>NC_088399.1:54646693-54965492 GCF_034236695.1 Oncorhynchus nerka | reverse complement strand
TTCTCGTGTTGGACAGCATGAGGGCACACATAACAGATTCTGTGAAAGAAGCAATCAAGAGGACAAACTCAATTCCAGCTGTGATTCCTGGGGGAACAACAAAGTATTTGCAGCCACTCGACATCAGTGTAAATCGTGCATTTAAGGTGGCGCTCCGTGTTCAGTGGGAGAATTGGATGACAAGTGGGGAGAAATCCTTCACTAAAACGGGCCGCATGCGAAGAGCAACTTATGGTCAAGTCTGCCAGTGGGTCCTGACAGCGGCAGGGTAGCCTAGTGGTTAGAGCGTTGGACTAGTAACCGAAAGGTTGCAAGTTCGAATCCCGGAGCTGACAAGGTACAAATCTGTCGTTCTGCCCCTGAACAGGCAGTTAACTCACTGTTCCTATGCCGTCATTGAAAATAAGAATTTGTTCTTAACTGACTTGCCTAGTAAAATTTAAAAATTAAAAACAGCGTGGAGCATTGTCAAAAAATCCACTATCATCAACGGGTTTCGAAAGGCTGGACTGCTGCGTGTTGAAGAGGGCAGCATGAGCTCAGCGGGGAATTTGCCTCCGGATGAAAGTGACGAGAGCAACAATGACAACGATCCAACATCGGATGAAGCAATTCTGAGGCTATTCAACTCCGACACCGAAGGAGGTGGTTTCAGTGCACAGGAGGAGGAAGATAGTGACTTTCTTGGTAGGCTACTGTTTACTGCTATTTAATTTTTTTTTGTTACAAGCCGTGTTTCGTTAAAGCCTATTTATTTTTGTTGCAAGCCGTGTTTCGTTTAAAAGCCTATTTATTTTTGTTACAAGCCGTGTTTAGTTTAAAGGCCTATTAATTTTTGTAACAAGCCGTGTTTAGTTTAAAAGCCTCTTTATTTTTGTTACAAGCCGTGTTTTGTTTAAAGGCTGTGTAATGTTCATTTGTTTCAATGTACCGGTAGGCACCTGCGGCTTAAATTCAGTGGGTGCGGCTTATATTCAGGTGCACTTAATAGTCCAGAAATGACGGTACATGCCCCAGTTATTTATCCTACGGTTCTGACTTGGTGTACAGGGAGAATACTGTAAGAACGGCCCATGTTCTGAATTCTGTCGCTGTACATTTCATAACTGCTGAACAAATAGTTATATTGACTACGCCCATGTTAGTTTGCTTATTAATGTCTTAGTCTAAATTACGGATGACCTCTTATCTGCTCGTCGTTCCCTTATGCCATAGTTTGTACCTCTCAATAGGCCTATTGCCTACATCATTTTAGGCAATGTTGGAATTATTTAATTGTTTTGCTTACTTTGTGTATTATAATTAGCTTGTGCTTTTCTTGACGAGGAGATAGTATATAATGTTGTTGGGTCTGTAACCATGTTTCCCATTCAAATACTTGTTTTCAACAAAAAGTTCAGTAATAGACCCCTGCAATTCCTTTACATTCAATACCCTGCATGTGTATTTTAATGAACGTTTGAGTTTTAACTAATACATTTGCATTTCCAGAGCTCTAGTTGGGACGCAAGCGTCCCGAGTAGAAGCAAGAGGTTAAGCAAGTCAGGCATATCAGCTATGATTTTAAAAAATGAGGTAAATGAGGCTGATTGAACTGTTTCGCTGCCAGACAAGGCTCCGCTGATAGCAAGGTGTAGCGGTGGTAAGGATTCACTGCATGGTGTTGAAGAAAAGCTCTGCTGTTGGGACAGCTTTATGTAGGCCCTAAACATTTCTAAAACCCTTTTCACTTTTTCATTATGGGGTATTGTGTGGAGATGGGTGAGATTTAAAAAAATATTTAATACATTTTGAATTCAGTCTGTAACACAACAAATGTGGAATAAGTCAATGGGTATGAATACTTTCTGAAGGCACTGTACCTGCCCATCCCCTTTTCTTCAATTTTCTTTAAAGATGTCATTGAATTATTCCCACTCACCTACAACAAGTCGACTCCGCTGTGCGAGAGCTTTTCCTATTTTGCAGAAACTGCTTACCATGATGCCAGTGAGTAGACAGATGCTGCGGCCACAGTAGGTGTGGGGAACAACATCCCCGTAACCAATGGACAAGAAGGTGACCGAGACCATCCACAGGGCCTCCATGTAGTTACTGCTCAGGTCCTTATAGTTGTGGTGTCTATAGGACAGGGGAGGGATGATGGTTCAGCTTTTCCCCTGTCTTGTCTACTCATCATATTAACATTAACATTTAACAAATAAACCAGTTTCAGTCTAGGAGTATGATATTTGATTGTATTTGTTATATGACTGACAACTTATGATGGGCCCATCTGATGTCAGCCACAGCATAGATTGGTCCAAGTCAATATAGTCACCAAGGCCGGGATTCATTGAAAGGTGCGTTGCAGCATGGCACATTGTACTACCGACAATGCATCTTTTAAAGGTAATTTCCCAGATGTTTGCAGAGATTGCATTCACAGTAAACGTTGCGGATGTCGGCTGAAGTATAAATGACCTTTTAAAAGGTGCATTGTCTGTAGTGTAGTGTGCACTGCACCTTTGAATCAGTGTTAATTTTGGCACTCTTTTTTTTAGATTTAGTCTAGTTAAGTCTAGTTATTGTCAAAATGACAAAAACAGGGAACCTCCCGGGTGGCGCAGTGGTCTAAGGCCACCAGAGACCCTGGGTTCGAGCCCAGACTCTGTCGCAGCTGGCCGCGACCGGGAGGTCCATGGGGCGACACACAATTGGCCTAGCGTCATCCGGGTTAGGGAGGGTTTGGCCGGTAGGGATATCCTTGTCTCATCGCGCACTAGCGACTTCTGTGGCGGTGTACGGTGATTCCTCCGACACATTGGTGCGGCTGGCTTCCGGGTTGGATGCGCGCTGTGTTAAGAAGCAGTGCGGCTTGGTTGGGTTGTGTTTTGGACCTTCGTCTCTCCCGAGCCCGTACGGGAGTTGTAGCAAGTTAGTAACTACTAACAATTGGATACCACGAAAAAGGGGGTAAAAATAATAATAAAAAAATGAATGACAAAAACAGTGGCCAATTTTTCAACTAAATGCCCTTTAATTTGAGTCATTAACCTATAGTAAACATAAATCACTGAATTCCATGTGCACAAACATACTACTTTTCTCCCTAACAGCAGAAATATGAAAAAACATAAGAATAATATTATATTCACCTATATAATAATTATCTGGCATGTAAATTCCTAATTCAGTCTACAGCACAGCACAGCACAGCACATTACATACAAAACAAACAGACACACACAAGCAGAGAGAGAAAGAGAGAGAGAATCACTAGAAGGTGCCGCAAAGTAGTATGTGTTTCACCTCCATCACTCGGTTGCGTCATTACCATTGTTATCAACGTTCCACATGGATGTCCAAAAGTAGAATGGGTGCTAATGACTTTGAACGGGAGCTAATGACTGTTTCGCCCAGTGATGTAGTCGAATCACTGAACCTCAGGTCCCAAGTCCCCAAGTCCGAGTCACCAATGGTCGAGTCACGAGTCCCTATGGCTAAAGTCTGACTCCCAGTGAACGAGTCCTGGTCCAAGTGCTCAAGTCTGAGTCACTGCGTCCACATTAAAGGTGCAATATACAGAAATCGCTCCGCCATTTCCTGGTTGCAAAAATTCTAATAGTTTGCCTAATTTTTGTTTATGTGACAAAACAAGCCGTCGTTATGTGGAAAATCATTGTACCATCTAAACCACTGTGAAATATATTTTGTAGGGATGCACAATATATCGGTAAACATATCGAAATTGGCCGATATTAGCTAAAAATGCCAACATCGGTATTGGCCCGATCTAGTTTAACGTGATGTTAAAAACCGATGTCAAAGCTGCCGTGCATACCTATATAACATACACTACACTTGCAACACAGCATCCCTAACCTAGCCCACAATGTCTGCTGTGTGGATCGAGCAGTCAACAAGTCGAGCAGTTATTTGAAAGAGTAAGAAAGACAAGAAAATGGAATACATTGCCCTTGACAATCAACCGTTCTTTCACCTGGGTGATGTTGGCTTTCGCCGACTGGTCGAGCACCGGTACACACTACCAAGCACGCTATTTTTCAGATGTTGCCCTACCAGAGTTGCACAGTAATAGCGTCACTGCTATTAGCTTCAAGACATACATACTATGGAATGCCGTTTGGGTCTTTGCGTGTCAAAAAAGATACAGTAGCACTGTCAAAGCTGTACAAAAAAGTCTGCAAACAAGGAAACACCAGCAACGAACAATGTGTTTATAATACCGCGTTGGTAATAAAGCATTATTTATTTGACTGCAACTTCTGGGGTAGCTAGGTTTAGCTTGGTACCTAGCTAGTACCAATACAACCAGCCTGAAAACAATGCCCAGTAGAAATTGCAGTCATTTTCATTATTCTTAGCAATGATTTAGGAACCTTCGTGAGTAAGTATTAGCTAGGTTGCCACTTGTTGTTCGCCTATTGAAATTGAACTTCATTTAATGAAAATAAATAGCTAGCCAGCTACTTAACCCTGTTGCCCAAAGCTAACGTTAAAAACAGCCTGCTACCTTTATCTGGCTAGTGAGGCTCGACTGGACCGGGTTATGTGTTGTGAAGCTAGCCACAATAAGAATTACGCACAATAGTGGAATTTGCGGTTTGCCTTCAAAAGAAAAGTATGACATTGACAGTGATGCAAATGAATACAAATAGTAGAATTATGCCATACCTTTATTTTGAAGGCTAACCTCAATGTCCACTATTGTGTCTATTCCATATTGTGGCTAGCTTCACATAGATGGGTCCGACCACCATTAATCAAATAAGAACTGGCTTATAAATGAGGGTTATTTTAGATGATGACACCTAGCTATACAGTTAGCTAGCTAACTATAGCTTCTGAAACAGATTGTCGTTTTGCTGTGTTTTTGGGGAAGAACATTGTTTGCATCCATGAGCTAGGTTATTTTTTAATTTTTATGACCAGCACTGAAGGTGGCAAGACAACTTTATCAGCATCATAGCATACGTGTCGATGAATTGTTGTGACATATGAAATACGAGTGATAGTGTAATCAATGTGTAGTAACTACGTAACAAAAATTATGAATGTGTTAAATTATTTTGTGACGTGTAGTCATATTCAGGTCCTGATTGGTCAACAAGTTTATTTGACATGTCAATTAGTGTTATTTGACGTGTATCGTTTTTGACACGCAAAGACTAAAATGGCCTGCCATAGAAATTCTGGTTGAGAATGAAACGACTGTAGAAATGAACAACGAAACAGCACAGCAAGTAAGTGAAAGAAATAGGTTTTGATTATGTTTTACTGGTAATGGGGACATGCGTAAATGCCAACAAAAAATGTTTGGGGTCAGTGATGTGTGTGTGTAACCTTTACTTAACTAGGCAAGTCAGGATAAGAACAAATTATTATTTACAATGACGGCCTACCCCGGCCAAACCCGGACGACGCTGGGCCAATTGTGCGCCGCCCTATGGGACTCTCACTGCAGGTTGTGATAGAGCCTGGATTCGAACCAGGGACTGTAGTGACACCTCTTGCACTGAGATGCAGTGCCTTAGAACGCTGCATCCATGTCTGTGTGTTAACTATTTAAATGTACTAGAATGCTTAAAAGACCGCAACAAATTTAAATATCGGTTATCGGTATAGTTTTTTTTGCCAGGAAAATATTGGATATTGGTATCGGCCAAATATGTCATATCGGTGCATCACCAATATTTTCCATAACCAAAAATATTGTATTTTCAGCTGTTTCACGCTGGTATACAAAAACAACACTGAAGAATGGGAAGCACATAGAACATATCTTCCGCTTCTTAGACTTGATTTCAATGAGAATGACAGATCTATAACTCAACATTTCTATGTGCATTTGGTCGGGTCGCCCAAAAGTTTACATATTGCAGCTTTAACTCAAAATAAAGTTATTTAACAATTCAGAAATAGTGTAGTGGTAAGATACATTTAGTCAATAAATAGTTTGCTATCCCTTTTCCTTTCTTTTTGTTCCACCAAAATGTTTGCATATACGCTACTGATAATGTTCCCAGAGCCAGGTTCAGTTGAAAAACGTTCTTGAACATTGCAGACAGAAATTCCATGAATAGAGCCAACATAGAGTATGTCTTTCTATTGTGCTAATGCACAAAAGAAAGAAAAAAACGTAGCGCCAGTATTATGAGTCATGTCTTTTCAGCAGTAGAATCAAACTGTTTTTTTTTCTGCGTAAAAGAGGGAGACTTGGCAACAGAATCTGTGTATGAAATGCAGTGGGAAATGTGGGAGGGTTGAGAGAGAGACAGACTACTTTTCCATAGTCTACTAAAGAGAAAGGAAAACATAGCTTGACTGTTATTTTACAATTAAACTCAATGCAGCTATTGCTTTTGATTTCGTAAAGCAGCTTGTGTTTCTTAACGAGGCCACGGCTTGCTAATTAGAAGGCTGGTGGTGAAGCAAGAGAGTCGCCTGCGCAATGTGTAGGCAGGCTATAATCGGAGGTTGAGTCCATCCCACTGCTGAACAGAACTGCATCTGTCCTGTTATTTGAGCTTATCACCGAAAAGCTCTCAATCTCTCCAAAATCTCTTGCCCAGTCCATTTAGTAGTCAGATTTTGGTCACAGAGATAATTTTGTCTCGTCTCATTTTAGTCAACTGAAATTAAAAATAATTTTTGTTTAGTTTTTCTTTTTTCTAGGTCTATTTATTCAGTCATCAATTGCCACTGAAAAATAGGTGTTTGACGAATATTGTAGAGTACTATTTTAGTTGACCAAAATAACACTGCTTTTAATGAATCCTGGCAAAAGTCTGATACCTATTTTCCTCCTTCCTCTCTCTACTCCCTTTCCCTTCTTAGTCACTCACCTCTCACAGACATGTAGGCCCCAGGCAGCAACTAGCCACAGAGAGACGCTGAAGATCATCAACACAGTGCCAGGGTAGATGGTCATCAGGGTTTTGACCACAAAACGGCTGTTGAAGTGGATCTGGATACAAGTCCAAATAATAATAATATTAATATCCACAGTGGTAGGGTTAGGGGAAAAGAAGAATAAAAAAATAAAAAATACCCCCCAAAATATATTTAAAATAATATATTTATAATATTAAAGCTGATCCACCCTTCCATAAAAAAATACTCACTTAAAAATACTCATTCAAGGGTTTTTCTTTATTTTTACTATTTTCTACATTGTAGAATAACAGTGATGACATAAAAACTATAAAATAGCACATATGGAATTATGTAGTAACCAAAAAAGTGTTAAACAAATCAAAATATATGATATATTTTTGACATCTTCGCACATTCTCTCAACCAGCTTCAACTGGAATGCTTTTCAAACAGTCTTGAAGGAGTTCCCACATATGCTGAGCACTTTTCCTTCACTCTGCGATCCAACTCACCCCAAACCATCTCAACTGGGTTGAGGTTGGGTGATTGTGGAGGCCAGGTCATGTGATGCAGCACTCCATCACTCTCGTTCTTGGTCAAAGCCCTTACACAGCCTGGAGGTGTGTTGGGTCATTGTCCTGTTGAAAAACAAATGATAGTCCCACTAAGCACAAACCAGATGGGATGGCGTATAGCAGCAGAATGATTGGGTAGCCATGCTGGTTAAGTGTGCCAAGAATTCTAAATAAATCACAGAGAGTGTCACTAGCAAAGCAGCCCGACACCTTCACACCTCCTCCTCCATGTTTCATGGTGAAAACCACATATGCGGAGATCATCCGTTCCCCTACTCTGCGTCTCACAAAGACATGGCAGTTGGAACCAAAAATCTCAAATCTGGGCTCATTAGACCAAAGGACAGATTTCCAGCAAGTGTCTTCTTCTTATTGGTGTCGTTTTAGTAGTGGTTTCTTTGCAGCAATTTGATCATGAAGGCCTGATTCACAGTCTCCTCTGAACAGTTGATGTTGAGATGTGTCTGTTACTTGAACTCTGTGAAGCATTTGTTTGGACTGCAATCTGAAGCGTAGTTAACTCTAATGAACTTATCCTCTCCAGCAGAGGTAACTCTGGGTCTTCCTTTCTTGTGGCGGTCCTCATGAGAGTCAGTTTAATCATAGCGCTTGATGGTTTTTGCAACTGCACTTGAGAAGAAACTTTCAAAGTCCTTGAAATTATACACATTGACTGACCTTCATGCCTTAAAGTAATGATGGACGGATGTTTCTCGTTGCTTATTTGAGCTGTTCTTGCCATAATATGGACTTTGTCTTTTACCAAATAGGGCTATTCTGTATAACTCCCTACCTTGTCACAACACAACTGATTGGCTCAAATGCATTAAGGAAAGAAATTCCATAACTTAACTTTTAACAAGGTACACCTGTTAATTGAAATGCATTCCAGTTGAATACTTCATGAAGCTGGTTGAGAGAATTCCAAGAGTGTCATCTGGGACTAACTTCGTTAGCTTGATGGCTAATGTTAGCAGCTTAGCTAGGTTAGTGTCTCTTTCAAGCAGATTTTAACCCGTCAGTTAAGCGGGATTCTGGAACAAGAAATAGCGATCCTAGCTGTTAAACGCTAACCACGTCGCAGAATCCATGCAAAAACAAGTTTGGTATTTATGTTTAACAAAGATTGGTTTTGCTTTAGTTAATATAAACTAAATGTTTCCAGCATACAGTGGCTTGGCCACTCAAGGACATTCAGAGACTTGTCCCCAAGCCAGTTCTGCGTTGTCTTGTCTTGGCTGTGTGCTTAGGGTCATTGTCCTGTTGGAAGGTGAACCTTCACCCTAGTCTGAGGTTCTGAGTGCTCTGGAGCAGGTTTTCATCAAAGATCTCTGTACTTTGCTTCATTCATCTTTCCCTCGATCCTGACTAGTGTTCACCGCTGAAAAACATCCCCACAGCATGATGCTGCCACCACCATGCTTCACCGTAGGGATTGTACCAGGTTTCCTCCAGACGTGCCGCTTGGTATTCAGGCCAAAGTGTTCAATCTTGGTTTCATCAGACCGGAGATTCTTGTTTCTCATGGTGTGAGAGTCATTTAGGCAAACTCCAAGCTGGCAGTCATTTGCCTTTTACTGAGGAGTGGCTTCTGTCTGGCCACTCTACCTTGAATGCATGATTGGTGGAGTGCTGCAAAGATGGTTGTCCTTCTGGAAGGTTCTCCCATTTCCACAGAGGAACTCTGGAGCTCTGTATGAGTTACCATCGGGTTCTTAGTCACCTCCCTGGCCCTTCTTCCCTGATTGCTCAGTTTAACTGAGCGGCCAGCTCTAGAAAGAGTCTTGGTTGGTCCAAACTTCTTCCATTTAAGACCTTCAATGCTGCAGAAATGTTTTGGTACCCTCCCCAGATCTGTGCCTCAACACAATCCTGTCTCGGAGCTCTACGTACAAATTCCTCACAAGTCCTCAACTGGCAGCTTCATTAAATAGTACCCGCAAAACACCAGTCTCAAAATCATCAGTGAAGAGGCTACTCCGGGATGCTGGCCTTCTAGGCAGTGTTCCTCTGTCCAGTGTCTGTGTTCTTTTGCCCATCTTAATCTTTTATTTTTATTGGCCAGTGAGATATGGCTTTTTCTTTGCAACTCTGCCAAGATGGCCAGCATCCCGGAGTCGCCTCTTCACTGTTGTCGTTGAGACTGGTGTTTTGCGGGTACTATTTAATGAAGCTGCCAGTTGAGGACTTGTGAGGAATTTGTACGTAGAGCTCCGAGACAGGATTGTGTTGAGGCACAGATCTGGGGAGGGTACCAAAACATGATTCCTCCTACATTTCCCCAAACATCCTTATCCCCTTGCAACAGATGTGGGATACACGCAAGCAAGCAAGCACGCACGCAAGCACGCACGCACACACACACACACACACTCAACCCCTTTCCTCCACAAGCTCAGATGCTCAACGGTTGTTACATCCCAGAGCCCAACTCAAGAAAGGACTACTATTTTTTCGTCAGCATGCTCGGCTAGCGAATGCTAAAGCAGCACATTGGATTCCATGAAAATGCAACACCTAGCGTTGGTGTGAGTATCTGCTGGAAGTGTTGTGGAATTCAATGGGATGCTTTAGCATCGTTTCAACTAACTACTGAACTTCAAATAAAACCATTCTGGCTATTGTACAACCTGAGAATTCAAGCCCCCACCATTTCTCCTTTACCCAAATCCAGATAGCCGATATTCTGAAAGAGCTGCAAAATCTGGACCCCTACAAATCAGCCGGGCTAGACAATCTGGACCCTCTCTTTCTAAAATTATCTGCCAAAATGGTTGCAACCCCTATTACTAGCCTGTTCAACCTCTCTTTCGTATCGTCTGATATTCCCAAAGATTGGAAAGCTGCCGCGGTCATCCCCCTCTTCAAAGGGGGTGACACTCTAGACCCAAACTGCTACAGACCTATATCTATCCTACCCTGTCTTTCTAAGGTCTTCGAAAGCCAAGTGAACAAACAGATCACTGACCATTTCGAATCCCACCATACCTTCTCCGCTATACAATCTGGTTTCAGAGCTGGTCATGGGTGCACCTCAGCCACGCTCAAGGTTCTAAATGACATCCTAACCGCCATCGATAAGAGACATTACTGTGCAGCCGTATTTATCCACCTGGCCAAGGCTTTCGACTCTGTCAATCACAACATTCTTATTGACAGACTCGACAGCCTTGGTTTCTCAAATGATTGCCTCGCCTGGTTTACCAACTACTTCTCTGATAGAGTTCAGTGTGTCAAATCGGAGGGCCTGTTGTCTGGACCTCTGACAGTCTCTATGGGTGTGCCACAGGGTACAATTCTCGGGCCGACTCTTTTCTGTATACATCAATGATGTTGCTCTTGCTGCTGGTGATTCTCTGATCCACCTCTACGCAGACGACACCATTCTGTATACTTCTGGCCCCTCCTTGGACACTGTGTTAATTAACCTCCAGACGAGCTTCAATGCCATACAACTCTCCTTCCTTGGCCTCCAACTGCTCTTAAACGCAATTAAAACTAAATGCATGCTTTTCAATCGATCGCTGCCCGCACCTGCTCGCCCGTCCAGCATCACTACTCTGGACGGCTCTGACTTAGAATACGTGGACAACTACAAATACCTGGGTGTCTGGTTAGACTGTAAACTCCCCTTCCAGACTCACATTAAGCATCTCCAATCCAAAATAAAATCTAGAATCGGCTTCCTATATCGCAACAAAGCATCGTTCACTCATGCTGCCAAACATACCCTCGTCCTATCGATCCTCGACTTCGGTGATGTCATCTATAAAATAGCCTCCAACACTCTACTCAACAAACTGGATGCAGTCTATCACAGTGCCATCCGTTTTGTTACCAAAGCCCCATACACTACCCACCATTACGACCTGTACGCTCTCGTTGGTTGGCCCTCGCTTCATACTCGTCGCCAAACCCACTGGCTACAGGTTATCTACAAGTCTCTGCTAGGTAAAGCCCCGCCTTATCTCAGCTCACTGGTCACCATAGCAGCACCCACTCATAGCACGCGCTCCAGCAGGTATATCTCACTGGTCACCCCCAAAGCCAATTCCTCCTTTGGTCGTCTTTCCTTCCAGTTCTCTGCTGCCCATGACTGGAACGAATTGCAAAAATCTCTGAAGCTGGAGACTCACATCTCCCTCACTAGCTTTAAGCATGAGCTGTCAGAGCAGTTTACAGATCACTGCACCTTTACTTAGCCTATCTGTAAACAGCCCATCTACCTACCTCATCCCCATACTGGTATTTATTTATTTTGCTCCTTTGCACCCCAGTATCTCTACCTGCACATTCATCTTCTGCCGATCTACCATTCCAGTGTTTAATTGCTATATTGTAATTACTTCGCCACCATGGCCTATTTATTTCCTTAACTTACCTCATTTGCACTCACTGTATATAGACTTTTTGTTTTCTTTTGTTCTACTGTATTATTGACTGTATGTTTTGTTTATTCCATGTGTAACTCTGTGTTGTTGTATGTGTCGAATTGCTACGCTTTATCTTGTTCAGGTCGCAGTTGCAAATGAGAACTTGTTCTCAACTAGCCTACCCGGTTAAATAAAGGTGAAATAAAAGAAATAAATAAAAAAGTAAGTAACTAACATTTGAGGGAGAGGTTGCATAACTTGCATGGTGACAAATGTTGACCTCTGACCTTGTTGAGGGCGCCAATGCTGCGCGAGGCGGTGTCTGTGTAGAGTCGGCTGTGCAGCATCAAGGCACGACCCAGGAGGTAGAGTCGCAGGAACATGGGTAGAGCCAGCACGATCTCCAGCTCCGTCTCTGACAGCGTGGGGGACATGGCTTGCCATGACAATGGGAGACCCACTGGGAACGGGTGCACCGCCGCAACAAACAGCTCAAGGGCGATCAGGCTCACCCGCTCCGTTGTCATGGCAATTTGCCAGTCCTCTGATCCGTTGTCATGGATGTAGAGCTAACAGTGATGGGAGTACGGGTACACAGCCATGTCAGAGTTAGAGCATAGAGGAAGTACAGTTCATTGAGAGTGCAGTCAAAGTGTAATAAATTATATAATGAGTAGTACCAGACAAGGTTGCCCTCTGTCACCATCTACTTTCCCCATTAGCAATAGAACCTCTACTATAGTCTGGTATATAACAAAAAATATTGCAGAGTAGAATGACTTCAAAGTATCTTAAGCAGAGGGATCACATAAGCTAGTTTAAGATAGTGAGAGTATGGGCAGTGTAGTAAGTAGTCAGAGAGGTGAAATTACCTGCACCTCACAGATGTGGTAGGCAATGACCAGACCCAGCAGGATGAGAGAGGACAGGCTGATAACAGACTTCATAACCATAGAGTATATAGAGCTCTGTAGGGGATACATGTCGTGGACACACTTATCTTAATGTACAGTAAGCTTCATTGTGGCAAATATGCCTTATTTTAACAAGTTGGGATTCAATTCAAGGGGCTTGACATTTAAAGGTAATTTCTGATTTATACGATCTCCGCGAACACAGGAACATTTCCTTTAAAAGGCACATTGTCCACAGCGCTCCACAATGTGCCCCTGATTGATTCCTGGCCACAGTAACCTTAAGTCAGCAACAAATACTGAAGGTCTTCAAATAATGTTCTGTAAGTTTGAACTCAATAATCACCCAGGTGTCCCCAGCAGATCTGGGTTTCAAATAATTGAAAAAGCATTTCAAATACTTGATCTGTGCCTGGTTGAACTTGCATGGCTTAATAAAGCTATAAAAAAGTCCCAAAACTGCAAATTTGGCACTCCAGGCAGACTCAAGCAAACACTCAAAGTATATATTTGAAAATATGTCAAGCATTTGAACCCAGGTCTAGTCCCCAGTGCTGACCTTACTGTAGACACTCCAGGAGAGCTCTATCTCGGTGATCATGACCACCACTCCAAACATCCCCACAGCGAGTGCACAGTCATTCAGCCTCTGCCTCCTCTCAAACAGCGCCCTTCGGCGGACCAGCCTACGACCGATGCTCTGGGTCTTCTTGTGAGGGCAGTTATGGACACCATCCTTGTGATGCGCACCACTGGTCTCCTCACCTCCACCATAGGCGCCCTTGGCCTCAGACTTCGGGTGATTCTTGTCAGAACTGGGTGTTTGGTTGGGGGAATGTGGCTGGTAGTCATCTTTGGTTGTAATGATGATCTCAGGTAGACTCTGGCGGTCCTGCATCTTCATTGATGGGACCTCTAGCCTTCGACCTCCTTCACTGGGTGGCCCACTTTCTGTTTCCCTTAAGTCCATTTGAGACATGCGGAGTCCTTTGTAGGGTGACTGAGTGGATGTCATGTCCTGCTGGCGCCTCTGTGGGCTTGCCTTTTTGGTTTTACTCCCCCAAATCCGATCCTTGTGCCCTGCATTCTGTTCATTCCCTGCTGGCTTCTTGCCTCTCTTTTCCTTGTAGACCTCCTTCCCGCTAACCTTTTCCTCATTGTCTCCCCTTCGGGGCGAGGAGCGGGGTGAGGGTGACACATATTGGCAGCCGTTGTAATATGAGAGGGTGGGTGATGACTGGGTTCCATCGAGCCACACTGAGTGATCTCCCCCTTTTTGACATGAGTAGTTTCTTCCGCACTGGATGCCAAAAGCAAGAGGGGGAGGGACCACTTTTGATGGAAGGAGGGGATGTTGCTCCTCCTCCTCATCTCCATGCTGCATTGTCAAGTTCATAGAGGGAGAGGGCTCCATCTAGAGATTGTTACAGGTGTTGAGTTATTATGTTTGAACAATTTTATGGGGTTTGGAAAGAGACAACTGTGAGAGAGTGCAGCCAGTTTATGGAGTGAAAACAATGAAAATGTATGAGTGGGAAGCATACAAAAACACAAACTCTATTGTAAAAAAAGGGGACGTTGCTATGCCTGTGGAATGCTGAGAGTTCACAGAAGACCTTTATACTATTCACAGTAAACATGAACACAAACCCACTGGGCAAAAACTGGTTGAATCAATGTTGTTTCGGTGTAATTTCAACCCCCAAAAACTATGTGATGACATTGAATCAATGTGGAAAACTGATTGGATTTGCAAAAAGTCGTGAAAGGCATTTAGTATTTTTTTCACCCAACTTTTAACCTAAATACAATGACATAGACGTTGAACTGATGTCTGTGCGCAGTGGGAATGTTCCTCTGTGATAATGGTTGACTTTATATAGACATTTTCCTATGGGTTTTCCATCCAAGATAATATGATAAGACAATGGAAACCTGTTGGGAAAAAACAATGACATTCTGTCAGAAACATTGATCTAGAAACATTGTAGAATTATTGTATAAAACCCTCCTTTAAGTTATTGCAGCACCTGGTAATCTTACAGTCATAAATATTCTTGCCAAATTACTGTTAAAACCGAATTGATTCTGCTCAGTCTTACCTCTCCACGTATTTCAGTTACTTCCAATTAAGTTTTCAATTCCACTGTTGTTGGTTAAGAACTCTTAAATGCCCCTGTTCCTTTAACTTTTTCAGATTGTCTTTTAGTCCATCTCCTTAAAGTCAACACAAATTAAATGAAGCATCAGTTAAATAGATATTGGTTATTACCTTAGGATAATTAGGTGACAAAACAACTTGTATTCAGATCAAAATATATTCAGTCTCTCTCAGAAATAACTTTATAAGAATCCAGCTCCCTTCCAGCAGACATAAGTAAGGGTTATGAACTATAATCCACATAGCAGCATATAAACCATATGTCCATGGATATCAATTGTATTATGACTCGTTTATTTAATTATTTTCCAGTATTAAGTTGTCCATCATGACGTCTTTGTTTAAGCTGGGTTTATTACTGTAAGATCCACAGTTTCAGTTGTCCCTGGTTTACATGGCAACGTTTCCTCTGACATAATTTTTCATCAGGTTGGACAGATCTTTTGCCTCTGTCCTTTTGCTTGTGTGTGTGTGTTGAAGAAGGGAAGAATAGTTGACATTTTATTTTATTGAAGGATAGGCATTACTATTTTATTGGGTTTTATTTTTATCCTAGGGAGCTCTCCAAGCTGGCAATTTGGATCTTTTCCCATTTAATCTAAGAGTGAGTGATGGTCCTGCGTATCAATGCAGGGGAGGAGATTATAGAAATATGGCAGATTAATCAAGTTGGTTTGAGAGTCAGATATCTGATACTTAGGAGCTTCTGAAATATTAAATATGTCACCCTTTAGCCTGACAATGTGGAGAGGAAAATGGTTTTGGAATTAAAGTCATAACAATGACATTCACCAACATTTATCTCTATCTATTAATATTTGACAGATGGGGCTCCAGTTAACAGAGGAAGTCAAGGAGGAGGGGTAGAGAGAGGAGGATAAAGACAGGTATTGTGTAATCAAAATACAACACATACTCAGAGAGAGAGAGAGCTGTACACAGAGGTCTAATCATCTAGCCCGTATTACAGTTACACAGCTGGGTGTAAAATATATGAATTAGGGTAAGTACTCTGTTCAAGGGTACACTGCCAGGGTATGCAATCTGGGACTGGGAGCTGAACCCCAAAACACTACAGTTCACTTCCCATCGCTCCATGCTATGCTGTGACTATAGAACAGGAATCCAACAGCCACACCAAAGCGAAAGACTCACCTTCACTTATTATAGGCATCCTTAGTGAAGAAGATAGGAAACATGTCACGCCCTGACCTTAGAGAGCCTTTTTATTTCTCTATTTGGTTAGGTCAGGGTGTGATTTGGGTGGGCATTCTATTTTTTCTATTTCTTTGTTGGCCGGGTATGGTTCCCAATCGGAGGCAGCTGTCTATCGTTGTCTCTGATTGGGGATCATACTTAGGCAGCCTTTTTTCCACCTTTAGTTGTGGGATCTTGTTTGTGTGTAGTTGCTTTCTGCACTACATGTAGCGTTACGTTCATTTGATATTTTGTTGTTTTTTCGGTGTCATTTAAATTAAAAAAAGATGTACGCCTACCACGCTGCACCTCGGTCCAATCCATCTCTAAACATACGTGACAAAACATTCGAACAGGAACCGCTCAAATGTAGATAGTAGCCTACCAGAAGAATGCAATGGGACAGGTGAAAGGCATTCATCGAGAGATAATCCATCAAGAAAAGGCTACTTTGAAGTGAGAAGTCAAGGCCACAGATATATGATAATATACTTGTTGTCGATAATACCCTATTAGGTGGGGGAGTTGTTAGCGTAGTATAACTCCCTAATCCAATCAAGAGAGTAATTAAAAACCCAAAGCACAGCACAATGACTAATGGTGTGGCGCGGGAAGTAGGGATGCTGAGGGTATTGCAGCATCCCCTGAAGAATCTGAACAGAGAAAAAAGTTATTTAAGTAAATGTCTCACAAAAGCAGTGCACTGGGCCTTTACTAGTCCTGTATTATCAGACCCTAAACATCTTCCCGCGGCTATGCCCTATTCCCTATAATGCACTGGGCCTTTACTAGTCCTGTATTAGCAGACCCTAAACATCTTCCCGCGGCTATGCCCTATTCCCTATAGTGCACTGGGCCTTTACTAGTCCTGTATTAGCAGACCCTAAACATCTTCCCGCGGCTATGCCCTATTCCCTATAGTGCACTGGGCCTTTACTAGTCCTGTATTAGCAGACCCTAAACATCTTCCCGCGGCTATGCCCTATTCCCTATAGTGCACTGGGCCTTTACTAGTCCTGTATTATCAGACCCTAAACATCTTCCCGCGGCTATGCCCTATTCCCTATAGTGCACTGGGCCTTTACTAGTCCTGTATTATCAGACCCTAAACATCTTCCCGCGGCTATGCCCTATTCCCTATAATGCACTGGGCCTTTACTAGTCCTGTATTAGCAGACCCTAAACATCTTCCCGCGGCTATGCCCTATTCCCTATAGTGCACTGGGCCTTTACTAGTCCTGTATTAGCAGACCCTAAACATCTTCCCGCGGCTATGCCCTATTCCCTATAGTGCACTGGGCCTTTACTAGTCCTGTATTAGCAGACCCTAAACATCTTCCCGCGGCTATGCCCTATTCCCTATAGTGCACTGGGCCTTTACTAGTCCTGTATTAGCAGACCCTAAACATCTTCCCGCAGCTATGCCCTATTCCCTATAGTGCACTACTTTTGACCAGAGCCTCCTTTCCTTCACCCTCACCTCATCACAGCTTGGTCAGAAATAGTTATCTTGAATGTAGTTTTTGTATAAACCACCAGATGTCAGCCGCACCCCAGTGGCTGCCATGCATATTTTTTATTTTTTATAGCTAAGGTGTTATGGTTTTGATTTTACCACAATATAATAGTACGTAATAGGACAGACACCATATTTTAATCAGACTTTAGTTAATTGTGTATACATTCAAATGATGGAGGTATGTAGTTTCAACAGGATTCATCTAACATTATCTATTACAGGTATATACAGGTAACTGACAAAATAAAGGAAATTCTTGAGTAAATTAGGGATTTAAAGTACATTGAATGAAGGTGCTTCCACACAGGTGTGGTTCCCGAGTTAATTAAACAATTTCAATTAAAACATCCCCATCATGCTAAGGGTTATGTTTAAAAATGCGGGTCTCAAAGGAGCATAGGGGGTTTAAAGGGTGTGTGTGTGTCTCAGCCACCAGATCTCAACCCAATTGAACACTTATGGGAGATTCTGAAGGGGCGCCCTAGACAGCGTTTTCCACTGCCGTCAACAAAACCTGTGGAAGAATGGTGTTGCATCCCTCCAATAGAGTTCTAGACACTTGTCGAATCTATGCCAAGGCGCATTGAAGTTGTTCTGGCGGCTCGTCGTGGCCCAACGGCCTATTAAGACACTTTATGTTGGTGTTTCCTTTATTTTGGCAGTTACCTGTATATCCTTGTTGTTTCATGCTTGGTGCAGTTTTCTTTACTTCACCGATACCAATGCTTTCTCCCCCCATTCTACAGGCCATTCTTCATTGTGTGCATCCATGAGTCATGAGTGAATCTGTGCCTCTAGGGCACATGGGATGTCTGACAACCCCCCAAGAGCCGTGGATAGCAAAGGGCAGCAGAAGTAATAGTGTAATCTATTATACGGTCCCTATCTCAGTTTCTCTCCTCTCCCCTTCCTTGCATCAGCACTTCATGAGAACGAATGAGGAGTGGAGTTTAACTATGCACATTCCTGGGCCCCCATGCAGAGCCCAGCACTTTCTCAATTAGACGAGAGACCATCTGTCCTGCTGATTCAACCCCCCCCCCCCCCCCCCCCCCAACGGAGCTACTTCCCCACCACACACATCCCAGCCAAAACCACCTCACCTATCTATCACCTCGCTCGATCACTCACACACAGACTAGTTCTCCCCTCCATCAACTCTCTGCTCCAGTAGACTGTGTTTCCCACTGTGCAGCACAGACAAATCCGGAGATTGGACCCAAGAGGCATATTTTTATGCACGCACGCACACACACTTTGTCAATTAAGATGTTTACTCAAATCAATCAGGTGGGGCTATTTTTCTTAAAAAGGTCCCCATCCCTTTTTGTCCTCTCATGGTCTCCTCCTTGGCTCCACCTCCCAGGGAAGCAGAGGGATACGATTAGGGAGGGGGATAAGGAGAGAGAGAGCAAGAGAGAGTGGGGGGGAGCTGACTTGTGTCTAGAATCAATCAGTTGTTTTTTTCTTCCACTCACTCACTGCATTTTTCCAGACGGCATGTGCGAGCTTAGGCTCTGGACCTCATTTCCTACCCCCTATCTCTCTGTCCTGCTCTCTCTCTATACCCTTCTTTCTGACTAACTCATTCATTCCTTCTCATGCTTTGTGGATGCGAATCAGGGGAATTCCTGCCTTTGAATCCAATCTCCCTGTCCGTGCCGCCTCTCCTCTTATCCCTATATCCAGGACCCTCCAAAGCCGGTCTGTCTCAGCTCCATTAGAAATGTGGTGCTCTGTGGCTCTGGTTGTCTGTGGATTCTCTGCTTTGGTCCAGGGTAGGTCTGCCTCTCTATTTACTCTCTGACTATATTGCAAGATTAGAGTTACAAAGCCAGAGGGAAAGACTAGGAAAGGATCACTGGAAAGGCGGAGAGGAGGATTGAGAAGTGTATGTGTGTGTGAGTATTTTTGTGTTCTCTCAGTGTTTGTGCTCTTGTTTTATGTTGGTCTGTGTGTATATGCCTACCTGTGTGCCTAGTGAATACAGAAGTCTACAGTTATTCAGAACCTGATGTGATGTGGTCCTCAACGTAAAATACACGTTGTCTGTTGCAGTTTCGGACAGAAAAAGAAAGAGAGAGAGTTGGTATATAAAGCGAGAGGGATGGGGAGACATGCTTTATTAGAGAAAACGCTGCAATCATAAATTTCACAACCTCCCTCACTCTTTCACCCTCTATTTTCTCCAAAATCTCTGTGAACAGAGAGGCAGTATCAATGGGATTGAATCAGCAGGGAACAGACAATTATCAATGGTGGCACGTCAATTGAATACCATTATAGATCTGGTTCGATCTTGCTTCCTTGTTATGTTGTTATGTATGGACATGTTGCTGCAACAGAGAGAGCAGAGTATAGCTGTAAGCAGCAGGATAGATAGGTCGCTAAGGGAGAGGAGAGGTATTACTACATTATATCAGAGGCTGCCTGCCCTGCAACTATGTAACGAGCTACTGAACTTTCCTCAACGCAAAATCGTGAATCACATTTCCTGACCGTAACCTTTTGTAGAGATTCTTGTTACTTTCCCGGTGAAAAATGGTTAAAGTCCTTGGGACTATTGACACACAGTGGTAAAGGATAATAAAACAGCTAGAAGTACACAGACCACTGACGGAGCGCTTAATATCTGTTTGTACACCAAATGGATTTGAAATGACACGCAACAACTACACACATATAGGGCAAAATAGTAGGACTAAAGTTATGGGCTAGGAGGTTAAAAGACAAAAGCAAATACACTAGACAAGACAATACCTGAGTGGCACAGCGGTCTAAGGCACTGCATCTCAGTGCTAGTAGGCGTCACTACAGACCCTGGTTCGATTCCAGGCTGTATCACAACTAGCCGTCAATGGGAGTCCCATAGGGCGGCGCACAATTGGTCCAGCATTGTCTGGGTTTGGACGGGGTAGGCTGTCATTGTAAATAAAAATGTGTTCTTAACTGACTTGCCTAGTTACATAAAAAAAAATATATATATATATAAAAGATGCTGACAAGAATATGCTAAGTCACATCTAAAATATTTAAAATCCACTGACTTTTTAGCTGACACATCGGATTGTCAAATGTTTGCCTGCCGACAGTACTTACTTAGCACCTCTGAACAGAGTGTCGACAGTCAATCTCTTTTGTGATCACACAGCATAGACCTTGACGTCGTCAGCCACTCAGCCTCGTTAAAATACTCCAAACCAGAAGGTGCTGCTTAGTTTATGGTCTAGATTTCAATGTTAGCTAGCTAGCTGCAGTAATGTTATTATTTTGTAGAAAGCCCTTGTTGATACTAGCCATATGGTCACAGCTAGGTAACTACCTAGCAAGATGACGAAGAAACAATTTAATTCACTCTCCATAATCCCATACTGCCAGTGCTAACCCATAGCCAAATGTTTAACTAGCTAGCTAAGGACACTGCTCTAACTCGGAAGCCAACACAGGCAGCTGTTTCATGGAAACTAATCCATTGGGATTTAATTATAATGTCAATACTAGCTACAGTTGAAAATTGGAGAACACATTGGGAGGGATTTTAGACCATTCCTCCATACAGAATATTTCCAGATCCTTGATATCCTTCATTTGCATTTATGGACTGCCACCTTGATTTTGTGGCCAAATAATACTTTTTTTGTGGTTTTTGATGTTTGTTTAGTGTCAGTGTCTTGCTGGCAGAAGAAACCAGGGTTTTGACAAAACTATCCTGGTAATGTGTAAAGTTCATGATGCTGTTGACCTTAACAAGGGTCCCAGGACCAGTGGATGCAAAATAGCCGCATAACATTAAAGGTCCATCACATTTGACAGTAGGTATAGGGTTAGTTTCTGCATATGAACCTTTCTTTGGACACAAAACCTACCACTGGTGTGTGTGGCTAAAGAGCTCTATTTCCATGTCATCCAACAAATGTAAATACCTGGAGTTTGCTAAATGGCATTGGAACTTGGATTGGAACTGGTGCTGTGGTCAGATGACATGAAAATAGAGCTCTTTGGAAATATTCTGTATGGAGGAATGGTCTAAGATCTCTCTAAGATGTGTTCTCCAATCTAATAAAACATTTTAGAAAAAGGCTCATTGCTAATGACTATGACCCCTATCTTTTTGAGAATTGTTTTTATTAATAGTTAAACAAAATGTCCCAATTTTTTGGAGCATACAATATAGCTCAGTATTTGTATTATTTATTTTATACATTCTTTTTTGTTCATTTTTTTGATCAAGGGTGCCAATAATTTGACCTGACTGTATGTAAATGAGTCTCCACAACACTATTATGAAGCAAATCCTTTGAACATCATGCCTTATTTAATGATTCACCCACGCTTACTTAAATTTGTAGTGCTTCACGGGTTTTACACTTACAAAACTGCTTGATTATTCATTAATTAAGCATTGAGAAGGTGTGCCTACAACTTTCGCTGAGGTTCCTCTCATCCTCCACTAATTTCCCCGATTCCTCCTCCGCTATTCTTCTTCATCTTTACTTATCCCACATACTTTCCTCTCCTGTCCATGCCCCCTCTTTTGTATATCACCGTGCTTCTGAAATCTTCTACTCTCCTTCTCCCTCTTTCCTTCCATCTCTCTCTGCTCCATTCTTCTCTGTCCATTTTCCTTTCTCCTCCCACTGGGCAAAAACTGGTTGCATTAACGTTGTTTTCACATAATTTCAACAAAAACATGTAATGTGATGATGTTGAATCAATGTGGAGAACTGATTGGATTTGCAAAAAGTCATCAACGTAAGGGGATTTCACATTTTTTTCACCCAACTTTGAACCTAAATTCAATCAATGACATGGTGACATTTCTTTGTTGATTTCACGTTGTAGTTGATAACTCAACCAAATGTAAATCAAAACTAGACATTGAAATTACGTCTGTGCCCAGTGGGCAGTCCTCTTCATGCCGGTCCTCTTTTTTTCTTCTTCTATATCGCCTTTTCTGAAATCTTTTCTTAAATCTTCTCTCTCTGCTCCCTTCTTCTCCGTACATATTTCCCTTTCCATGGCCCCTCTTTTGTCTTCATCACCTCTATTCTGAAATCTTCTACTCTCCTTTTCTCTCTTTCTTTCCATCTCCCTCTCCTCCCTTCCTCTCTCAGTGTCGATTCAGGGCCCTCACCAGAGAACCTTGTTGAAGAACCTTCTGAAGGACTACAATCGAATGGAGAGGCCGGTGGGCAATGATTCACACTCCCTCACAGTCTTCTTCACTATCAGTCTGATGCAGATCATGGATGTGGTAGGGATCAATGTTCATATTACATTTATGTTATTTTATCCGTCTGCTTGTCAGTACGTCGATCTGTCTGTTGGTGTCTTCGTCTATACCTGTGCAAACTCTGCTCTGTTAAAGTAAATATTCCACTGCAACTTCAAAAATGACTCAGAATTCTTTGAGGCATGTCTCTCAATATAGCTCCTTAGAAGAAGAATTGACTCAAAATGATTTACATATTATAGGATGAGAAGAATCAGGTCCTCACCACTAACATCTGGCTTCGGATGGTAAGCACAGCACAGCTTCAAGTGAACAGCTGTCGGAGTGAGAGTGAATGTATTGTATCCTTCTCAGTGGACCTTCTTAGTTATATATTCAGTTGAAGTTGAATTAAATTGCCATGTCCAATATATCCAGTCTGAGTCTATCTTCCAGAGCTGGTTTGATCATTATCTTCAGTGGAACCAGACTGAATACCCTGGAGTGAAAAACCTTCGGTTCACAACTGACCAGGTGTGGACGCCAGACATCCTCCTCTACAACAGGTAATACACCTATGGTCCTATTCATATCGTCATGCATCACATGCATGTGTTTTAGGGTTTTAAAACACTACTGTCCAGAGTTTGATCCACCCTTTCCTTTCTCTTTCCTCAGTGCAGACGATGACTTTGACTCCACCTTCAAGACCAACGTGTTGGTCAACTCCAGTGGCTTCGCGGAGTATCTCCCTCCAGGTGAGTCCCTTTCTATCTTTCCTACTCTGTTGATATTACATACAGTATCAGTCAAAAGTTTGGACACACCTACTCATTCAAGGGATTTTCTTTATTTGTACTATTTTCTACATTGTAGAATAATAGTGAAGACATCAAAACTATGAAATAACACATGGAATTATGTAGTAACCAAAAAAGTGTTAAACAAATCAATATATTTTACATTATTCAAAGTAGCCACCCTTTGCCTTGATGACAGCTTTTCACACTCTTGGCATTCTCTCAACCAGCTTCATGAGGAATGCTTTTCCAACATTCTTGAAGGAGTTCCCACATATGCTGAGCACTTGTTGGCTGCTTTTCTTCACTCTGCGGTCCAACTCATCCCACACCATCTCAAATGGGTTGAGGTCGGGTGATTGTGGAGGACAGGTCATCTGATGCAGCACCATCACTCTCCTTCTTTGTCAAATAGCCCCTACACAGCCTGGAAGTGTGTTTTGGGTCATTGTCCTGTTGAAAAACAAATGATAGTACCACTAAGCGCAAACCAGATGGGATGCCATATCGCTGCAGAATGCTGTGGTAGCCATGCTGGTTAAGTGTGCCTTGAATTCTAAATAAATCACAGACAGTGTCACCAGCAAAGCAGCTCCACATCATCACACCTCCTCCTCTATGCATCACAATGGGAACCACACATGTGGAGATCATCCGTTCACCTACTCTACGTCTCACAAAGACACGGCAGTTGGAACGAGAAATCTCAAATTTGGACTCATCAGACCAAAGAAAAGATTTCCCCTGGTCAAATGTCCATTGCTTGTGTTTCTTGGCCCAAGCAAGTTTCTTCTTATTATTGGTGTCCTTTAGTAGTGGTTTCTTTGCAGCAATTCGACCATGAAGGTCTTATTCACAGTCTCCTCTGAACAGTTGATGTTGAGATGTGTCTGTTACTTGAATTCTGTGAAGTATTTATTTGGGATGCAATCTAAGGTGCATTTAACTCTAATGAACTTATCCTCTGCAGCAGAGGTAACTCTGGGTCTTCTTTTCTTGTAGCAGTCCTCATGAGAGCCGGTTACATCATAGCACTTGATGGTTTTAGCAACTGCACCTGAAGAAACTTTCAAAGTTCTTGAAATTTTCCTGATTGACTGACCTTCATAGGGCGCTTCGACCAGCGCCATAGGGCGCTGGTCGAAGTAGCGCACTACGTAGGGAATAGGGTGCCATTTGGGATGAAATCATGATGATGTCGTGCATGGAGAATTGGGACTGCGACACACACAGGAACGCTATACTATACAGAATATCAAAGATCTGATCTGGCCTCTCGTCATAAAAGCCTGTGTAATTACTGGGGTCCATTTGGCCTCCATTTGGTCTGGAGATAAAAGACTATGGGCTCTGTATGCCAGGGAGGGTTTGGGAGCTTGACTCCTGGGTAAATAATTAAAAAGCAGCAACCCTCTGGAGCTCTCGTGGTTTTTAATGGTTTAGGAATAGTTTTCATAGCTCAGATGAGATATATGATAGAACTTTAGGTGGATGGTAACATTTGAAAATAGTTTTCATATATAGCTCAGATATGATGCGTGGTGTATTGGCAGGATGGTGTCTTAGGCTGGTTCCCAAACGGTGCCGTTTGGGACAAACACTAAGGGAACGAAAGGAAATAGATTTTGAATGCTGGGGTGATCCATCTTGTTTCCTGTACAGAGGTTGTTTTTCAGGGAATTCTCCAGAGATTTAAGATAAAAAATACAGTATGAAGTAAAGAATCTTGAGATATTGGTTGCAGTTTTAGAGGACATTTGGTCAAGCATTGTTGCTTGTCGGATCAGCTTTTAGAGTAACCTAATTATTAGCTTAGAGGATCTGTTACAGAGCTGCAGGAGAGCAGTGCATTGCAAATGGAAGTAAATGTAGCTTTTAGCTAATCGGTTTAGTTTTAGGTTTAATGAATCTAGAGAAAACAATACGTTATTACAGCCCTTACAACAGCACAAAGAGGTGAATTGTATATTGGACTGTTCATTCTTGACAATTTCACGGCTCAGAGACTATAAAGCAATGCCATTATGAGCGGGGAAAAAACAACTACTGAATTAAACTACATTTTAAATCTTGCGTTGGGAATTTGATATGTGAAGTGACTACGTTTTATAATTAATGCTGGATTTAATTTGGTTTGATTGTCAACTTCTAAACCATTAAAATTGCTTTTCAGACCCTTCTCTGTTTTTCTAAAGCTTAATTTGCATGTCTTGTGACTCATAATTCATATTTTTGAGTGCTGTTTGGAAGACTACTTTGGCATTTTGGTTGTGTGCACTACTGGACAACTCAACAGGCTTGATTTGTTGATTTCAGTTTTTACTTTGCCAGCGATCTCTCTGTGCATCGATTGTGTTGTACTTTGTGTGTCTGTGTGTGTGTGTGTGGTTCTGTATAATGAAAAAGTTGATCTGAATAGTCTGGATAAGCTGTCTGCAGAGTAGAGATCAGTGTCACTTTCTATATGGCACTCTCTGGGTGCGTCCCACCAATATATCTCCTTTCTCCTGAAGTGTAGACTCATTCACTACTTTCCACAAATCTAAAAGCATTGGATTGGTGGAGGCAGGGGCCAGGCTAGAGGGAATTTACACCAGTCATTTCCTTTAAAATCAGTGAAGGGACGTGAACAAGTGCAATATGGTAAGAGGGAGAGATAATTGGGACGTAGTCACTCACTCTTGTTCTGTTGTCATGTTTAACTGTGATTAAGTACTGATCCCTCCTCCAGAGTGCTTAAAAATAGGTACCAGAACAAGAAGATACAGTATGTGCAAAGTAACATTTTTAAAAGTGTAAGTGAACAACAAGTAAAATGTCTCTAATTTGCTCTCACAATCTCCCACTGTATGGATGTCTACACAGTGTACAAAACATTAGGAACACCTTCCTAATATTGAGTTGCACCCATTTTTGCCCTCAGAACAGCCTCGATTTGTTGGGGCATGTACTCTACAAGGTGTCGAAAGCGTTCCCACAGACGCTTCCCACAGTTGTGTCAAGTTGGCTGGATGTCCTGTCCGGGTGGTGGACCATTCTTGATACACATGGGAAACTGTTGAGAGTGAAAAACCCATCAGCGTTGCAGTTCTTGACACACTCAAACCGGCACTACCAAAACCCATTCAAAGGCACTTCAATCTTTTGTCTTGCCTATTCACCCTCGGAATGACACGCATACACAATCCGTATCTCAATTGTCTCAAAGCTTAAAAATCCTTCTTTAACCTGTCTCTTCCCCTTCATCTACACTGATTGAAGTGGATTTAACAAGTGACATCAATAAGGGATCATAGCTTTCACCTGGTCAGTCTATGTCATTGAAAGAGCTTCTTAATGTTTTGTACACTCAGTGTATATCTCCTATATGTCACTCTTTGCATCCCTTTTATCAATCTCTTTCCCTGTATGTCAGGGATTTTCATGAGCACATGTAACGTGGACGTACGTTGGTTCCCCTTCGACATCCAAAAGTGTGAGATGAAGTTTGGCTCATGGACGTACGATGGCTGGCTGATGGACCTACAAATGAACGAGGCCGACATCTCCGGTTACATGTCCAACGGGGAATGGGACCTAGTGGGTGAGTGGGATTGGACTGCCCTCCTAAATTTCTGTTATCAATTGCTCAACTTAAATTGTTAACTAAAAGCTAGAAGTTTTATGAAAATTCCCACTTTATTCTGTCCCTTACTTTTTCTCTTTTTTTTCTCACCTCACTCACTCAAGGAGTGCCAGGCACTCGTAGCGAGGTGTTCTATGACTGCTGTAAGGAGCCCTACCCCGATGTGACGTTCGTTGTGACCATCCGCCGGCGCACTCTCTACTACGCTCTAAACTTGCTCATCCCCTGTGTGCTGCTGTCCTCCATGACCCTGCTTATCTTCCTACTGCCTGCCGACTCTGGGGAGAAGATCTCTCTGGGTGAGCAGAGAGGAGAGGGTGGATGATCCAAGAGGGATGGATATTTTTCTAAAAGAAACAGAGATGAGGATGGAGGACAGCAGCATAGAGAGGAGGAGAAGGGGAAAGGCATTAGAGAGTGAAGGAATAAGAAGAGGATGGGAGGGGAATAATGGTGATGGGGAAGAAAGGATGACAGGGGAGAGAGAGTAGATTGATTCTAGTAAAGGGTGAAAACTAAAGAGCGGAGGAAAACAAAGAAGACCTAGAAGAGTTTTGGGGATGTGTAAAACGTTTAACCTGATTTGAGGATGCATTACAGTGCACTGTATTACTGGAAAATATGCATAATCCCTCATACACCACAGCCAATTAACCTATTGATGTAATGAAGCCCAGGAATTGATTAGGGAGAGAAGGCGTACATACACACAGCCTTCCAGGAATTCAGCTTGATACCATGCTTGATGAACAGGTTTTAAGGAATTTGGTGCCAAGATACAGCCTGGCTGATACCCGTTTATGTTGTGCAACACAAGCTATGTACCCAAAACCCACCGTGGTGTGGAGAGGCAGTTCTCTTTTAAACTCTCATCGAGTCTCATGTTAAAGGTAGAAATTGCACCCAGTTTTGCCTTGATGCTGATTGATTATCACCCCCAAAAATATTCCCCCAGGGAAGTTGAGACCTCTTTCTGTTTAGATTTGAAAACTAACAGTTGTAAAGCAAGGGGGCAGCGCTCACGGGCTATTTGTATGGGTGTTTCAGCGAGACGGACATAGAGGGGAACCAACCAGTGTAAAAGCACAGCCCCCTTCATTATTGACACCATCTGCGGCCCAAATGGCACCATATTCCCTTTATAATCTACTACTTTTGACAAGGGCTCTAGTCAAAAGTAGTGCACTACATGGGGAATAGGGTGCCAACATCAAAAGGAGCCTCTCCAGATGCTGAAGTCAGGAGGACTTGGAGTTTGGTATCAACCAGGCTTGCCAAGATAAGCATATGGCCTTACATGAGAGCCACTGTCCATCTCTTCTGTGACATTCTTTAAAGTTAAATTCTACATTTCCTCTCGACCCTTGAAGTGACACTTGTTTAATCTATTGAGCGAACAGGGCCGACTCACTTGAAAGATGTTTGTTTTATCGGCTTGCTTCTGCACGGTACCAGTTATGCCAAGAAAGCACTTGGAAAATGTGGGGGGGGGGAAGAAAGTGGGACAGAGGTAATGGGAGGAGATGAAGATTAGATCTGGTGAATGAAGAGTGAGATGGGGAAGAGAGAGGGAGCAGAGACAGCCGGGGTAGATGGATTGCTAATATAGGGTAAGCATATGTGTGGGTTAGAAGTAAGGCTCTACTAAGGGCAATTGAAGAAGAGGAATGGTCCAAAAGTAATTCACTTTGAGTATATTACTCTGTCACACTTTGCAATTTGCATCAGATCGAACCAAATCTACTCGTATGAAGTTGAAATCAATTACGTTGGCTTGACTGGCAAAGAACATAAAATATTTGCCAAACGAGATGCCTATAAGGTTTATCTTTACAAATGTCGATTTCTGGACGCTCGCCCGGGATCAAACCTGATTGAGGCACAGATGTTAATAAATGTGTGAGGAGTGGTGTGTGTTGTAGTTGTACTGAGTATCACACACATTTTATTACCCCTAGTCAGTTAAAATGGAGATTGTGCTCAGCAGCCACTCACGGTTTTATACATTTTCAATATCTTCCTCTCTCTGTTCAGGTATCACTGTGCTGCTCTCGCTCACAGTCTTCATGTTGCTGGTGGCAGAGATCATGCCAGCCACTTCAGATTCCATCCCTCTCATAGGTGTGTTCTCATACAGTTTGTTGTTTTGGCTCTGTACTCCAGCACTATGGATTTGAAATGATACAATGACTATGAGGATAAAGTGCAGACTGTCAGCTTTAACTTGAGTGTATTTTCATCTATTTCGAAATTACAGCACTTTTTGTGCATAGTCCGCCCATTTTAAGCAGACCAATACACTTATATATGTATTAAAGAAGAAAAAAAATAAGTATTTGGTCCCATATTGATAGCACGCAATGTCTACATCAAGCTTGTGACTCCACAAATTTGTTGGATGCATTTGCGGTTTGTTTCAGATTATTTTGGGCCTAATAGAAATCAATTATAAATAATGTATTGTGTCTTTTTGGAGTCACTTTTGTTAATAAGAATAGAATGTGTTTCTAAATACTTCTACATTAATGTGAATGCTACCATGATTACAGATAATCGTGAATGAATCATGAATAATGATGAGTGAGAATGTTAGAGGCACAAATATCTTATCCCCAAGACATGCTAACCCCTCACCCTTACAATAACATGGGAGGTTAGAATTTTATGGGGGTATGATATGTGTGTCTAACTTTCTCACATCATTATTCACGATTCATTCAGGATTATCCGTAATCATGGTAGCATCCACATTAATGTAGAAGTAAATCCAAAGTGCTGGAGTATATAGCCAAAACAACATGTAACTGTCCTAATACTTTTGGAGCTCACTGTATGTCTGTTAAGAGTGTAGTGTGTGTGTTTGAAATAATTGTCCCAAATGTTGGTTAGTTCCTGGTGATCTAACCATCTGTTTGTCCTTAACTGTAATTGACTAAATAAATCGTAAAGATTCAATGGTGGAAATGATGTACGGTGAGCTCACTGCAGCCAGACAGATGAGTTGCCCCCCTTTGACTACTAAAACACAAATCCAGCCCATTAAAGCCCAAGAAAAATGTCATGATCAGCAAGAAAACCACTGTTAGCATTATTGTTATTACAAATGGCTTCCTCTCTCTACTCTAATTGTTTTCTCTCTTTCCTGCCCCCCTTTCAGGACAGTACTTTGCTAGTACTATGATCATTGTTGGGATGTCAGTCATAGCTACAACGGTGGTGCTGCAGTATCATCACCACGACCCAAACGGAGGCCAGATGCCCAAATGGGTAAGGCCAGACCTCATGCTGTCCAAAGACAGTTACATTTGACATTTTAGTCATTAAGCAGACACTCTTATCCAGAACAACTTACGGAGCAATTTTCCTTACTCAAGGGCACAAACAGATTTTTCACTTAGGAGGCTCGGGATTCAAACCAGCGACCTTTCAGTTACTGGCCCAACGTCTAAACCGCTAGCCTACCTGCCGCCATTCATTACTAACTATGAGCATTTCCCATAGGAAAACACGGCACTCTTAGCGCCATGTGCTAACCCACCAAACCTTCCATGGCTGGTCTCCTGGTATACCACAATGAAACAGTTTTTACTCCATTATGGCTAATGCTAACAAGATAACTCTTGGTTTGCCATACCCCTTTGGTATAGCCATTTTCTCGTTGTTGCAACTGGCCAAACACGTGTGGGTCGTTATTGAATTGTAGTGGCATTTGGGCATGGAATTTTAGAATTGAATTTAATTTAAAATGTATGGGTCCATCTTCCACTTCTAAATCAACTAATATGGTGGCTTAATTACTTTAGATCCTTTGTACCATTATGATAACATTGCACCACCAGGAGGAGTAGTGATGGTAATACCAATGACAAATGAGGTAATTGAGAATTTTCTAAAATCGAGGCAAAATATGCTCAAATCTAAGGTCATTAACCCTTTAAAAATGATTTACTAAAGTGATATGATTAATCATTTTGGCGGGGCAGGGCTTTACCTAGCAAAGACTGATAGATGACCTGGAGCCAGTGGGGTTGGCGACAATTATGTAGTGAGGGCCAGCCAACGAGAGCATACAGGTCGTAGTGGTGTGTAGTTTATGGGGCTTTGGTGACAAAACGGATGGCACTGTGATAGACTACATCCAGTTTGCTGAGTAAACTGTTGTAAATGACATCGCCGAAGTCAAGGATCGGTAGGATAGTCAGTTTTACGAGGGTATGTTTGGCAGCATGAGTGAAGGAGGCTTTGTTTGCAAAATAGTAAGCCGATTCTAGATTTAATTTTGCATTGGATATGCTTAATGTGAGTCTGGAAGGAGAGTTTACAGTCTAACCAGACACCTAGGTATTTGTAGATGTCCACATATTCTAAGTCAGAACCGCCCAGAGTAGTGATGCTAGTCGGGCGGGAGGGTGTGGGCAACAATCGGTTGAAGAGCATGCATTTAGTTTTACTAGCATTTAAAAACAGTTGGAGGCCATGGAAGGAGTGTTGTATGGCATTGAAGCTTGTTTGGAGGTTTGTTAACGCAGTGTCCAAAGAAGGGACAGATGTATACAGAATCTTGTCGTCTGCGTAGAGGTGGATCAGAGAAACACCAGCAGCAAGAGCGACATCATTGATATATACAGAAAAAAAGAGTCGGCCCGAGAATTGAACCCTGTGGAACCCCCATAGAGACTGCCAGGTCCGGACAACAGGCGCTCCGATTTGACACACTGAACTCTTTCTGAGAAGTAGTTGGTGAACCAGGCGAGGCAGTCATTTGAGAAACCAAGGCTATTGAGTCTGCCGATAAGAATGCGGTGATTGACAGAGTCTAAAGCTTTGGCCAGGTCGATAAAGATGGCTGCACAGTACTGTTTTTTTATCGATGGCGGTTATGATATCATTTAGGACCTTGAGCATGGCTAAGGTGCACCCATCACCAGCTCGGAAACCAGATTGCATAGTGGAGAAGGAACGGTGGGATTCGAAATGGTCAGTGATCTGTTTGTTAACTTGGCTATCGAAGATTTTAGAATGGCAGGGCAGGATGGATATAGGTCTATAACAGTTTGGGTCTAGAGTGTCTCCCCCTTTGAAGAGGGGGATGACCGCGGCAGCTTTCCAATCTTTGGGAATCTCAGACGATACGAAAGAGAGATTGAACAGGCTAGTAATAGGGGTTGCAACAATTTTGGCAGATCATTTTTAGAAAGAGAGGGTCCAGATTGTCTAGCCCAGCTGATTTGTAGGAATCCAGATTTTGCAGCTCTTTCAGAACATCAGCTGTCTGGATTTGGGTGAAGGAGAAGCAGGGGGGCTTGGGCAAGTTGCTGCAGAGGGTGCTGAGCTGTTGGCCGGGTTAGGGGTAGCCAGGTGGAAAGCATGGCCAGCCATAGAAAAATGTTTATTGAAATGATCAATTATCGTAGATTTATCGGTGGTGACAGTGTTTCCCAGCCTCAGTGCAGTGGGCAGCTGGAAGGAGGTGCTCTTATTCTCCATGGACTTTTGGAATTAGTGCTACAGAATGCAAATTTCTGTTTGAAAAAGCTAGCCTTAGCTTTCTTAACTGACTGAGTATATTGGTTCCTGACTTCCCTGAAAAGTTGCATATCGTGGATGCTAGTCGATGCTAATGCAGAACGCCACAGGATGTTTTTGTGCTGATCAAGGGCAGTCAAGTCTGGGATGAAACAAGGGCTATATCTGTTCTTAGTTCTATTTTTTGAATGGGGCATGCTTATTTAAGATGGCGAGGAAAGCACTTTTAAAGAGCAACCCGGCATCCTCTACTGACGGGATTAGGTCAATATCTTTCCAGGATACCCGGGCCAGGTCGATTAGAAAGGCCTGCTCGCTAAAGTGTTTTAGGAAGCATTTGACAGTGATGGGGGGTGGTCATTTGACCACTGACCCATCATGCATGCAGGCAATGAGTCAGTGATCGCTGAGATCCTGGTTGAAGACAGCAGAGGTGTATTTAGAGGGAAAGTTGGTCAGGATGATATCTAAGAGGGTGGCCATGGTTACGGATTTAGGGTTGCACCTGGTAGGTTCTTTAATAATTTGTGTGAGATTGAGGGCATCTAGCTTAGATTGTAGGACGGCTGGGTTGTTAAGCATATCCCAGTTTAGGTCACCTAACAGCACGAACTCTGAAGATAGATGGGCGGCAATCAATTCACATATGGTATGCAGGGCACAGCTGGGGGCTGAAGGTGGGTCTATAACAAGCGGCAACGGTGAGAGATTGTTTCTGGAAAGGTGGATTTTTAAAAGGAGAAGCTCGAATTGTTTGGGCACAGACCTGGATAATATGACAGAACTCTGCAGGCTCGCTCTGTAGTAGATTGCAACCCTGCCCCCTTTGGCAGTTCTATCTTGTCGGAAGATGTTATAGCTAGGGATAGAAATTTCAGGATTCCTAAGCCTTCCTAAGCCATGATTTAGACACGGCTAGGACATCACGGTTGGGGGATAAATGGACAGTAAATTGGATGATCACAGCTGAGTGAAATAGCACAGAATTGCAAACATTGTTAATATCCAATCAACATTAAATAACCCTAAACCGAGGAACTGTCTCTCTCACCGTCTCTCTAATAGGAGTACAATCTACATAACTTCACCTACTCAGTGTATAAATTCCAGCGGCATAGCCCTCTAATTCAATTAGGTACACCCATTTCTTGCAAAACATGCAAGAAGAAATTACTGGTGAAATTATCAAGCGATAAAAAGCAAGTGAACGGAGAGAATACATGCCAAAGTATTACTGTGAAGCTTTGTGATTGGTTCACCCAGGTGAGCGTCGTCCCAAAGCCGGGACTTGTTGAACGGCTCGGTTTTCACAGAGCCATGGGCAGAATTTAAGAAAATACTGCAGCAATGACTAGTTCTCGAGGCGGATTTTAATGTACCACGTTTTTTACCCCATAGCCCTTTCAGATATAAAAAGAAAAGACGGTATGTAAAGACTGGTTTTGGTCTAGATATAAAAAGGGATAAAAGATATGTAAGGAGGAGACAGATGCCACGGTGTCTTAACTTTAATTCCGTGGTTAGAATTTAAATATAGCTTTATATCCCACAAAAGGTAATTGTAAAATTCCTGCCTTAGGCAATTTTCTCATTCTTGTGCTCATGAAAGTAGCATTGAATACTAAAGGTCAAGTTGAATATACCAGCATCCGCATACACAACCCACTGTGTCAAGCTTTAACTGCCTTAACGGTTTTCCCTCCAAGTGTATTACCCTTTGTAAGAGTAAGTGTATTCCTCACTAGATGCGTTTTCCTCCCTTGCTATGTATCTATATTATAACATCCTTCTCTGATTGATTCTCCCTTTCAGGTTAATGTGGTCCTACTGCAGTGGGTAGCATGGTTCCTACGTATGAAGCGCCCAGGGGAGAGTGATGACCCAGAGCGACCACCCTGCGCCCCCCACCTACGCCGCTGCTCTTCAAGCTCCCAAAGCGGTAGCATCCCTAACCATCCAGACCCCATGCTCAACCCACTGCACCCCCAGAACCTGGCCCCTCTCCAGGCTGGCCCCCTGCACGCGGGTCAACCCCACCTTCACGCCCAGTCCAGCGCCAACAACAACGGAAACCTGCTCTACATCGGCTTCCAGAACCTGGACGACCCCCCACTGCTCCCAGACCACATCCAGAGTTATAGCATCTCAGCCGGGCCTCCTCGAGTAGCAGGCAGCCCCCCTCCACCACCCCCCACCCCCAACGAGGACACTGTGGGCTGCCCTAGCACCATTTCCAGTGGCGGAGGCTTTGGAATAGGGGTTGGAGGACAGTACTCGGGAGGGGGTATAGGTGATCCCCAGCTCCAGGCTATTCTGGAGGAGGTGCGTTACATGGCGGACCGCTTCCGTGAACAGGATGAGACGGAGAGCGTGGCCGACCAGTGGAAGTTTGCGGCAGCTGTCATTGACCGGCTCTGCCTGGTGGCCTTCAGTATGTTCAACATCATCTGCACCATCGCCATCCTCATGTCCGCTCCCAACTTTGTCGAGGCTGCCTCCAAGGACTTCTTCTGAGGAAGAAGAGGATGGGGCAGAGGAGAAGAGAAAGAATGAGGGAGAAGAGATGTAGGGGAGAAAGAGCAGGATGTGGAATGATTTGGGGCTTAGTCCAAGAGGGCTATTGTCAGGGACCCTCCTGTCAAGATGAGGGGGGTTCTTTGGAGATGACTATAGAACATCTCAAGATGTTCTCTTGAAGTCTATCAATGACTTCTGATGAAATGGAACAGGATGGGGCGCGATGAGTTTATGGGCGAAGAATCCAAAAAGGCATGGTTCAACGACTGTACAGGGTGAAGTAAATTGTACTGAATTATGAGGCTTTTTCAAAGACCTTTAAGAAGTGAAGGTGAACAGGAAGGGCAATAAGAAAAGTGGAGCATGGGATAATTCAACCTGAGATTGGGAAGATTGCAGTACTTACAGAAAGAGAGAGAGGGAAATAGACAGATGGATAGGGCTGTTTTATTTGATGTCAAATCCCAGAAAAGAAAAAAAGGCAAAGAAAGACTGCATCATTTACTGAAACAGGGGACCAGGAGGGAGGGGGAGAGACTGACTTTTACAAGGAAAGACAAGGAATGAGTGTGTGAACAGACAGAGGTTTTCCCTGGTGACAGTGAAGGTGGGAGGGTCAAACAAACTGAACTTGGCCTTGTCTCTGAGATAGAAAGAACAAAGCGGATTAGAGGAATGAAAATAATATCTAATCTTTCATTCTGTCATTTGTTTCATGGGCATCAAATTGAAAGGCCTTAAATAACATGCAGCCGATTTCAGATCAGTTGAGGCACCAAATGAATTCCCATTTAACAGCCCCATTTCCTTCCCCAGGCCTTATCTGTCAGTGGGTTGCCAGTGTATACCAATCTCCACTTTTTGTCCTACGGTGTGTAGCGCTCCTTGTGATTGGGCAACTGCATTAGTGTGTAATCAGTGTAATTGCCAGTAATTGTGTTACAGTGGAGGGTCGATCCAATAATGACCCATCAAACAGTCACCTAATAGAATTTGGCAGGTCCTAATAGAGAAGGCTGATCTCATTGAGCTCCAAAGTGAAATCTTAATATACTGTATGCGAGGTCAGCAACTTTAAGAGGAATGTGAAGGAAAGTGATCCTCAAACCTCAAGATGAACACACAAATGACTTGGATGATTGGAATGACACTCATTTTTATATTGCACAATATGGTTGATAATTGATGGGAGTTTTATTTTTCGATATTTTCATATTTTCCAAATTCAACATATACTTACTAAAATATATTTCCTATCGTTATTTTAAAGACCTGAGACAGCTCCTGGAAGATCTCACATCTCCCGCTCGCTCTATAAACTGACGCATCTCCTCCCTTCAGTGGAAACCTCAAGCTGGGAGTTGGACTGACTCTCTGGCACACACATGTATAGAAACATTTCCCATCCCGAAATAAAGTATTATTTTTCTACCATCCTTGCCTTCCTCAACGGACACTGGTGCTGATATACGCAAGAGAAAAATGACAGAGGGGCAGAGAAAGTGCTGACACAGCGCGCGCCGGACAGGGTTTTAATTGATTACTCCTTCAGGAAGAGAGGAGGGAGGAAGGAAGGAGGGGGTAGACGGGCCATGCTCGGTAATTCAATGGATTTATAAGAGAGGACCAGGGAAATAGCCACTCGACAAAGCATAACTCAGTCACACAATAATGCAAAATATGTAGTATATTAATAGTACATTTTGGTAAATGCACATTTTCAATGTCAAATGGGTTAGCATCTATTGACTAGGATGCTCATTATGCGTCTCTGACATTGTGTAAGTTTCAGGTATATGGTTCTCTCCAGTCCATACAGTACGTTTTATTCTGTCAGTATAATCAACACTCTGGTTCTCTTTCACTCGCTCTATTCATCTCTTTCCCCCTCCCATTCATCTCTATTTTTCTTGATCTCTCCTTCTGTGTGTGTAGTCAGTGTTTGAGTTTTTAGCATGTTACTCAGTGTCAGACGGATGGCGAGGCTATATTTATAGAGGCTGTTCTCCTACTGCAGGTTGTCTGACTGGGTAATTCTCTCTTTCTGAGGCACTGGGGTCGGCAAATGTGCAGCGTTGGCACTCTGAGCTCCGAGATTTACTGGGTTCACTCAGATGGAAAAAGAAGAGAGTAGATGAGGGGAGAATGTGTGTGTGTGTCCGTGCTGTTTGTGTGTAGAGGAATGTGTGCTTGCGTGTGTAAGCTTTGAATCAGTTGTTTTTTCTGTCTCTCAGTTAATGAGCAGTTGGAGCCAAGGCCCTCTCCGCGGCGAGAGATTTTTCTCAAGAAGGCCAATAGAAGTGTACACGTCTAGAAAGATTGTTTTGAGTGTGAATGGGCGCTGCAATTTCACATTAAAAAGGCACATTACTGCAGTGCACGGGCGGAATGAAAACCTACAGCTTGAATAGAGACCTAAAACACATGCCTGTGGCAGGCACACTTAAATAAACTCCAGTCACACACAACTGTTAATACTGCACACACACACAGCTTGTAGGTCAACAACCTTATAAATTGCACCCTCTCAGCACCCCCCACCGTTTGCTCAGTTTCCCTAAGACAGTTCTGTAGAATACGACCATATTCCCAATGTTGTGCGGTTGATCAATGCCTTTTCATTACCGGCTGGACGGAAGCGCTGACGTGAGGTAGAGAGCGGCAGACCTGCTCAGGACCGTGATTAATGCTTGTACCCGCCCGGTCCCACCTGGGGACGCATCGTTAGCCTTGATTAAATATGAGTCCCAAATTATGGCTCTGGTCAAAAGTAGTGAACCATATAAGGGTGCCATTTGAAATACAACCTCAGCCTGCCAAGCCACCGAGCTGAGTGTAATTCAGCTGTCCCAGACCTCTGCGGTCACAAGGTTAAGTGGCCAGCTGGTCGCGGGCGATTAGTGAGCCAACGAAGGGACTGTAGTCTGGCCATAAGTCAAAATTGGTCAGTTTCCGAGGTGGACCGAAACATGGGTCAGTTGATTTTTATACTGTGTGTCTTTGTTGATTAAGAACATTATTCTTTATGTAGAAATGGACTTGCAGATGGAGAGAATCTCACCTGGAACAGCTAGGTTGGTCAGGGTTCAAAGTGTACGTGAGTTGAATTCAATTGTAGCTCAGACTTCCATGGTCAATGGGAATGAAATAAAACAGAAATCAAGAGAATCAATGAAAATTGTTCATGAACTAATTAAATGTTGAACTCCAACTGAAGACAAAAGTACCTGCTTTATCACCGATAACCTAAAATATACTGTCAAGTAAAAACATAATTCCCAATATAGTGTACTACTTTTGACCAGGGCCCATTGGCCTAAAAAGTAGTGCAAAATGGTTGCGTTTAGACAGGCAGCCCAATTCTGATATTTTGCCCAATTATTGGCAAAAGACCAGAATTGGCTTGCCTGTGTGGGAATGCAGCTTTTGTAGTGAATAGAGTGCCATTTGGGACTCAGTCGGGGACTTCATTGGTGCCCATTACCACTGGGGTGCCAGATTTGACATACAGCTGTAGCCTCTCAATTAGAGCCACACTGATGACTGTTGTAATCTCCTAAATAATGTCCGAGCCCTATATAAATCTACCTGAACAAACCAAATTCCTCTACCATAATGAGAAATTCAAATAAGCCATTTGTTAAGGCTAAAGGGGAGCGATCAAGGATAAATTCCAGATCATTTATGTAACCTTTTACTTTGCTCAGGTAAGAGTCCATTTCACCTATGCTTGTGCTAGCAAGCTGCCTTAAGTCAGTGCCATCACAGACTGACTGACAGCACAATAAAGACCTTTGCATGGAGTGCCCATTGGACCTTTATTATTAGTCAGTGCTCTTGAAGTCTTTTTGCCTCTTCGGTCCAGGGTGCATTGCATGGTGCCGTTGCGAATGTCAGGCTCCACTCAGAGGCACATCGATCTGCAGGTTGAACATGGTGAGATTGTAGACTCCTAAATTGATAATTCAGTTTTAGGCGATATTACAGCTAACTAGTTCCTTCACATGGTGATATTGACTTGTAGTTATTGTGTGTAGCTACATTTACTAGCTATCTAGCTAGCCCATAAAGAGAGCATTGCATTGTGGGTTTTGTAGTGGACTTGAGCTGCAACAGATTTCCACAACGATTTTCACATTGCTACCAACCTTATAAACAACACATTTGTGTGTGTGTGTGAGACCACAATCAATTAGTCTCTGCCCTAGGGATGAACAGGAATAAAAGTACAGTAAACAAAACATCTGGAACACTTTTCTTCAATATATCATTTTATTTAAAATAACATTACAATTTATTACTCTACATTACATTTTCAAACCAGTTTTTCCTTTTTACATTGGTTAGTAAACCTTCATATATTCTAAGATATAAAAAAAACTTCCCATTTGAGTTTCAGTATCGGTTGTTAATTCGTGTCCGTAGTTTGAGTAAATGCAACACTGCTTTACTTCCAGAACTTGACTTAATGTATATTTAAGTTAGCTTTTGCGTCGCCAAATACCCTACACAAAATAACTGACCAACAGTGGTGCTAGCACACAACACTATGATTTCCCACAACTTGAATAATTTGATGAAATAAATTATACGTTTTCAATCGAGAGAAAGTGCATTTTTATCCAAATTACAATTTTGCAATAATTTACATTTAGAAGAAACAAGTCTTGTTTTTAATGTGCCTATACTTGCAATCGAACAAAAGCCCTGCTCACCTGAAGCGTAAGGTACAGAAATAAAATGTTTTAGCTACACAAAGGCCTACCATGTTATTCTTTTAGAACATCTAGCTCATATGGAAAAAAAGTGTGTGATGTCCTTTATCGCTGGGGTGTGTTCAGAACATTTTGGAACGTTCAGATAGAAATACAGCTTGTAGAACAAACACCCCTCTCTGACATGCAGAATAAGTGACCAGCTCAAGTTCGACATTGTTTGGCTACTGAAAGTAGCCCAGGAGTGGCGTTGTTCCGTTCAGAAGGGTGGTGTAACTGGACTACAACAGTGTCAAGCTGCTATCAGAGGAGGACACTGACCTTTTAATAATACCGCAACAAAAAAGGTACAGGACAGACTGACCTTTAAAATCCATTTGATAGGGGAGACATGATAATTCTCTTAAAAGGGACATTATAGAGATAAAGCAAAGTATGTGTAGGTGACTAGCGTAATTGTCACTCGGAGCAAATTAGGGAAAGACATCTTAGTATCACTGGCATCTTGCCGGCTCCTGCTCGCTGGATGACAAGGACACCCCACTCTACATACAAGTGTGCACCTGTGTATTTGTATGCGTGTCTGTGCCTCTGTATTCCCAGGGTATAAAAGCTAAGAGAGCACCTGCTTCAGCCTAGAGACGTACACCGAAGTCTGTCAAATGCTTTAGCTCAAGGACACATACCATTATGATGACAAACATTATAGAACATTAACATGAATATGTTATAAGTGTGAGTGAGTCAGTTACGTGGTCTGGGGCGATGTTAGACTGGGCATGCTCAGACAGCGTAGTGCTGCCAAGGCAACCACATCTAATCTGATGGCAGACCAACCTGGAGTGGAGGAATGGAACACTGAAAGGAGGCGCGCACACGCTAGTTGTCGCTCTCCCCTCTCTCAAAACTACACACACGTTCTGGTAGAGGGATCTGCTATCTTTATGTCATCCATCTCTAAATTGGCTATTACTCTGGCTGTCAAAACGAATAGGCAGCACCTCAATTGCACATCTTCAGCACTTCTTTCAGAATGCAGCAGTGGCATTTATAACTGACATGCTAGTGTATCGTTTTGTCATTGCCAATTCTCCTTTCGGGAGGCAAGAGTGCAGAACCATGCAATTAAGAATGGTACAGTTTTACACCTGTCAAACTTCAGTAATAGCCTTCATTTCAACATAGTTGAGGCATGGAAGGGATGTGGGCTAACCTTATACAGCCTGAAAAGGCTGCAAGGCATAGCTCGCTAGGGGAGGGGAAATGCCACCCATCTATCTCTATCTGCACAGCTGTCACCCTGCATAACCCCCTCTGGGTTGCATCCCAAATGGCACCCTATTACCTATGTAGCCCTATGGGCCCCGGCCAAGAGAAGTGCACTTCCTTGGGAATAGGGTGCCATTTGAGATGCCGCCTTGAGTCTTTATCTGCTGCCTCAAAACCTAAACCCCCATGGCCACGCCCCAATCGGGCCTACCGCCTTAGCAATACTGAGGAAAGACTGGAAACGCATGCTCACACCAGCCTAATACTATACCCATTTGGTTAGGCAAGGTGCAATGAGGGGCAACAGAGAGACATCCTGCATAATAACTGTACCTGCTCGGGCTGTTGTGGCCACACTCCCACTTGTTAATGCACTTACTTCTACGCAGGAACACAGGCAGACACAGGTGCACACACACGCACCACTTGTCCTCCTGACACAGTTAAACTGCAGAGCAGTACTTAGTGGTGAGTTACAGAGCCCAGGGAAGCAATCTCTAGGGAAGGTCCTGAAAGACCTTTCCCTCGCTTGGTCCACTCAACACTGACTCAGTAGTACTGAGTGGTACTTTAGTAGTACTCTACTGCTCTCTGCTGGTTGCACTAAGCACTGCACCCGAACACACACAACACTACTTCCATCCCTTTCTCCCAGTCTGTATACGTCGATCAATACTCCGAGTGGGGGAAATATTCACTTTGTTCGTAGTTTCTCTGAATGTTTAGTTCAAGGTCAAGCCCTGACTTCATTGAGTAGATGCAAACACCATTGATAAAAAACAACACATTTTTATCTCTGAACTTGGGAGATTCTACTGAATTACCACAACAATTTTAAGGGGATAAATGTTCACACTTTCAGTTGTGGTGAACTGCCAACAGACATTCTAAACAAGAGTGTATTAGATAGGTTAGAAAATGTGAAAAATAGAGCAAGGATGAGAAGCCAAGGAGGAAGCTCCCCTGTTAACTTTCTACACGGTTAGAATAAGAAAGTCATTTCTTGAGCTCTTATATTAATCATATATTAATTTAGTAGACTACAGCCTCCTAGGCTTTTGACAGATAACCTTTGACAGATAACCTAAAGCAGGTTTTCCTAAAACATAAGTGTACTGTTTTTATGAACATAACACCTTGCATCAGTTACTTTTGTCTCCTATTCTTTTGAAAAGCATGAGCTGGCGCACACCCAAAAAAGTTAGAGGCGCTGACTAATGCCGAGTAAACTGTAGACTATAAAAATAGAGTTGCACACACACACTCCCAGTAATTGATTGGGTAAACCACCCAATTCATTACTGGGAGCTTATATTCAGATTGTGTGACTATTTTTGTAGACTACAGCCTCCTAGGCTTTTGACAGATAACCTTTTGTTTCTTACCCTACTTGTCCAAAAAACATAATCTGATAATGTCCTGCATCAGTGAAAACAATGCTATATCCCGTTTAGCATTGCCAGTGACAATGGTGTCCCGCCCACCCTCTATCATGTTTCCCAGCATGTCATCTTGTAGTTCAGCAGACCAGAGGCACATTGAAAGCATTAGCCCGGACCAAACGTGTTGTAGAACTGGCCTAAACAATCACATCGCAGATGCCGGCTGGCCTCCTCGCTGGCGTGTCATCTGTTGATCACGTCAAGGTGTTCCCTTCGTCCAATGGTGTCGCAGGCTGCTGTGAACATTGACCAATCGCACTGTACTGTTCGGTTTCCTCAACCAGTGGGGTGGAAGAACTCAGCTAGTGTCCCGCCCCATGTCAGGGGTGATGCACGGAGGAAAAAGTATATGCTGTTCTATGAACATCTAGTAATGACATTTTTTTTTTTTCCTTCATTGCTCGTCGTCTATCTGCGAATTCCTGGGTTTGTGTGATTACATTAAAAAAACAAAAATAAATAAATTGATTTCCAGTTTCTGGAGTGAATCGCCTCAGTTCTCTTTTTTTGTTTCTTTTGCGGATGGCGTTCTCGGTTGTGATGGTGCGAGTGGACCGATTCTGGTGGAGTATTTAGGATGTGGCGATCTCGCCCCCTAGATGGCGCCATCCCTTCTGTGTCTCCAGAGCAGGGAGATATTCTAGAAGAGAGAGAAGGTTCAAGAAACCAAACTCAACCGCTCACTTCCTGACCAGTAAAGCTGCAGATAGAAATGTAACAATCAGAGCAGACTGTGTCCAGTGTTCACTCTACACTTCTGCTGTTGCTGTTCATTTGCCTTTGATGCACTTTACCTTTACTGTTCATTTGCTGTTCACTTTCCTTTGCCATTAATATTCCTTTGCTGTTCACTTTCCTTTGCCATTAATATTCCTTTGCTGTTCACTTTCCTTTGCCATTAATATTCCTTTGCTGTTCACTTTCCTTTGCCATTAATATTCCTTTGCTGTTCACTTGTCTCCCCTGTTAATTTCCCTTTAATGGTCATTTTGCATCTGGCTTTCATATTCCCTTGCTCTTAATTTGCCTTTGCTGTATCAGACTCTCCCACAGGGTAAATACCTATCAGTCTGTGTCTATTCATCTTTGTGAAGTGACCTTGAAGTGGATCACATGACTGCTGTTCTTTTATGCCCATAAGCATACACCTGTATTTGTGCTCCTGTACACCTCACCTCAGAAGATGATTAACTTTGTTCTGTTCTCACTCATTCTTACCTACTGGGAGTGTTGGACTTGGGTGCTTTAAGCTTTTATGTCACTGAGTATAGTGGGCTGTTAAAACTCGTAAAATCTTTATCTCTCTCACATCCACCATGTACTTACTGGAAACAGTAGCATTGTGAAGGGTTCATGTGGGTTATGTTGGACAACAAGGCTGACAGCATCTTGCCAGACCACACTTACCATTGTTACTGCAGTTCTGGTTGTCTTTGTCAGAGGCCTCTTTTTCAATCTAAAATGTAGATAAGGAAAGGCGAAAAGTGTGAGACAAGAACCATCGGCAGAGAGAGGGGAAAATGGACATTTAGACTGCCTAATGTCGTAAAATCCATTGTCTAAAACTCTTGGGCCAGTAACCGAAAGGTCGCTGGTTCGAATACCTGAACCAACAAGGTGAAAAATGATCATCATTTATATGCCCTTAAGCAAGACACTTAACCCCGATTTTCTCCAGGGATGCCGTACTACTATGGCTGACCCTGTAACACATTTCACTGCACCTATCCAGTGTATGTGACAATAAAACATGTATTTTTATATAACATTGTAAGACAATGTCTGTGTCCCAAATGGTATCCTGTTCAAGGACTTTGCATCATTTTGTGAGTTGAATTGGTGCATGGGTATTCGTTAGTTGTTATGTACCGTATTTATCACACGCACAGCATACAGAGTCTAATTCGAGAAGCGGGAAATAGCCTATCACCTGTCAGATAACGTGAGAGCGCCTTAAAAAAAAGACAGTACTGGAGTGAAACGTGCTTTTATAAGCCCAACAATTCTAAATGCAATCGCGTGTTAAAAACGTTGATGGCCACGATTAAAAAGGACTACCATTGTTATTTCTCATTCTCAACTCATAATTCGAGTGCATAGGCTATAGTCGACATTAGGCGCCACTTTGAAATGTGAGCTTGAGGCAGTATAATAATTTGAACACGGAACGTTTTACTTTACTTAATGAGGTATGTCTTACCTTGCTTCAAAGTAGCCTAGCAAAAACGCGGAGGCAATTATTTTATAAAGACTTCCTAATGCCATTAACCATCATTTGTCTACTGTTCTATTGGTTTTCATATCAACTTTCTCTCATTGTCCAGGCACCAAAGGCACAATCCTAGTCATATTAGCAACTGATCCTAGTTGTTGCATATTTAGATTCCCCCCTTTTCTGAGTTTAAGAGATTTTCATCTGTCACATTTTTTACATTTCATTGAACCTTTATTTACACATATGGAACCTCTTGCATTAGGTGCGCTGATTAAAACTGTGCTGTCCCACGAATCGCATTTTGGCAAATTACGTTTAATTAGCTGCTTCATTACAGGAGTTGCATGTACAACAATGTTCCCTCTAAGCTGCTTGCGGTTCCACCTCGGACTGCCACGCAGAAGAAATATGAGCCCGCACAGAGAAGCACGAAATTGAACATCACTCAACTTTCTACAGTTTTCCCCTTTAGTTAACAATCAACGTTTCGCTCTTCTGTGGCAATTGTGATCGAATCAACGCAATATTAGCTAGTTTCAATGTAACATACTGAAACAAAACGAACTACGCAAGATTTAGGATGCAAAACTAACTGCAAGAGATTTTCTTGTAGGCAGAGCACATTGGAGTAGGATTCTATTGCATTGACAGGCACGACTCAGGGCCCATACTCCACACAGACCGGTGCGCCATAACCAATCAGAGCTGCAGTAGGCCTCTATATGCAAATAGCCATTGCCATATATGGATCTGTGCAATTCACACTGAACTGGACTGTGTTTAGGCTACAGTATGAGTGATTGCGAGTAGATGCCTTGTTTCGAGATCAAAGTGAGAGCTGCAAGTAGCCACGTGTGCACATTTGTTCATATTCTTTGCTAGTTAGTGAGTTATTAGCCCAGTTCTAGTTCATTTCTAGTCATCAATAGTGGAGTAGTTGCTTCCAACAAGAGCACAAAATGTGTGCATTTCTAGCCATCTTAGAAAGGCAAGTCAGGTAAAGAGCTTTTTTATGTGTAAAAGGGAAGTGTTGTATTTCAGACGGACTTGAATAAGCTAAGCAGCCAACAGGCAGAGGGTAGCATAATTAGATTTTCTGTAATGATGGGATGGGAAAAATAATAGATTGTATTTTGTAAAGTGGTTTCTTGCATCAAACAACATTTTCAGTCACCTTGTCGGAAGGACAAGTTTCCCACCAAAAGTCTGATGGAATGTAGGCACTGAACACCACATATTGGCTGCTACTGTAGGCTGAATGATACAACAGCTACTTCCATGTTGAAATGTAATGGGATGCATTTTTCTCTATGGTTTTTTATGATATGCCACTCTGGTAGGCCTTGCTATTTTGCATGTTTCCATGAAGCTCGTAGTGAAAAACGGACATTCCCTGTATGCATGAATAGTATTTTCCGACTGTGCTCATTGCCACACCCCCTGCCTAAACCCCTTTTTGATGCAGAAAAAAAAAACTGTTATTCCCTATATTAGTGCACTACTTTGACCAGGCGCCTCACTTACAAAATATACCCCAAATGCGCATGCGCCAGTTCACACAAAAGTAGACATTTTAACTTTACGTATGTGCTCACCTCCCTGCAAACTTTAGACCATGCGGACGCACATCTGCTCGTGGTTAAAAATATTGTATTGCAAGCTGGCAAGTAAGTATTTTGTGCAAATGGAGGATATGATGAAAAGGTTATCCATAAAAAACTACAACATTAACAAGAATGCAACCATTTGCCATTTGTGAGAAGAGCAAAAATCTGTGTTTTATATTTAGAATCAACAGAAGATCTCAATATATTCTGATTTGTTTAAGACGTGATTCCATATGTGTTATTTCATGCCTTCACTATTCTACAATGCAGAAAATAGTGTAAATGAAAAGCCTGGAATGAGTAGGTGTGTTCAAACCTTTGACTGGCATCGTTTCCTATTTTTATAATCCATCTTTTCTGGCCGTAATGGGTTCATATTTCCGAAGGAAACATACAACAAATTACCATGCACATCTCATTTAATTATAAATAGCTAGAGTAACTAGATAGGTTATATATATTTCAAGTGGTTTATAATACATTCGAATTTAACAGCTGATCTTTCACATTGAAGTATGCATGAAGTTTTTAATTGTTCCAGATAGAGCATAGATTACTGCTAAAGGTTAGAACTTTCTGCCAACACAGTCAATAGACCAGTAGCTTATAGAAAATATTTGACAGTACTGGTAGGCAGTATTGCTGTTCGATAGGAGCGCGACATCAGTGCCCAATTCATCTCAGAGCCTAGACCAAGGCAGGGCATATCAACCAGATAATAATCTATTGATAAACTAAATATTGAACCACAATTTGTTTTTTGCATACAGCAAATAAAGGGCGTTATTGTCACCACGAAAGGTGAACAGAGGCGTTTTCCAGGCAGGGTTTTAATGCTCGTTCACAGTTTTACGACAATGCTGATTTAGAACGGGAAACATGCAGCAAGTCTCTAAATGTAAATTGTGAAATTCACGCAACAGCTATGAGGCCCTATAGCCCTACGGGCCCTTGTCAAATGTAGTGCACTATAAAAAGAATAGGGTGCCATTTGGGCTACATCCAATTAGTTGTGTATTGGAGGAGAAGGGTGTGACTCTTACCTGTTTCCTCCACTTGAGCTCACAGAAGACCCTCTCGAAGCACTCGTGCATGTAGTTGAACTGGGGAGAGACGACACTCACTTTGTTAGAAGAAAGCTCCAAATCAATTTTTTTTATCAACAGTGTCAATGTCCCAAAAATTGCACCCTATTCCCAGAGCTCTTGTCAAAAGTAGTATGCCATTTGGGACAGCCGCCACTCTCCATTTCTATATCCTGTTGTATTCCATTAATGGCTGGCTATCTTAACCCAGAGTTGTATGTGAGCTGTCCAAGTGTGTTTTGTCTGTTGTGTATTGTAGACTCACGTATGGTGTGAAGATCTTGACCCAGCGAGGTTTCTTCTCCCCCCTGGCGTACTCAAAGCAGAACGCCATGCCCTCCTCATCGGTGTCCCAGCGCTGCATCTCCGCCCACTCAAATGATATCACCTGGTTCTGATGAAGCAGAAGAGAGAATGGTAAGTACACACACACACACACACACACACACACAGTATGAGCCAGTGTGTACACACTCAAATGTTTTTCCTTTTGTTCTGTGTGTGATAGAAGCGCCGCACACACGCTATAAGTCAGGGTACTCATACTCCAATCTCACTCACCTCAAGCGTGCCATCCTCTGTGCAGGCGTGCAGCTTGAAGTGGTGCATGCTGATGGCCGTGATGACGTGGCCCTTCCTCCGGGAGTCACAGGAGCAGTGGGGGAACATGACCTCATTGTATCCCTCACAGGAGCGCAGCAGACTCAGATACTGACAGATACAAGACAACAGACCGCCATCAACCACACAGGTAGACACCAAACAGGAACGTACACATACAATATACAGATTAATACACCTACACATTATGTCAGCAATGGACAGATAACAGCGACAAGAAAGGCACACTCACACTGTACGTTATGAGATGCTTTTATCGAAAGCGCCATAGTGCATACATTTTACATACGGGTGGTCCCAGGAATCGAACCCACTATCCTGTGTTGCAAGCGCCATGCTCTACCAACTAAGCTACAGTGGACCACTTGCAATGAGAAGAGAAAGAAGAGATTAGAAAAAGGGACTAACCATGGCCATCTTGCGCTGCTCTGCCAGTTTTGTCAGCTGGTAAGACTTGTCTTCTGTTTTGATGAATCCCTTCTTCACGTCATCCAATGCCTTAGCAGACAGAGAAAGGGGCTTTTGTTAGAGGCCACATTTCATCTAAACTAGCAAAGAGCAGTGGCACGCATATGTAATATCATTCAAACTGACCACAGATCAGTTTTGACACAGTAGGCTACCCCTGACTCAGGACCAGTAAGTCACCCAGAAATGTTTCAACTACAGACAGAATCTCAAAGCTCTTGAAAAGCAAAACAAACAAAATAAAACATAAAGCTAGCTCTATGACAGAGTAGGTCTGGAACAATGGGCCTGAGCAAATTTCAGGTCTGCTGAGTGCAAACCTGAACTATGTGAAAATTCTGTGTAACTTCTGGCACGCGTTTACTGTGAACACAGAGGCTGTACCTGCTTCAGTTAAAGTTGGCTACTGTGGCTATTTAATCAATGTAGATCTACCAGTGGCCTACCATCAAAAGCAATGGAGAGAAATGCATCCCATAACATTATGACATGGAAATAGCTGTTCTATCATTCTGCCTACAGTAGCACCAAATGTGTGGTGTTCAATGTATTATATATACATATTATTTTTGCAATATCATAGACAGCGTGGTTTATAATACCGGTATAAATTCAAATTGAGCTTTTACATTGAATTAGGCCTATGTATCAAGTTTTTAATGTCATGTGACCTACAGTGAAATGCCTTTGCTTGCCCTTTCCCAACAATGCAGTAATGAATATCAGTAGTACTATAACAAAAAATATGCATACAAAATGTCAAGTAGAACAAAAACACAAGAAATAGAACTGTAACTAATACATATAAACTCAGCAAAAAAATAAATGTCCTCTCACTGTCCACTGCATTTATTTTCAGCAAACTTAACATGTGTAAATATTTGTATGAACATAACAAGATTCAACATCTGAGACATAAACTGAACAAGTTCCACAGACATGTGACTAACATAATTGGAATAATGTGTCCCTGAACAAAGGGGGGAATCAAAATCAAACGCAACAGTCAGTATCTGGTGTGGCCACCAGCTGCATTAAGTACTGCAGTGCATCTCCTCATGGACTGCACCAGATTTGCCAGTTCTTGCTGTGAGATGTTACCCCACTCTTCCACCAAGGCACCTGCAAGTTCGCGGACATTTCTGGGAGGAATGGCCCTAGCACTCACCCTCCGATCCAACAGGTCCCAGACGTGCTCAATGGGATTGAGATCCGGGCTCTTCGCTGGCCATGGCAGAACACTGACATTCCTGTCTTGCAGGAAATCACACACAGAACGAGCAGTATGGCTGGTGGCATTGTCATGTTGGAGGGTCATGTCAGGATGAGCCTGCAGGAAGGGTACCACATGAGGGAGGAGGATGTCTTCCCTGTAACGCAGTGTTGAGATTGCTTGCAATGACAACACGCTCAGTCCGATGATTCTGTGGCACACCGCCCCAGACCATGACGGACCCTCCACCTCCAAATCGATCCCGCTCCAGAGTACAGGCCTTGGTGTAACGCTCATTCCTTCGACGATAAACACGAATCCGACCATCACCCCTGCTGAGACAAAACCGCGACTCGTCAGTAAAGAGCACTTTTTGCCAGCCCTGTCTAGTCCAGTGACTGTGGGTTTGTGCCCATAGGCGACGTTGTAGACGGTGATGTCTGGATAGGACCTGCCTTACAACGGGCCTACAAGCCCTTAGTCCAGCCTCTCTCAGCCTATTGCGGACAGTCTGAGCACTGATGGAGGGATTGTGTGTTCCTGGTGTAACTCGGGCAGTTGTTGTTGCCATCCTGTACCTGTCCCGCAGGTGTGATGTTCGGATGTACCGATCCTGTGCAGGTGTTGTTACACATGGTCTGCCACTGCAAAGACGATCAGCTGTCCGTCCTGTCTCTCTGCAGCGCTGTCTGAGGCGTCTCACAGTACGGACATTGCAATTTATTGCCCTAGCCACATCTGCAGTCCTCATGCCTCCTTGCACGTTCACGCAGATGAGCAGGGACCCTGGGCATCTTTCTTTTGGTGTTTTTCAGAGTCAGTAGAAAGGCCTCTTTAGTGTCCTACGTTTTCATAACTGTGACCATAATTGCCTACTGTCTGTACGCTGTTAGTGTCTTAACGACCGTTCCACATGTGCATGTTCATTAATTGTTTATGGTTCATTGAACAAGCAGTGTTTAAACCCTTTAAAATGAAGATCTGTGAAGTTATTTGGATTTTTACAAATGATCTTTGAAAGACAAGGTCCTAAAAAAGGGATGTTTCTTTTTTTGCTGAGTTAGATATATATTCACCTTTAATTTAACTAGGCAAGTCAGTTAAGAACATACACATTCAGAAACGTACATACAGTTGAAGTCGGAAGTTTACATACAACTTAGCCAAACACACTCAGTGTTTCACAATTCCTGACATTTAATCCTAGTAAAGATTCCCTGTTTTAGGTCAGTTAGGATCACCGCTTTATTTTAAGAATGTGAAATGTCAGAATAATAGTAGAGAGAATGATTTCTTTCAGCTTGTATTTCTTTCATCACATTCCCAGTGGGTCAGAAGTTTACATACACTCATTTAGTATTTGGTAGCATTGCCTGTAAATTGTTGAACTTGGGTCAAACGTTTCAGGTAGCCTTCCACAAGCTTCCCACAATAAGTTGGGTGAATTTCGGCCCATTCCCCCTGACAGAGCAGGTTTAACTGAGTCAGCTTTGTAGGCCTCCTTGCTCGCACACGCCTTTTCAGTTCTGCCCACAAATGTTCTATAGGATTGAGGTCAGGGCTTTCTGATGGCCACTCCAATACCATGACTTTGTTGTCCTTACGCCATTTTGCCACAACTTTGGAAGTATGCTTGGGGTCATTGTCCATTTGGAAGACCATTTGCAACCAAGCTGATGTCTTGAGATGTTGCTTCAATATATCCACATAATGTCCCCTTCTCATGAAGCCATCTATTTTGTGAAGTGCACCAGTCCCTCCTGCAGCAAAGCACCCCCACAACATGATGCTGCCACCCCTGTGCTTCATGGTTGGGATGGTGTTATTTGGCTGGCAAGCCTCCCCCTTTTTCCTCCAAACATAACGATGGTTATTATGGCCAAACAGTTCTGTTTTTGTTTCATCAGACCAGAGGACATTTCTCCAAAAAGTACGATCTTTGTCCACATGTGCAGTTGCAAACCGTAGTCTGGCTTTTTGATGGCGGTTTTGGAGCAGTGGCTTCTTCCTTGCTGAACGGCCTTTCAGGTTATGTCGATATAGGACTTGTTTTACTGTGGATATAGATGCTTTTGTACCCGTTTCCACCAGCATCTCCACAAGGTCCTTTGCTGTTGTTCTGGGATTGATTTGCACTTTTCGCACCAAAGTACGTTCATCTCTAGGAGACAATGCGTCTCCTTCCTGAGTGGTATGACGGCTGCGTGGTCCCAAGGTGCTTATACTTGCGTACTATTGTTTGTACAGACGAACGTGGTAAATTCAGGCATTTGGAAATTGCTCCCAAGAATGAACCAGACTTGTGGAGGTCTACATTTTTTTCCCCCTGAGGTCTTGGCTGATTTCTTTTGATTTTCCCATGATGTCAAGCAAAGATGCACTAAGTTTGAAGGTAGGCCTTGAAATACATCCACAGGTACACCTCCAATTAGCCTATCAGAAGCTTCTAAAGCCATGTTGTTGTTTTCTGGAATTTTCCAAGCTGTTTAAAGACAGTCAACTTAGTGTATGTAAACTTCTGACCCCCTGGAATTGTGATACAGTGAATTATAAGTGAAATAATCTGTCTATAAACAATGGTTGGAAAAATGACTTGTGTCATGCACAAAGTAGATGTAAACAAACTATAGTTTTGGCAAGTCGGTTAGGACAAGAAATTTGTGGAGTGGTTGAAAAACGTGTTTTAATGACTCCAATCTAAGTGTATGTAAACTTCCAACTTCAACTGTACAACGACGGCCCTCCCCTATTTTGCGCCACCCTATGGGACTCCCAATCACGGCCGGATGTGATACAGCCTAGATTCGAACCAGGGACTGCACTGAGATGCAGCGACTTAGACCGCTGCGCCACTCAAACAGTAGAGCAAAATGTTGATAGTGTTAACTAAAGGAGAAAACTCTAGAAAGTTGAATGAAGTTCAATCTCATGCTTCTCTGAGCGGGCTCATATTTCTTCTGCACGGCAGAGCATTGGTCTGGACTACAGCAATTGTCAGCCAGATTTGAAAGTTTTAAGTATTTTAAGCCTCCAACCGATAGTTGGAACGACAGTCAAGAGAGAGCTCTTACCTGGTGGAAGCAGTAGTGAACGGCCAGAGGTTTGTCCCTGAGCAGCTCCTCCTCCTGAGAGGTGAAGAGCCACTTGCGGAGGGCCAGACAGGTACCCGGCACGGCCGATGTGTAGTTCTGCACGTACAACTTGTGGGGGAACTCATTGGGGGCCAGTTTTCTCACTAGGGAAATGGGGAGAGGTGGTTAAGGGCGCGTCTCAATAGACTAGAGGTTTCACCTTCCTGTCATCAGCACAGATCTGGAGAAACATAGGCTGTGAGGAGACGGCATGGCAGAAACATGTTTTGGTGGCTACTTTCATTTCAATTTCTCTGTGTTTGAAGATCAGTGCAGTTGATGGGAAGGAGACATGGAGAGAAAGCCACTTTAGACTACTGAGATGCAACTGTAATCAGAAGAGTAAATGTGAAAGGGGTCGGTACATGGACTAGCTGTGGACTCCAGAGGAATGAATGAATAAACAGATGAATGGTCTTACCAAAGGAGTGGTTGATGACTTCAAAGAGGGCAAAGTAGCTGGCCATGATGCTGTCCATACCAACCTTCATCACTAAAGCCTGGGGGATGGAGAGAGGGAAGATACAGTGGCGGCCCATAAGTTATTGATAGTCATGCACCATTCAGTCACATAAGAGCTATGCATGCATTGATATTAATCTAGTGTTATACACTCTGGTCCTATGAGTGCAAACTTTGTCCCAGCATTAACCCACCGGATGATTCAACTAACCAGGGTCTTGCTTTTTATTTTACCTTTATTTAACTAGGCAAGTCAGTTAAGAACACATTCTTATTTTCAATGACGGCCTAGGAACAGTGGGTTAACTGCCTGTTCAGAGGCAGAACGACAGATTTGTACTTTGTCAGCTCGGGGGTTTGAACTTGCAACCTTCCGGTTACTAGTAAAACACTAGGCTACCCTGCCACCCCATGATGATTTCATTAATATCTCCATTATTCGTCTGTCCTTATGTTTAGTGTACTTTTATGTACACTTATTTTAATGTGAGATTTTATTATATTTATCCTGCAGATTTTCTTGTGCATATAAAGTGACTTTGGGTGTCTCGAAAAGCGCTTAAAATAAAATGTATTATTAATATAGAAGTTGATTGGTTGAATCAAGGGTGTATTCAGTGGTGTACTGACTGAGCAACCAGGCAAGAAAGATCTTGGTCAGGGAGGTGACCAAGAACCCAATGACCACTGACAGAACTACAGCGTTCATTGGCTGAGATGGGAGAATATGCCAGAAGGACAACAGTCTTTACAGCACTTCACCAATCTGGGCTTTATGGGAGTGGCCAGACGGAAGCCATCCTGAGAAAAAGGCAAATAACAGCACGCCCGTAGTTTGCAAAAAGTGACGTGAAAAACTCCGAACATAAGGCAAAAGATTAAGTGGTCTGATGAGAAAAACGTAACTCCTCGGGCTGAATGCAAAGCGATATGTCTGGAGAAAACCAGGCACAGCTCATCACCTGTCTAACACCATCCCTACTGTGAAGAATGGTGGTGGCAGCATCATGCTATGGGGATGCTTTTCAGCAGAAGGGACTGGGAGACTGGCAAGGAGAGAGGGAACAATGAATGGAGCCAAATACTGGAAAATCCTTGATGAGAACATGCTTCAGAGTGCACTCCAGACTTGAATCCCATTGACAATCTGTGGAAGACTGCTGTTCACTGCTGCTCCCCATCTAACGTAACAGAGCTTGAGAAAAAATCTGTACAAAGCTGATAGACATACCCACGACGACTCAAAGCTGGGATCGCCTCCAACGACACATCTACAAAGTATTGACTCGGGTGTGAATTACGTAAATGAGATATTGCTGTATTTCATTTGGCCCCAAAAAATCGAATGCTTTCACCTTGTCATTATGGACTATTGTGTGTAGATGGGTGAGAAATCAATTTAATCAATATTGAATTCAAGCTGTAACAAAATGTGTCAAAATAAGTCAAGGGGTATGAACACTTTCTGAAGGCACTGTACTATTCATTACAGTAGCTATTTAGCTAAACTAGCGAGTGCTTTGTTAACTTTATTAGCACCATATTTTGAGAGGTGGAAAATGCACACACCATAGCCCAGTCCTATCTGGGGCTGCCAAATCATCTCCCTCTGTGCCTTATTCGTGCTTTGTGCTGTCACACTTTAGAGCCCTGCCTCTAAGACTAGAAGTGAGGAACACGGCACTGCTCTATACCTGGTAGACTTTTAAAAAAATAATGTTTTATTAAAGAGGTGGATCAGCTTAATATTGCAGAAAGAATGTTGCTTCCATCAAAGTAATTGTCTGCATCATTTCCAGTCCCTATTTTTTGGGTAAATATATATATATCCATACACGCATGTATACATATACACAGCTTTCTTCAATCTACGTAACATTGCAAAAATCAGAAACTTTGTCCAAAAATGATGCAGAAAGGTTGATCCATGCTTTTGTTGCTTCTAGGTTGGACTACTGCAGTGCTCTACTTTCCAGCTACCCGGATAAAGCACTAAATAAATTTCAGTTAGTGCTAAATACGGCATCTAGAATCCTGACTAGAACCAAAAAATGTGATCATATTACTCCAGTGCTAGCCTCCCTACACTGGCTTCCTGTTAAGGCAAGGGCTGATTTCAAGGTTTTACTGCTAACCTATAAAGCATTACATGGGCTTGCTCCTACCTATCTTTCCGATTTGGTCCTGCCGTACATGCCTACATGTACGCTACGGTCACAAGACGCAGGCCTCCTAATTGTCCCTAGAATTTCTAAGCAAACAGCTGGAGGCAGGGCTTTCTCCTATAGTGCTCCATTTTTATGGAATGGTCTGCCTACCCATGTGAGAGACGCAGACTCGGTCTCAACCTTTAAGTCTTTACTGAAGACTCATCTCTTCAGTGGGTCATATGACTGAGTGTAGTCTGGCCCAGGAGTGTGAAGGTGAACGGAAAGGCACTGGAGCAAAGAACCGCCCTTGCTGTCTCTGCCTGGCCGGTTCCCCTCTCTCCACTGGGATTCTCTACCTCTAACCCTATTACAGGGGATGAGTCACTGGCTTACTGGTGCTCTTCCATGCCGTCCCTAGGAAGGGTGCGTCACTTGAGTGGGTTGAGTCACTGATGTGATCTTCCTGTCTGGGTTGGCGCCCCCCCTTGGGTTGTGCCGTGGCGGAGATCTTTGTGGGCTATACTCGGCCTTGTCTCAGGATGGTAAGTTGGTGGTTGAAGATATCCCTCTAGTGGTGTGGGGGCTGTGCTTTGGCAAAGTGGGTGGGGTTATATCCTTCCTGTTTGGCCCTGTCCGGGGGTATCATCGGAAGAGGCCACAGTGTCTCCTGACCCCTCCTATCTCAGCCTCCAGTATTTATGCTGCTGTAGTTTGTGTCGGGGGGCTAGGGTCAGTTTGTTATAGCTGGAGTACTTCTCCTGTTTTATTCTGTGTCCTGTGCGAATTTAAGTATGCTCTCTCTAATTCTCTCTCTCAAAGGAGGACCTGAGCCCTAGGACCATGCCTCAGGACTACCTGGCATGATGACTCCTTGCTGTCCCCAGTCCACCTGGCCGTGCTGCTGCTCCAGTTTCAACTGTTCTGCCTGCGGCTATGGAACCCTGACCTGTTCATTGGATGTACTACCTGTCCCAGACCTGCTGTTTTCAACTCTCTAGAGACAGCAGGAGCGGTAGAGATACTGTTAATGATTTACTCCTGAGGTGCTGACTTGCTGCACCCTCGACAACTACTGTGATTATTATTATTTGACCTGCTGGTCATTTATGAACATTTGAACATCTTGGCCATGTTCTGTTATAATCTCCACCCGGCACAGCCAGAAGAGGACTGGCCACCCCTCATAGCCTGGTTCCTCTCTAGGTTTCTTCCTAGGTTTGGCCTTTCTAGGGAGTTTTTCCTAGCCACCGTGCTTCTACACCTGCATTGCTTGCTTGTTTGGGGTTTTAGGCTGGGTTTCTGTACAGCACTTTTGAGATATCAGCTGATGTAAGAAGGGCTATATAAATACATTTTATGCATACACATACGCCTATAGACATACATACTTTATAAAGAATTAAACCTTTATTATTCCCCGCAAACCCTACCACCGATCCCCCAAATGGAGTAAACTAATAAACACTTCGGCTTTTACCTTCAATTTATACATCGTATACACATTTTACAGACAGTCAATTATACAATCTGTATTTTTTGTTATACCTGGTAGACTTGGTCAGTCGTGCTGTTCTTGCGCACCCTGACCGAGATGGTGGTCTTGTCTGGCAGGGCTATCCGCAACTCCACGTCTGACACACCATTGTAATTCTGACAAACAGAGATAGAAAGGGTGAGAATCAGTGTGTGTGTGTGAGTGTGTGTCACACACAGCTACGGAACCTGCCTGCACAAACGTACCTCATCTGATTCAGACAGGAATTCCTGCATGATGTCACTCTCCCCAATCACCCGCACAGAACAAACTACAGAAGAAGAGAGCAAAATGTCATCTTAACATATTGCACTTTGTACACTTTGAACATACACATACAGTTGAAGTCGGAAGTTTACATACACCTTAGCCAAATACATTTAAACTCAGTTTCACAGTTCCTGACATTTAATCCTAGTAAAAAGTTCCTGTCTTAGGTCAGTTAGGATCACCACTTTATTTTAAGAATGTGAAATGTCAGAAAAATAGTAGAGAGAATGATTTCTTTCAGCTTGTATTTCTTTCATCACATTCCCAGTGGGTCATAAGTTTACATACACTCAATTAGTATTTGGTAGCCATGTCTTAAAATAGTTTAACTTGGGTCAAACATTTTGGGTAGCCTTCTCACAATAAGTTGGGTGAATTTTTGCCCATTCCTCCTGACAGAGCTGGTTCAGTTCTGCCCACAAATGTTCTATAGGATTGAGGTCAGGGCTTTGTGATGGCCACTCCAATACCTTGACTTAGTTGTCCTTAAGCCATTTTGATCACAACTTTGGAAGTATGCTTGGAGTCATTGTCCATTTGGAAGACCCATTTGCGACCAAGCTTCAACTTCCTGACTGATGTCTTGAGATGTTGCTTCAATATATCCACATAATTTCCCCTTCTCATGATGTCATCTATTTTGTGAAGTGCACCAGTCCCCCCCCACAGCATGATGCTGCCCACCCGTGATTCACATTTGGATGTTGTTCCTCGGCTTGCAAGCCTCTCCCTTTTTCCTCCAAACATAACAATGGTCATTATGGCCAAACAGTTCTATTTTTGTTTCATCAGACCAGAGGACATTTCTCCAAAAAGTACGATCTTTGTCCCGATTGGCAGTTGCAAACCGTAGTCTGGCTTTTTTATGGTGGTTTTGGAGCAGTGGCTTCTTCCTTGCGGAGCGGCCTTTCAGGTTATGTCGATATAGGACTCGTTTTTACTGTAGATATACATAGTTTTGTAGCCGTTTCCTCCAGCATCTTCACAAGGTCCTTTGCTGTTCTTCTGGGATTGATTTGCACTTTTCACACCAAAGTACATTCATCTCTAGGAGACAGAACACGTCTCCTTCCTGAGTGGTATGACGGCTGCGTGGTCCCATGGTGTTTATACTCGCATACTATTGTCAACAATTAAATCAAATGTTATTTGTCATATACACATGGTTAGCAGATGTTAATGCGAGTGTAGCGAAATGCTTGTGCTTCTAGTTCCGACAATGCAGTAATAACCAACGAGTAATCTAACTAACAATTCCAAAACTACTACCTTATACACACAAGTGTAAAGGGATAAAGAATATGTACATAAAGATATATGAATGAGTGATGGTACAGAGCGGCATAGGCAAGATGCAGTAGATGGTATCGAGTACAGTATATACATATGAGATGAGTATGTAAACAAAGTGGCATAGTTTAAAGTGGCTAGTGATACATGTATTACATAAAAATGCAGTAGATGATATAGAGTACAGTATATACGTATACATATGAGATAAATAATGTAGGGTATGTAAACATTATTTTAAGTAGCATTTTTTAAAGTGGCTAGTGATATATTTTACATCAATTCCCATTATTAAAGTGGCTGGAGTTGAGTCAGTGTGTTGGCAGCAGCCACTCAATGTTAGTGGTGGTTGTTTAACAGTCTGATGGCCTTGAGATAGAAGCTGTTTTTCAGTCTCTCGGTCCCAGCTTCGATGCACCTGTACTGACCTCGCCTTCTGGATGATAGTGGGGTGAACAGGCAGTGGCTCGGGTGGTTGTTGTCCTTGATGATCTTTATGGCCTTCCTGTGACATCGGGTGGTGTAGGTGTCCTGGAGGGCAGGTAGTTTGCCCCCGGGTGATGCGTTGTGCAGACCTCACTACCCTCTGGAGAGCCTTCTGGTTGTGGGCGGAGCAGTTGCCGTACCAGGCGGTGATACAGCCCGACAGGATGCTCTCGATTGTGCATCTGTAGAAGTTTGTGAGTGCTTTTGGTGACAAGCCGAATTTCTTCAGCCTCCTGAGGTTGAAGAGGCGCTGCTGCGCCTTCTTCACGATGCTGTCTGTGTGGGTGAACCAATTCAGTTTGTCTGTGATGTGTACGCCGAGGAACTTAAAACTTACTACCCTCTCCACTACTGTTCCATCGATGTGGATTAGGGGGTGTTCCCTCTGCTGTTTCCTGAAGTCCACAATCATCTACCTTAGTTTTGTTGACGTTGAGTGTGAGGTTATTTTCCTGACACCACACTCCGAGGGCCCTCACCTCCTCCCTGTAGGCCGTCTCGTCGTTGTTGGTAATCAAGCCTACCACTGTTGTGTCGTCCGCAAACTTGATGATTGAGTTGGAGGCGTGCGTGGCCACGCAGTCGTGGGTGAACAGGGAGTATAGGAGAGGGCTCAGAACGCACCCTTGTGGGGCCCCAGTGTTGAGGATCAGCGGGGTGGAGATGTTGTTACCTACCCTCACCACCTGGGGGCGGCCCGTCAGGAAGTCCAGTACCCAGTTGCACAGGGCAGGGTCGAGACCCAGGGTCTCTAGTTTGTTATCAAGAAATTTGTGGAGTGGTTGAAAAACAAGTTTTAATGACTCCAACCTAAGTGTATTATGTAAACTCCCGACTTCAACTGTACACGTACATACACGTACATACACATTCAAGGGCATTCAACAAGTATTGCAATGATTAGCGATACGTCTGCAGGAGATAGAGAGCTATGTTGAAGTTCAACACACTGCATTACAGCATACTTGGTTTCTCACTTCTCGAAACACTCGGCAGGTAGCCTAGTGGTTACAGCGTTGGGCCAGTAACCGAAAGATTGCTGGATCGAATCCCCGAGCTGACAAGGTAAAAATCGGTCGTTCTGCCCCTGAGCAAGGCAGTTAACCTACTGTTTCCCGGGCGCCGAAGACATGGATGTCGATTATGGCAGCCCCCCGCACCTCTGATTCAGAAGACACATTCCAGTTGAATGCATTCAGTCGTACAACTGACTAGGTATCCCTACTTGAACTCACACAGGCATTCCAAAAATTATAACATGTGCTAAACGTTTCTTAATCTCTCCTCAACTGACTTTTCATCTCCAGCACTGACAGATGGAAGGGGTGTAATAACACATAATTAAATAGAAAGTAATAATAATATCCACCAAATATACAAAACATTAAGAACACCTGCTCTTTCCATGACAAAGACCGACCAGGTGAAAGCTATGATCCCTTATTGATGTCACATGTTAAATCCATTTCAAATCAGTGCAGATGAAGGGGAGGATACAGGTTAAAGAAGGATTAATAAGCCTTGAGACAATTAAGACATGGATTGTGTATGTGTACCATTCAAAGTGTAAATGTAAATGTAAACAGGTCAACATTCACAAAGCCGTAGGGCCAGACGGATTACCAGGACGTGTGCTCGGAGTGTCTTAACTGACATTGTCAACCTGTCCCTGACCGAGTCCGTAATACCAACGTTTCAAGCAGATCACCATATTCCCTGTGTCCAAGAACACCAAGGTAACCTGACTATATTACTACCAACCCGTAGCACTCACGTCTGTAGCCATGAAGTGCTTTGAAAGGCTGGTCATGGCTCACATCAACACCATGATCCCAGAAACCCTAGACCCACTCCAATTTGCATACCGCCCCAACAGATCCACAGATGATGCAATCTCTACTGCACTCCACACTGCCCATTCCCACCTGGACAAAAGGAACACTTACGTGAGAATGCTATTCGTTGACTACAGCTCAGCGTTCAACACCATTGTGCCCTCAAAGCTCATCACTAAGCTAAGGACCCTGAGACTAAACACCTCCCTCTGCAACTGGATCTTGGACTTCCAGACAGGCCACCTCCAGGTGGTAAGGGTATGTAACAACATCTGCCACGCTGGTCCTCAACCCAGGGGCCCCTCAGGGTGCGTGCTCAGTCCCCTCCTGTACTCCCTGTTCACCCATGACTGCATGGCCAAGCACGACACCAACACCATCAAGTTTGCCGATGACACAACAGTGGTAGGCCTGATCACTGACAACGATGAGACAGTCTATACGGAGGTCAGAGACAGTGTGGTGCCAGGATAACAACCTCTCCCTGAACGTGATCAAGACAAAAAAGATGATTGTGGATTACAGAAAAAGTAGGACCAAGCACGCGACAGGGCTGTAGTGGAGCAGGCTGAGAACTTCAAGTTCCTTGGTGTCCACATAGCCAACAAACTATAATGGTCCAAACACACCAAGAGAGTCATAAAGAGGGCACGACAACACCTATTCCACCCCAGGAGACTGAAAAGATTTGGCATGGGTCCTCAGATCCTCAAAAAGTTATACAGGTGCACCATCGAGAGCATCCTGGTTGCATCACCGCCTGGTACGGCAACTGCACGGCCTCGACCGCAAGGCACTACAGAGGGTATTGTGTCCGGCCCAGTACATCACCGGGGCCAAGCTTCCTGCCATCCAGGAACCTTTATGCCAGGCGGTGTCAGAGGAAGGACCAAAAAATTGCCAAGGACTCCAGCCACCCTATCCCTAGACCGTTCCGCTCTGCTACCGCACGGCACCGGAGCACCAAGTCTAGGTCAAAAAGGCTTCTTAACAGCTTCTACCCCGAAGCCATAAGACTCTTGAAAAGTTCATCAAATTGCTACCTGCATTGTCCCCAACCCACATTGTCATGCTGCTGCTACTCTGTTTATTAGTCATGCATTGTAACTTTACATTTTTCTACATGTACACTACCGTTCAAAAGTTTGGGGTCACTTAGAAATGTCCTTGTTTTTGAAAGAAAAGCACATTGTGTCCATTAAAATATCAAATTAATCAGAAATACAGTGTAGACATTGTTAACGTTATAAATTACTATTGTAGCTGGAAACGGCTGGTTTTTAATGGAATATCTGCATAGCCGTACAGAGGCCCATTATCAGCAACAATCACTCCTGTGTTCCAATGGCACGTTGTGTTAGCTAATCCAAGTTTATCATTTTAAAAGGCTAATTGATCATTAGAAAACCCTTTTGCAATTCGGTTAGCACAGCTGAAAACTGTTGTACTGATTAAAACCTCTTGAAGCAATGAGGCACTATTTTTATGTTTGGAAAAATAACGTTCCCAAAGTAAAAGGCCTATTTCTCAGGACCAGATGCTAGAATATGCATATAATTGACAGATTATGATGGAAACTTAAGAGTGTTTTCTAAAACTGTAAAAATATTGTCTGTGAGTAGAACAGAACTGATAACTGATATTGCAGGCGAAAGCCTGAGAAAAATCCAATCAGGAAGTGACTCTTATTTTAAAATCCCTGTGTTCCTATGCATCCATATTGCCCATTGAAAGGGATATCAACCAGATTCCTTTTTCTATGGCTTCCCTAAGGTGTCAACAGCCTTTAGACATAGTTTCAGGCTTTTATTTTGAAGAATGAGCGTGAACAACCACATTGCGTAAGTGGACAGGTGGAGGCTCTCAGAGTGATTTGTGCGTAAAAGAGAGAGGCGGCCATTGTTACTCCTGGTCCTAGTGAAAAGCCAACTGTCCCGGTTGATATATTATCGAATAGATATTTGAAAAACACCATGAGGATTGATTATTAAAAAAACGTTTGACATTTTTCTGTGGACATTATGGATATAATTTGGAATTTTTGTCTGCGTTGTCGTGACCGCTCTTTCCGGTGGATTCCTGGGCATAACGCACCAAACTAACGGAGGTATTTGGATATAAAAAATATCTTTATGGAACAAAAGGAACATTTGTTGTCTAACTGGGAGTCTCGTGAGTGTAAAGCATAATTAAAAAATCTGAGACAAATTAAATTAACAAAAGGCTAAACTGTGTTTTCCTATATTGCACTTGTGATTTCATGAATATTTTCTAGTAATATTATTTGACTGTGGCGCTATGCTATTCAGCGTTGTTGATGATAATTCTCCCGGATCCGGGATGGGTGGTTCTAAGAGGTTTTAAAGAAGCAATAAAACTGGCTTTCTTTAGACGAGTTGAGTAACTGGGTCATCAGCATGTGTGGGTTCGATTACAGGCTCAAAATGGCCAGAAACAAATAACTTTCTTCTGAAACTCATCAGTCTATTCTAGTTCTGAGAAATGAAGGCTATTCCATGTGAGAAATTGCCAAGAAACTGAAGATCTTGTACAATGCTGTGTACTAGTCCCTTCACAGAACAGTGCAAACTGGCTCTAACTAGAATAGAAATAGGAGTGGGAGGCCCCGCTGCAAGAGGACAAGTACATTCGAGTGTCTAGTTTGAGAAACAGACACCTCACAAGTCTTCAACTGGCAGCTACATTAAATAGTACCCGCAAAACACCAGTCTCAACGTCAACAGTGAAGAGGCGACTCCGGGATAGTGGCCTTCTGTTCTGAGGGCAAAATTGGGGGGTGCAACTCAATATTAGGAAGGTGTTCTTAATGTTTGGTTTTCTCAGAATATATCTGAAATATACGTCTGCGTAATATGATGCCTTTGGTGCTGGATCTATAGGCACTATCCGCAAGTCAGCGTTACACATTATTGAAGTGAATTAAGTTGCCATCCTAAACCTAGAGTGTTTTCCTTATACACCTCTCCTCAATTCTCTACAATACCTCCTTCACTACCTTTGCTCCCTTATTCTCCTCGAACACCTCACCTCTTTCCAGATACTCCTCCAGGCCCCTGCGGCGTGCGTCCAGCTGCTGCTCAGACAGAGAGAAGGGCCACTTCCCGGGTATCTTGGGGAAGATGTAGCTGGCAAACTCCCTCTTCAGGTTCTGGTTCAGGATAGCAAACTCTCGGTAACGCTTGGAGCACAGCTGCCTGCCCGACATGTACACGTTGTACACCTGTAGGGGACAGACCGAGGTGAGCGGGAAGGCATCATACGACAGAGCACTGGGGAAATTATGCACCGTATTCACTTGTAAAAGATTTGACATGTACACAGGAATCTTAAGTGCAACCATTTTGGTTACATATGCTCCTACATTTTTTGCCGAAGCGACATGAGTGTTCGAATACTCATACTAACCTTACTAATCATACTATTTGTGTTGTAAATTGAGTATATATTATGCTTATTTGTCATAGTATGGATATAGTTAGTATACCAAAAGTTCCCTGATGTCGTACTACATTCGTCAAAATACGAAGTATTCAAGCAGCATTATTTTCATGCCTTTAAAGCCAATAATGCAATTCTTCAAAAAGTGGGCGTGGCTTCACATCGTTTTCAGATTGTAATAAAAATCCAACGAGAGCGGATACAAATTAGAGGTCGGCCGATTATGATTTTTCAACGCCGATACCGATTATTGGAGGACCAAAATAAGCCGACACCGATTAATCGGACAATTAAAAAAAAATATTTGTAATAATGACAATTACAACAATACTGAATGAACATTTATTTTAACTTAATATAATACATCAATAAAAATCCATTTAGCCTCAAATAAATGTGGTTTAAATAATGCAAAAACAAAGTGTTGGAGAAGAAAGTCAAAGTGCAATATGTGCCATGTAAAAAAGCTAACGTTTAAAGTTCCTCGCTCAGAACATGAGAATATGAAAGCTGGTGGTTCCTTTTAACATGAGACTTCAATATTCCAAGGTAAGAGGTTTTAGGTTGAAGTTATAATATTTATAGGACTATTTCTCTATACCATTTGTATTTCATATACCTTTGACTCTTGGATGTTCTTATAGGCACTTCAGTATTGCCAGTCCTCGAAGCAGATTTACCCATGCAGAGCAAGAGAAACAACTACTCCAAGTCTCAGAGTGAGTGATGTTTGAAACGCTATTTGCGATCACCCCACTAACTAGCTAGCCATTTCACATCGGTTACACCAGCCTAATCTCGAGAGTTGATAGGCTTGAAGTCAAACAGCGCAATGCTTGAAGCACAACGAAGAGCTGCTGGAAAAATGCACAAAAGTGCTGTTTGAATGAATGCTTACGAGCCTGCTGGTGCCTACCATCGCTCAGTCAGACTGCTCTATCGAATATCAAATCATAGGCTTAATTATAACATAATAACACACAGAAATACGAGCCTTTGGTCATTAACTTCTTGGTGACAGGGGGGCAGTATTGAGTAGCTTGGATGAATAAGCTTCCCAGAGTAAACTGCCTGCTACTCTGTCCCAGATGCTAATATATGCATATTATTAGTGGTATTGGATAGAAAACACTCTGAAGTTTCTACAACTGTTTGAATGATGTCTGAGAGTGTAACAGAACTCATATGGCAGGTGAAAACCTGAGAAAAATCCAACCAGAAAGTGGGAAACCTGAGGCTTGTAGTTTAACTCAGCCCCTATTGTAGTATGCATTGGTTATGTTGGACTTCCTAAGGCTTCCACTAGATGTCAACAGTCTTTAGAACATTGTTTCATGCTTCTACTGTGAAGTGGGACCGAATGAGAGAGGAATGAGTCAGGTGTCTGGCAGAGTGCCACAGGCTCTGAGGCGCGGTCATGAGAGAGTTCGCTCTCGTTCCATTGCTTTTCTACAGACTTAGGAATTGTCCGGTTGGAACATTATTGAAGATTGATGATAAAAACATCCTAAAGATTGATTCTATACTTAGTTTGACAAGTTTCTACGGGCTGTAACGGAACTTTTTGAACTTCTCGTCCGACTTTCGGCTGGACCTGAATGCGCTTTTGGATTTGTTTACCAAACGCCCTAACAAAAGAATCTATTTGGACATAAATGGACATTATCGAACAAAACAAACATTTATTGTGGAACTGCGATTCCTGGGAGTGCATTCTGATGAAGATCATCAAAGGTAAGTGAATATTTATAATGCTATTTATGACTTATGTTGACTACCCAATATCTTTATGGCTGCTTTGTTGTCTGAACGCTGTACTCAGATTATTGCATGGTTTGCTTTTTCAGTAAAGTTTTTTTTTAAAAATCTGACACAGCGGTTGCATTAAGGAGAAGTATATCTCTAATTCCATGTATAACACGTGTATTTTCATCAACATTTATAATGAGTATTTCTGTAAATAGAGTATGTGGCTCTCTGCACAATCACAAGTTTTGGAACTACTGAACGTAACACGCAAATGTAAAATTAGATTTTTTGATATAAATATGCACTTTATCGATCAAAACATACATGTATTGTGTAACATGAAGTCTTATGAGTGTCATCTGATGAAGATGATCAAAGGTTAGTCATTAATTTGATCTCTATTTGTGCTTTTTGTGACTCCTCTCTTTGGCTGGAAAAATGGCTGTGTTTTTCTGTGAGTTGGTGGTGACCTAACATAATCGTTTGTGGTGCTTTCGCTGTAAAGCATTGAAATCAGACCCTGGCTGGATTAACGAGAATGTGATCTTTAAAATGGTGTAAAATACTTGTATGCTTGAGGAATTTTAATTATGAGATTTTTGTTTTGAATTTGGCACCCTGCACTTTCACTTGCTGTTGGCGAGGTGTGACGCTACAGTCCCACATATCCCAGAGAGGTTAATATGGTCGAATCCGGAAACTATCATTTCGAAAACAAAACGTTTATTAATTCAGTGAAATACGGAACTGTTCGGTATTTTTATCTAACGGGTGGCATCCATAAGTCTAAATATTGCTGTTACATTGCACAGCCTTCAATGTTATGTCATAATTACGTAAAATTCTGGCAAAAAAGTTTGCATGAGCCAGGCGGTCCAAACTGTTGCATGTACTGACTCTGCGTGCAATGAACGCAAGAGAAGTGACAATTTCACCTGGTTAATATTGCCTGCTAACCGAGAGTTCTTTTAGCTAAATATGCAGGCTTAAAAATATATACTTATGCGTGTTGATTTTAAGAAAGGCATTGGTGTTTATGGTTAGGTAAAGTCGTGCAACGATTGTTTTTTTTCTCGCAAATGAGCTTTTGTTAAATCATCCCCATGCTTTGCATTGATTATATGCAACGCAGGACACGCTAGATAACGGGCCGCCCCCCTGGTGGTGAAGGTAGGCAACATTACCTCCTCCACACTGATTCTCAACACGGGGTCCCACAAGGGTGCGTCCACGGTCCCCTCCTGTACACCCACGACTGCGTGGCCTCACACTTCCAACGCTATCATCAAGTTCATCAGACGACGCAAAAGTAGTAGGCCTGATTACAAACAACGATGAGACGGACTATAGGGAGGAGGTAGGCACTGACGGCGGTGGCAGGTAAACAACCTCTCCCTCAACAAAACAAAGGAGCCGATTGTAGACTTCAGGAGGAACCAGGCTGGGCACACCCCATCCTCATCAAAGGGGCCGACGTGGAGGCGGTCCAAAACTTCAAGTTCCTTGGCGTGCACATCTCCGAGAAGCTGAAATGGTCAAACCACACGGACACCATGGTGAAGAAAGCACGTCAGCGATTCTTCAACCTCAGAGTTCTACAGGAGCACTATAGAGACCATACTGTCAGGCTGCATCACTGTCCAGCCCATCAGGACACCTAGATCACCAGATGTCGAAGGTAGGCCAAGAAGATAAAAAAATCAGGGACTCCAGCCACCCGAGCCATGGCCTGTTTGCCCATCTTCCTTCATCACTCAGACATGGGCAGTACAGGAGCATGCTGGCTGCTACAAGCAAAAACTAAAGCAGGAAGTACAAGTGACTCACTCAATACGGAAGTGGTCTAATGACACGGACGCTACACTTCAGGACTGTTTTGCTAGCACAGACTGGAATATGTCCCAGGATTCATCCAATGGCATTGAGGAGTACAACACCTCAGTCATCGACTTCATCAATAAGTGCATCGATGACGTTGTCCCCACAGTGACCGTACATACATATCCCAACCAGAATCCACGGATTACAGGCAACATCCGCATTGAACTAAAGGCTAGAGCTGCACCTTTCAAGGAGTGGGAGACTAATCCGGACGCTTACAAGAAATCCCGCTATGCCCTCAGTCAAACCACCAAACAAGCAAAGCGTCAATACTGAATTAAGATTGAATCGTCTGATGTGGCTGGGCTTGAAAACTGTTACGGACAAAGGGAAACCCAGTGACGTGAGCCTACCAGATGAGCTAAATGCCTTTTATGTTCGTATCGAGGCAAGCAACACTGAAGCATGCCCGTGAGCACCAGATGTTCTGGAGCACTGTGATAACGCTCTCGGTAGCCGATGTGAACAAAACCTTTAAACAGGTCAACATTAACAAAGCTGCTGGCCAGACGGACTACCAGGACGTGTAATCAAAGCATGCACGGACCAACTGTCGTGTCTTCACTGACATTTTCAACCTCTCCCTGACCGAGTCTAATACCTACATGTTTCAAGCAGACCACCATAGTCCCTGTGCCCAAGGAAGCAAAGGTAACCTGCCTAAATGATTACCACCCCGTGGCACTCACGTCAGTAACCATGAAGTGCTTTGAAAGGCTGGTCATAGCTCTCATCAACAGCATCCTCCCAGACTCCCTTGACCCTGTCCAATTCGCATACCGTCCCAAAAGATCCACAGATGAGGAAATCTCCATTGCACTCAACACTGCCTTTTTCCACCTGGACAAAAGGAACACCTATGTGAGAATGATGTTCATTGACTACAGCTCAGCGTTCAACACCATAGTGCCCACGAAGCTCATCACTAAGCTAAGGACTCTGGGACTAAACACCTCCCTCTGCAACTGGATCCTGGACTTCCTGACGGGCCGCCCCCAGGTAGTAAGAGTAGAAAATAACACGTCTGTCAAGCTGATCCACAACACTAAGGCGTGTGTACTTAGTCCCCTCCTGTACTCCCTGTTCACCTACAACTGCGTGGCCAAACACGACTACAACACCATCATTATGTTTGCTGACGACACAACAGTGGTAGGCCTGATCACTGATCAGTTGAGATGGCCTATAGGGAGGAGGTCAGAACTGGCAGTGTGGTGCCAGGATAACAACCTCTCCCTCAATGTGAGCAAGACAAAGGAGCTGACTGTGGACTGCAGGAAAAGGCAGGCCGAACAGGCTCCTATTATCATCGACAGGGCTGTAGTGGAGCGGGTTGAGTTTCCTTGGTATCCACATCACCAACAAACTATAATAGCCCAAACATACCAAGACAGACGTGAAGAGGGCATGACAAAACCCCAGATCCTCAAAAGGTTCTATAGCTGCACCATCAAGAGCATCCTGACTGGTTGCATCACCACCTGGTATGGCAACTGCTCAGCATCTGACCATAAGGTGCTACAGAGGGAAGTGCATTCGGCCCAGTACGTCACTGGGGCTAAGCTTCCTGCCATCCAGGACCTATATAAAATAGGCAGTGTCAGAGGAAATCCCATAAAATTGCCAGACTCCAGCCACCCAAGTTATAGACTGTTTTCTCTGCTACCGCACGGCAAGCAGTACCAGAGCACCAAGTCTAGGACCAAAAGGCTCCTCAACAGCTTCTACTCCCAAGCCATTAATGAAATTCGCCACCGGACTAGTTACATTGACCCCCCCCCCCTTTTGTACACTGCTGCTACTCGTTGTTTATTATCTATGCATAGTCACTTCACCTCTACCTACACGTACAAATGACCTCAACTAACCTGTACCCCCGCACACTGACTCGGTACCCCCTGTATATAGCCTTGTCATTGTTATTCTTGTTGTGTTACTTTTTATTATTATTTTTTACATTAGTCTATTTGGTAAATATTTTATTAAATCTTCTTGAACTGCGCTATTGCTAAGGTTATGGTTAAGCAAGCATTTCACGGTAAGGTCTACACTTGTATTCGGCGCATGTGACAAATAAAGTTTGATTTGATCTCTACCAGAAGGTTATCATTAGCATAATCGCTAACTGCTACCACAAAGTGTAGATCTACACGCACCGCATACACAAACAGGGGCATGCCTCTGCAGTTTCAGAAATGTGCACGTAAATACAAATCCCAGATGGATTTTGTTAATGACTTAACATTAACTTGGTTCAATACATTTTAGTTGACTCCATACTAAATTCAATACATTCCGTTTTAATGTCTGGAGTCCGTGATTATACCGCGTTCTCTGAAACAGATTTTATAGTGCCCCATTTTAGCTTTGTAATGCTGTTAACTGTCTCAACTCCCAGTATTAAGGGAATAACATCCTCTTAAAACGTGAGTAAATGGTGAACATTGAGAAAGATGCACCTGTTTTCAGTAGCGCGAGTGGCGGCTCAAGCTGCTCTTGAAGTCCTTAATTTAGCAAATCCCCACGCAACTCAAGTTTTGATGTAGTTGTCTAGTGTGTTAGGTTGCCAATGCGTTTAGATTCATTATGAACATGCCATGATAAAAAGGTTTGTGAAAAAAGCAAGTGTACAATTTATGTAATGCATCGCAGTGTGAAAATATTGCTTTTACATAATGTTGAAACCTAATATTCAATGATTAGGTTTTTGTATCAACATTTTAAAACAAAACATGTATTTATAGGGTTACATATTTGTTTGTAGGGCACAACATGTGTTTCAGAAGAAGGCAGAAGCATATTTTCTGGTACTCCTATATATTATGCTCCTACATTTTTAAGTTAGGAGCAGCAGTGCCACCAATTAATGTATTTAATTTAGAGCCCTGCACATACACATTCTTTAACTTGGAAGGGATAAATATAGGTTGCATTGTACATGTGTTAACTGGCAGTGGCCTACACATTTTGGCTTGGCCGAAATCTGCACCGGAAAAGACACTGACTAAACTTTTCTAAAAGCCCACATCTGTAGTAAACAAGGCCGTCCAGAAACCTCACTGTAATACATTTTTTACTTACCACAAACCTCTCTGCGTGCTGCTCCACGTGCTTGAAGGTGGGGATGGAGATGGGTACGGCCTGCTTGTCACTGTAGTCGTAGCTGAGCTGGGCCGCACTCTCATCCCCGGCCTCCAGGCAGTCGGCCTCCTGGGGAGGCACAGACAGCACGGACAGCACCAGCTCCCTCTCTCCGGTCCGGATCAGATCCACCACCTGCTTGTGGGTGGCCCCCTCCACGCTCACTCCATTACTGTGGGACGCATAGAGCGAGAGATGGCGGAATGGAATCAGTGCTCATGTTATGCCTATTCATGGTGGTAGTTTTTGGTTAGGCCTATTCCCTATACACGTGGTCTGCGGTTGTGAGGCCGGTTGGAAGTACTGCCAAATTCTCTAAAATGACATGAGGCGGCTTATGGTAGAGAAATGAACATTCAATTCTCTGGCAACATCTCTGGTGGACATTCCTGCATTCAGCATGCCAATTGTGTGCTCCCTCAAACCTTGAGACATCTGTGGCATTGTGTTGTGACAAAACGGCATATTTTAGAGTGGCCTTTTATTGTACACGGCACAAGGTGCACCTGTGTAATGATCATGCTGTTTAATCAGCTTCTTGACATTCCACACCTGTCAGGTGGATGGATTATCTTGGCAAATGAGAAATGCTCACTAACAGGGATGTAAACAAACATGTGCACAACATTTGAGAGAAATAAGCATTGTGTAAATGGAAATTCGGGGTTCTTTAATTTCATCTTATGAAACATGGGACCAACACTTTACATGTTGCATTTATATTTTGGTTCAGTGTACATTGTGAATTGACGTGCAATTGTATGATTTGTTTTGTTTGAATGGAAACCCGATTTAAAAAGCTAAATTGTCAATTTGCCACATCCCTACCGTATACCGCCCAAGCCTAACTAACAGTACTGAGGCCAGATGGCAGCAGGTGTATTGGCTAATCTGCTTATCAGAACAAAGGGGGTGGAGGGAGGGCAGGGCAGCACCTGCTTGCCATACACCCTGTTTCCATCATTACTTATTCATTTTAGTAATACCAACAACAACAAAAAAGAAAGTGAGAGAGAGAGGCTGAGAGGTGGGGGGGAGATGGAAGAGAAAGGAGTTTAATATGAAAGAGAAAGAAACAAGACTTGAGGGGAAATTGGATCTTTCCTCAAGCTTATTCAGGGGTACTCAAAAGAATGGGAGACAAAAGGGCTAGAGGGTGTAGGTCAGGGATGGGCAACTGATGGGGGTGGGTGCCACAAAATCTGAACTCATGAGGGGCTGATCTGATCTGAGGGCCACCAGTTGCCCATCCCTGGTGTAGGATAACCCCTCTCCGCAACACAGCTTTGATGTAGCCTTGATCCTTCTATCAAATCAGAAATACAATTCAGTGAAGCACCAAATTCATCTCACAAATATCCTAAATAGAAACGAGAAGGTAGGGAACTGAATAGGGATGAAGACAAAATAAACAGGAAAAGTACCAAGAAAGAGTTGCCCAACTTCTTGATACTAGGCTACTTCATAAGACATGTTTCACTCATTGACAAGGGTGGATCTAAATGAATTGAAATCGTGAATTAAAACTTTGCCTAGATTTTAAGTTTTGCACAATCAATAGTGGCGACTGACATCAGCCTAAAGCCATCTAGTAAAACAGAGAATGTGCATGCACAAATAAAACCAACTTTGGTCAACCTATAGGCCTGATCCACTGACATGTGAGCTAGAGGTGGTGTCGGCACCGGGAGAATAACTTGATTACCACACAAAGTTTATTTCCAACCGTTGGGAAAGCAGAAGTAGCTGGTTAATGTGTCACATGAACAGTATCGATCATATGACACAGGCAGAGTGGCAAGTTGCACTAGTTGTTGATAAAAATATAGCCTAGCGTTAGGAAGGCAATCCCAACGGCACCTCATTTTCTATATATTTACCAGGGCCCGTAGTGCACTACGTAGGGAATAGAGTGCCATTTGGGACACAGTAAACCTGTTGACTCAAGTTGGGTCTACCATGTTCCTCATTCTTTCTCTCGAATTTTCATTGAGGGAGAAAAGTTTGGTATCAATTCCATTTTCCACTCATGTTATTCAAGAGTAAGGGAAACTAATATTTCATTTAAAGCAGAAAAATGTGCCCTGAAGAGACTGCACTGCTTCTGCAATGACATAAATGGAGTAATGTGGTACAGAAAGACCATATCCTTTGCAGCCTTTATTTTTTTAAAGGATGGTATGAAAAGTTAATTATCTCCTCCGAGGTTGATTAAAATAGGCTATTTATGACTTGAGGTGTTGGCCTTGGCAAAAAAAAAACATTGCTATTGTACAGTGTCTCAAGGGTCCAGCCATGCCTGTTTCAACTCCACCCAGACACACCGACTTGCACACAAATACACTCAGAAATATGGCAGGGGTGTGGCCTCCCGGGTGGCGCAGTGGTTAAGGGCGCTGTACTGCAGCGCCAGCTGTGCCATCTTGTAAATTCACTAAGTGTATATGTAAATATATATATATTGTAATGAAACAGCAGGGAGTAGGCCTCGAACCCTCGACCTTCTAGCCCGAGGTCCGGCGTGCTATCGTCTGTGCCGCAAAAGCATGCTCGTGCAGCAGGGTCGATTTCCTCGCTTATAAAGCCAGGGTCGTTACACTACTCCCTCCTTTCAAAGAGAGTGTCCTCACACTAGCTTGGGACTCTACGTCTTACAGGAACGCGCACCATCCAAGCAGGTCCGATCACTTCTGACACCAATGTAATGAAACAGCAGGGAGCAGGTCTCGAACCCTCGACCTTCTAGCCCGAGGTCCGGTGCGCTATCGACTGTGCCGCAAAAGCAGGAACGATATATATATTACACACACACACACACATTTGAAGTCGGAAGTTTACATATACTTAGGTTGGAGTCATTAAAACTCATTTTTCAACCACTCTACAAATTTCTTGTTAACAAACTATAGTTTTGGCAAGTCGGTTAGGACTTTGCGCATGACACGTAATTTTTTCAACAATTGTTTACAGACCGATTATTTCACATAATCACAATTCCAGGGGGTCAGAAGTTTACATGCACTAAATTGACTGCCTTTAAACAGATTGGAAAATTCCAGAAAATTATGCCATGGCTTTAGAAGCTTCTGATAAATGATGTCAATTAGCCTGAGTCAATTGGAGATGTACCTGTGGATGTATTTCAAGGCCTACCTTCAAACTCAATGCATCTTTGCTTGACATCATGGGAAAATCTAAAGAAATCAGCCAAGACCTCAGAAAAAAAAATTGTAGACCTCCACAAGTCTGCTTCATCCTTGGGAGCAATTTCCAAACGCCTGAAGGTACCACGTTCATCTGTACAAACAATAGTACGCAAGTATAAGCACCATGGAACCATGCAGCCATCATACCGCTCAGGAAGGAGACGTGTTCTGTCTCCTAAAGATGAACGTACTTAGGTGAGAAAAGTGCCAATCAATCCCAGAACAACAGCAAGGGACCCTGTGAAGATGCTGGAGGAAACAGGTACAAAAGTATCTATATCCACAGTAAAATGAGTCCTACATCGACATAGCCTGAAAGGCTGCTCAGCAACGAAGAAGCCACTGCTCCAAAACCGTCATAAAAAAGCCAGACTACGGTTTGCAAATGCACATGGAGACAAAGATTGTATTTTTTGGAGAAATGTCCTCTGGTCTGATGAAACAAAAATAGAACTATGTTATGTTTGGAGGAAAAAGGGGGAGGCTTGCAAGCCGAAGAACACCATCCCAACCATGAAGCATGGGGTGGCAGCATCATGTTGTGGGGGTGGTTTGCTGCATAAGGGATTGGTGCACTTCACAAAATAGATGGCATCATGAGGGAGGAAAATTATGTGAATATATTGAAGCGACATCTCAAGACATGGAAGGAAGTTGGCCACAAATAGGTCTTCCAAATGGACAATGGCCCCAAGCATACTTCCAAAGTTGTGGCAAAATGGCTTAAGGACAACAAAGTCAAGGTATTGGAGTGGCCATCACAAAGCCCAGACCTCAATCCTATAGAAAATTTGTGGGCAGAACGGAAAAAGCATGTGCAAGCAAGGAGGCCCACAAACCTGACTCGGTTACACCAGCTCTGTCAGGAGGAATGGGCCGAAATTCACCCAACTTATTGTGGGAAGCTTGTGGAAGGCTCCCAAAAAGTTTGACCCAAGTTAAACTATTTAAAGGCAATGCTACCAAATACAAAGTATAGTTTGTTAACAAGAAAAAACACATATGGAATCATGTAGTAACCAAAAAAAAGTGTTAAACGAAAATATATTTTATATTTGAGATAGCCACCCTTTGCCTTGACAGCTTTGCACACTCTTGGCATTCTCTCAAAAGAGCTTCATGAGGTAGTCACCTGGAATGCATTTAAATGAACAGGTATGCCTTGTTAAAAAGTACATTTGTGGAATTCCTTTCCTTCTTAATGCATTTGAGTCAATCAGTTGTTTTGTGACAAGGTAGGGTTGGTATACAGAAGATGGTCTTTTACCAAATAGGGCTAAGTCCATATTACGGCAAGAACCGCTCAAATAAGCAAAGAGAAACGACAGTCCATCATTACTTTTAGACATGGTCAGTCAATGTGGAAAATTTCAAGAACTTTGCTGCAAAGAAACCACTACTAAAGGACACCAATAATAAGAAAAAAGACTTGCTTGGGCCAAGAAACACAAGCAATGAACATTATACTGGTGGAAATCTGTCCTTTGTTCTGATTTTTGGTTCCAACCGCTGTGTCTTTGTGAGATGCAGAGTAGGTGAACGGATGATCTCCGCATGTGTGGTTCCCACCGTGTAGCATGGAGGTGTTAAAATGGTGCTTTGCTTCTGACACTCTCTGTGATTTATTTAGAATTCAAGGCACACTTAACCAGCATGGCTACCACAGCATTCTGCAGGGATACGCCATCCCATCTGGTTTGCACTTAGTGGGACTATCATTTGTTTTTCAACAGGACAATGACCCAATAAACCTCCATGCCGTGTAAGGGCTATTTGACCAAGAAAGAGAGTGATGGAGTGCTGCATCAGATGACCTAGCCTCCACCATAACCCGACCTCAACCCAATAGATGGTTTGTGATGAGTTGGACCGCAGAGGTAAGGAAAAGCAGTCAACAAGTGCTCAACATATGTGGGAACTCCTTCAAGACTGTTGGAAAAGCATTCCAGGTGAAGCAGGTTGAGAGAATGCCAAGAGTGTGCAAAGTTGTTATCAAGGCAAAGGGTGGCTACTTTGAAGAATGTCAAATATATTTAGATTTGTTTAACAATTTTTTGCTTACTACATGATTCCATATTTGTTATTTCATAGTTTGTCTTCATTATTATTCTACAACATAGAAAAAAGGAGAGAAAAAAAACATTGAATGAGTGTGTGTCCAAACTTTTGACTGGTACTGTACGCATGTGTGTGACATTTGGCTATTAATTAATATGGCTAAGCTATTCTTCACAGTGCCAGTGAATTAAAGTCGAACGTCACCAAATGCATCAGTTTAATCAGGTCTAAAATGTGCAATAAAAAGTATTTTGGCTATAGCTTATTTAAAGAAACCCTGGCTGGCTGTTGATATCCTAGGGAAGGGCTCTCCAACCCTGTTCCTGGGGAGCTACCTTCTGTAGGGAGGGGGGGGATTTGGCTAAAATAATGATTATGATCACACTTCAATTGAAATATTATGGATGGGGACACCTACACATTTGGCAGCCAAGCATGAGTTAGTGTAGCCTATTAACTTCTAGAATGACTGAAATATCTTCCCGTCTAGAATTAAAACCTCAATGATTCCATCAGGAGTCAATTCAATTTGAAAAAATTAAGAATTACAGGGGGGCCAGTTTGAAAAAAATGAAGTGTGTATTGTCCCCTTAATGTTGTAACTACCCATCCCGTGTCAGGGATCGTTGTCATCTTATGACACTAATTAACATAACGCAAAGGACATAAATATTACTAGAAAATATTCCTATTCATGAAATCACAAGTGAAATATATTGAAACACAGCTTAGCCTTTTGTTAATCACCCTGTCATCTCAGATTTTGAAAATATGCTTTACAGCCAAAGCAAGACAAGCATTTGTGTAAGTTTATCGATAGCCTAGCATAGCATTATGTCCAGCTAGCAGTAGGCAACTTGGTCACGAAAATCAGAAAAGCAATCAAATTAAATAGTTGATCTTTTAATGAGCTTCGGATGTTTTCATTCGAGACTCCCAGTTAGATAGCAAATGTTTATTTTTTCCCAAAATATTATTTTTTTAGGCGAAATAGCTCCGTTTGTTCTTCACGTTTGACTGAGAAATCGACCGGAAATTGCAGTCACGAAAACTCAAAAAAATATTCCAAATTAGCTCCACAATATCGACAGAAACATGGCAAACGTTGTTTATAATCAATCCTCAAGGTGTTTTTCAAATATCTATTAGATAATATATCCACCGGGACAATTGTTTTTTCAGTAGGACTGAGAGGAAAAATGGCTACCTCTGTATTTTACGCAAGAATCACTCTGAGAGCCATCAGGTGACCACTTGCAATGTAGCCACTTACGCTCATTCTTCAACATAAAGGCGTGAAACTACGTCACAATGCTGTAGACACCTTGGGGAATACGTAGAAAAAGTAATCTGGTTGATAGCCCATTCACTGCTCAATAGGGACGCATCGGAACGCAGAGCTTTCAAAACATGAGTCACTTCCGGATTGGATTTTTCTCAGGCTTTCGCCTGCAATATCAGTTTTGTTATACTCACAGACAATATTTTTACAGTTTTGGGAACTTTAGAGTGTTTTCTATCCCAAGCTGTCAATTATATGCATATTCTAGCCTCTTGTCCTGGCAAAAAGCCTGTTTACTTTGGGAACGTTATTTTTCCAAAAATGAAAATACTGCCCCCTAGTTACAAGAGGTTTAATGTGCATGCTTGGATATAATTACATAACCAATGTCTCTAGTAATACCGGTCCGAATAGGGCTATAAAGTGGCAAAGAATAGGCTTAGAGTATAGTGCGCCACATCATCCCATGGGATTCGTCAAGGCTGCGCAGAGCAAAAATATCACCAAAATATTTTAGTTCCTACAGACCAGCTATATTCAAACAAAATAGGCCTTTTATATGCTAAATTGATGAGCAAATGAGCAGCATTATGCTCATGTCAGTCCTCTAGAATGCAAATGTAGTCTTCCTAGTAGGACTCCGCAATAATTAGGTAATGTGTGTGCTCATCCATTTTTGTGTCGATTTTTGTGTTGACTCCAAAAATCCTGTTGTGCACCACGAGCTAACGTTAGCTAGCTAGATTTGATTTTAATGCTGAAGGGTATTGACATACCCGTGCATCAATCGAAGTAATATATACACTACTGTTCAAAAGTTTGGGTCACTTAGAAAGGTCCTTGTTTTCCATGAAAATATACATCAAATGAGTTGCAAAATGAATAGAAAAATATAGTCAAGACATTGACAAGGTTATAAATAATGATTTTTAATTGAAATAAAAATTGTGTCCTTCAAACTTTTCTTTTGTCAAAGAATCCTCAATTTGCAGCAATTACAGCCTTACAGACCTTTGGCATTCTAGTTCTAGAATCTCTAGAGATTTCACCCCATGCTTTCTGAAGCACCTCCCACAAGTAGTATTGGCTTGATGGGCACTTCTTTACATACCATATGGTCAAGCTGCTCCCACAACAGCTCAAAAGGGTTGAGATCAGGTGACTGTGCTGGCCACTCCATTATAGACAGAATACCAGCTGACTGCTTCTTCCCTAAATAGTTATTGCATAGTTTGGAGCTGTGCGTCATTGTCCTGTTGTAGAAGGAAATTGGCTCCAATTAAGCACCGTCCACAGGGTATGGCATGGTGTTGCAAAACGGAGAGATAGTCTTCTTATTCAAAATCTATTTTACCCTGGTCAAATCTCCCACTTTACCACCACCAAAGCACACACCAGACCATCACATTGCCTCCACCATGCTTGACATATGGCGTCAAGCACTCCTCCAGCATATTTTCATTTTTTCTGAGTCTCACAAATGTTCTTTGTGAATCGAACACCTCAAACTTAGATTTGTGTGTCCATAACACATTTTTCCTATCTTCCTCTGTCCAGTGTCTGTGTTCTTTTGCCCATCTTAATCTTTTATTAGCCAGTCTGGGATATGGCTTTTTCTTTGCAACTATGCCTAGAAGGCCAGCATCCTGGAGTCGCCTCTTCACTGTTGACGTTGAGACTGGTGTTTTGCGGGTACTATTTAATGAAGCTGCCAGTTGAGGACCTGAGGCGTCTATTTCTCAAAGTAGACACTAATGTACTTGTCCTCTTGCTCAGTTGTGCACCAGGGCCTCCCGCTCCTCTTTCTATTCTGGTTAGAGCCAGTTTGCGATGTTCTGTGATGGGAGTAGTACACAGTGTTGTACAAGATATTCAGTTTCTTGGCAATTTCTCGCATGGAATAGCCTTCCTTTCTCAGAACAAGAATAGACTGACGGGTTTCAGAAGAAAGTTTTGTTTCTGGCCATTTTGAGCCTGTAATCAAACCCACAAATGCTGATGCTCCAGATACTCAACTAGTCTAAAGGCCAGTTTTATTGCTTCTTTAAACAGCACAACAGTTTTCAGCTGTGCTAACATATTTGCAAAAGGGTTTTCTAATGATCAATTAGCATTTTAAAATGATAAAACTTGGATTAGCTAACACCACGTGCCATTGGAACACAGGAATGATGGTTGCTGATAATTTTATTTTGTTTTTATTTTTTACCTTTATTTAACTAGGCAAGTCAGTTAAGAACAAATTCTTATTTTCAATGACGGCCTAGGAACAGTGGGTTAACTGCCTGTTCAGGGGCAGAACGACAGATTTGTACCTTGTCAGCTCGGGGATTTGAACTTGCAACCTTCCGTTTATAGTCCAACGCTCTAACCACTAGGCTACCCTGCCGCCCCAATGGGCCTCTGTACACCTATTCCATAAAAAAAAATCTGCTGTTTCCAACTACAATAGTCATTTACAACATTAACAATGTCTACACTGTATTTCTGATAAATTTGATGTTATTTTAAAATGGACACAAAATGTTCTTTCTTTGAAAAATAAGGAAACTTCTAAGTGACCCCAAAATTTTGAACGGTAGAATATATATATATATATATATATATATATTTTCTTTTAAATAACCATCAAAATCTGTCCGTTTAAGCTATAGTTTTTTTGGCATGGGCTGCATCTCAATTCGCATCCAACTATGTGGGCCTTCCGCATCTGCAGTGGAAGATGGCTGAGCTACAACTGTTTGTCAGAGCTACAACGGTTTATCAGACATACCAGATATCGGTCTTCTCACAAAAATGTCTAGAGTCCAAGCCCCACGGTACTCATCTGAAGTCGGCAACGTGTATCTCACAATGTATTGTAATGCCTCGTAAATGCACTAAAAGTTTATATATATTACACACAGATCTCTTTATTTTTGCTATGTTCTACATTGTAGAATAATACTGAAGACAAACTATGAAATAACACATATGGGATCATGTAGTTACCAAAAAAAGTGTTAAACAAATCAAAATATAATTTTATATTTGACATTCTTCAAAGTAGCCACCCTTTGTCTTGATGACAGCTTTGCACACTCTTGGCATTCTCTCAACCAGCTTCATGTGGTAGTTGCCTGAATTGCATTTCGATATACAGGTGTGCCTGTTAAAAGTGAATTTGTGTAATTTCTTTCCTTCTTAATGCATTTGAGCCAATCAGTTGGTGTAACAAGGTAGAGGTAGAATACAGAAGATATCCCTATTTGGTAAATTATGGCAAGAACAGCTCAAATAAGCAAAGAGAAATGACAGTCCATCATTACTAAGACATGAAGGTCAGTCAATCCCCAAAAACTAAGAACTCTATTCTTAAAGTTTCTTCAAGTGCATTTGCAAAAACCATCCAACGCTATGATGATACTGGCTCTCATGAGGACCACTACAGGAAAAGACAACCCAGAGTTAGCAGAGGATAAGTTAATTATCGTTAAATGCACCTCAGTTTGCAGCCAAAATAAATGCTTCACAGAGTTCAAGTAACAGACATCTCAACAACTGTTCAGAGGAAACTGCATGAATCAGGCCTTCATGGTTGAATTGCTGCAAAGAAACCACTACTAAAGGATACCAATAATAAGAAGAGACTTGCTTGTGCTAAGAAACATGACCAGTGGAAATCTGTCCTTTGGTCTGAAGAATACAAATTTGCAATTTTTGGTTCCAACCGCTGTGTCTTTGTGAGACGTAGAGTAGGTGAACGGATGATCTCAGCATGTATGGTGTGATGGTGCTTTGCTTGACCGCAGAGTGAAGGAAAAGCAGCCAACAAGTGCTCAGCATATGTGGGAACTCCTTCAAGACTGTTGGAAAAGCATTCCTCATGAAGCTGGTTGAGCTGTCAAAATGCCAAGCTGTCATCAAGGCAAAGGTTGGCTACTTTGAAGAATCTCAAATATAAAATAAATTTGGATTTGTTTAGAACTTGGTTACTACATGATTCCATGTGTTTCATAGTTTGTCTTCACTATTATTCTACAGTGTAGAAAATAGTAAATCAAATTTTAAAAACTTGAATGAGTAGGTGTGTCCAAACTTTTGACTGGTACTGTACATATTTACAGCAAGTAACAATGATAATTGTCCATTGATACATACACTAAATGGCTAAAAGTATGTGCACACATGCTCGTCGAACATCTCATTCCAAAATCATGGACATTACTATGGAGCTGCTATAACTCTTCTGGGAAGACTTCCACTAGTTGTTGGAACATTGCTGGGGGGGACTTGCTTCCATTCAGCCACAAGAGCATTAGTGAGGTCGGGCACTGATGTTGGGCACTGATGTTGGGCGATTAGGTATGGCTAGCAGTCAGCGTTCCAATTCATCCCAAAGGTGTTCGATGGGGTTGAGGTCAGGGCTCAGTGCAGGCCAGTCAAGTTCTTCCACACCAGTCCCAACAAACCATTTCTGTATGGGCCTCGCTTTGTGCTTGGGGGCATTGTCATTCTGAAACAGAAAAGGACCTTCTCCAAACTGTTGCCACAAAGTTGGAAGCACAGAATAATCTACAATAGGGGTAAGTAACCCTGTTCCTCAAGTGCCTCAGGACTGTTCCAACTAGGCACCACACATGACCAACTGAGCTAATTGATCAGTTCAGTGACTGACTAAATTCCACACACCTGGTCCAGGTTGGTTAAATCAAAAACCATGAACATGCTGCAGCACTCCAGGACGAGGGATGCCTACCCCTGTTCTATAATGTTATTTGTATGCTGTAGCGTTAAGATTTCCCTTCACTGGAACTGAGGGGCCTAGCCCGAACCATAAAAAACAGCCCCAGACTATGATTCCTCCTCCACCAAACTGTACAGTTGGCACTATGCAATGGGGCAGGTAGTGTTCTCCTGGCATCCGACAAACCCAGATTCGTCCGTCGGACTGCCATGGTGAAGCGTGATTCATCACTCCAGAGAACCAGTTTCCACTGCTCCAGAGTCCAATGGCGGTGACCTTTACACCACTCCAGCCGACATTTGGCATTATACATGGTGATCTTAGGCTTGTGTGTGGCTGCTCGGCCGTGGAAGCCCATTTTATGAAGCTATCGAGGAACGGTTCTTGTGCTCAAGTTGCATCCAGATGCAGTTTGGATCGGTGGTCCCGTTCTGCGAGCTTGTGTGGCCTACCACGTTGTTGCTAGACATTTCCACTTCACAATAACAGCTGACCAACAGCTGACCAGGGAAGTTCTACAAGGTCATAAATTTGAGGAACTGACTTGTTGGAAAGGTGGCATCCTATGACGGTGCCACTAGCTACTGCCAATGTATGTGTATGGAGATTGCATGTCTGTGAGCTCGATTTTACACACCTGTCAGCAACTGGTGTGGCTGAAATAGCCGAAACCACTAATTTGAAGGGGTGTCCACATACTTGCGTATATATAGTATATATTGACTCTGGACAGCTAACTTAGCTAGCTAGTTTTAAAAATCAGAGGTAGAGTTGACAATTAACCTAGCTAGCTAAGTTAGACGTAGCTAGATAGCTAGCTAGTTTGCTCACGTTAACTAGCCAGTCATGGTGGATATGCCAGCTAGGAAGCTAACGACCGCTATTATGGGTAAAGAAAGCCGACTTACACCTCAAGAATCCTATCACCCTTTGATATGCCAGCTCGGTCCGCAGCCCCTCCAGGCAAAACAGCACTGACATGCTGAAGAGGGGCGTACAATTCCCCATTAATGCTTCGCAGTTGTCCTCCTTCGCTAACTTGTCCACGAACGTTGAATCCATATCCTGATTCCGACTTTACAATTCTAACCATCCGTGGACCTGACGTCACCTGGGTAGCATTTTGGCCTCCGGTACCGACTATCGAACCTGCAGCGGGTCCATTACTGGAAGCTGAAAGGAGAGCCGACCGAATTTCATCGCCTTCAACATCCGCCATCTTCTAATCAAAGCCGTACCCCCTCCAGGCTGTGTCTAGCGGATTCAAAACAACAGAGAGTTCGATTAATCTCGCCCGTGTACGCGTCTTTGCACCGGCTGAAAGATTACATTCGATTTGGAATCGGGGACGGGCTACCTCCCGGGCGTGAAGCAAGTGCCCCCCCCACTGTCATATGGCGAAGTCGGCTCAGAACCAAAGTAACGTAGAAGCATGATGTTTTCCCTGGTTTTAATGCCTATGGTTTTCCCATGCCAGCGTGATTACATTTCAACCCGGCCAGCGTAAAATAACTCCCTCAGAAATACACTCAGACGAGCTCCTTGTTATTAACCCGCCCCTCGATCGCATCACGAGACCCCATACGGAGATAGAGTACAACTCACAAATGTGTACCATAAACAAAACAACGCACAAGTATAATTTACTATCCACACACAACCTCTTGAATTGCATTTTTTTTTTATAAATGCAAAATTCTTTGTAAATATGGATAAAGTTGTGAGTAAATGCTCTCACATTGCTATTCAATTCAATTTCAAGCCAGTTAGTGAACATTCTCTAGATGTGCTTTATTTTGATGGTCATCTAGACAGGGAGACCAATTCTGGTGAAAAATGTTCACTAAATTGGCATTTTGACCAATTAGCTCAGCTCTGAAAAAGATCTGATGTGAAAGACTTGATGTGATTGGTCAAAATAGCAATTAGCATAAAAAATATCAGAATTGGGCTGCCTGTCTAAACCCAGCTATAGTGCAGCATCCTCTTCTAAATGAGAAGATTAGATGGTATTTACCCTCTGATGTACTCCCATCTGCGCACAATAGTGACCCTCCCCTCCCCAGTCTGAGTGTAGACTGCTACTGCCCGATCCGACACCTGTGGAATAGAAGTAGTACTGAGGCATGTCTGGAAAAGAGAAACACAAGACTATGGTTACTCTACTGTTACCCCTTAGAGAACAGGGACATAGCACCTCCTATAAACTACATTTAGCTTACAGTGTTGGGGAGTAGTGAACTACATGCAGAATATGCATATACTATTTTACTTATCTCCAACATAATAAATGGGCACTTTCTCACACCACACAAAAAGAGAGGAAGGAAAAGGGCCTTCCGTGAGGTATTATGGCGATACACAAACAAATTGTTACAGGTGCAAGTGCCACCTAATGTATTGAATGTGTATCAGCCTACTATTGTTTAGGAGGAATTCATTACACTCTGAAAGAAAAACAACTACATGTACAACATGCACACTGAGCTAAAGGGCAGAGCTGCCGCTTTCAAGGAGCGGGACTGTAACCCGGAAGATTATAAGAAACCCTGCTATGCCCTCCGACGAACCATCAAACAGACAAAGCGTCAATACAGGACTAAGATTGAATCCTACTACACCGGCTCTGATGCTCGTCGGATGTGGCAGGACTTGCAAACTATTACGGACTACAAAGGGAAGCACAGCTGAGAGCTGTCCAGTGACACGAGCCTACCAGACGAGCTAAATAACTTTCATGCTCGCTTCGAGGCAAGTAACACCGAAACGTGCATGAGAGCACAGCTGTTCCAGACGACTGTGTGATCACGCTCTCCGCAGCGTGTTCACACAGGTCAACATTAACAAGGCTGCAGGGCCAGACGGATTACCAGGACGTGTACTCCGAGCATCCGCTGACCAACTGGCAAGTGTCTTCACTGACATTTTCAACCTCTCTCTGTCTGAGTCTGAAATACCAACATACCATTCAAGCAGACCACCATAGTCCTTGTGCCCAACAACACCAAGGTAACCTGCCTAAATTACTACCGACCCGTAGCCCTCACGTCTGTAGCCATGAAGTGCTTTGAAAGGCTGGTCATGGCTCACATCAACACCAGAAACCCTATACCCACTCCAATTTGCATACCGCCCCAACAGATCCACAGATTATGTAATCTATATTGCACTCCACACTGCTCTTTCACACCTGGACAAAAGGAACACCTATGTGAGAATTCAATTAATTGACTGTAGTCAGCGTTCAACACCATAGTGCCCTCATATTTCATCACTGAGCTAAGGACTCTGGGACTAAACACCTCCCTCTGCAACTGGATCCTGGACTTCCTGACGGGCCGCCCCATGATTGTGGACTACTGGAAAAGGAGGACCTAGCACGCCCCCATTATCATCAACGGGGCTGTAGTGGAGCAGGTTGGGAGCTACAAGTTCCTTTGTGTCCACATCACATACAAACTTTTATGGTCCAAGCACACCAAGGCAGTCGTGAAGAGGGCACGACAAAAACTATTCCCCCTCAGGAGACTGAAAAGATTTGGCATGGGTCCTCAGATCCTCAAGAAGTTCTACAGCTGCACAATCGTGAGCATCCTGACTGGTTGCATCACAGCCTGGTATGGCAACTGCTCGGCCTCCGACCTCAAGGCACTACAGAGGGTAGTGCGTACGGCCAAGCTGGGGCCAAGCTTCCTGCCATCCAGGACCTCTATACCAGGCGGTGTCAGAGGAAGGCCCTAAAAATTGTCAATGACTGCAGCCACCCTAGTCATAGACTGTTTTCTCTGCTACCGGAGTGCCAAGTCTAGGTACCTCCATGCCATAAGACTCCTGAACAGCTAATCACATGGCTACCCAGACTATTTGCATTGCCCCTAAATGTTAATGGTCTTTCCTCTACTATTATAAATACAGTATCAGTCAAAAGTTTGGACACACCTACTCATTCAAGGGTTTTTCTTTATTTTTACTATTTTCTACATTGTAGAATAATAGTGAAGACATCAAAACTATGAAATAACACATATGGAATCATGTAGTAACCAAAAAAGTGTTAAACAAATCAAAATACATTTTAGATTCTTCAAAGTAGCCACCCTTTGCCTTGATGACTGCTTTGCACACTCTTGATTGAGGTTTTGCTATATGTTGGGAATGTCACATATGGGTCTGGATTCAATGAGGTTAAGACCTGGGCTCCCGATTGGCGCAGTGGTCTAAGGCACTGCATCTCGGTGCTTGAGGTGTCACTACAGACACTGGTTCAATTCCAGGCTGTATCACAATCGGATGTGATTGGGAGTCCCATAGGGTGGTGCACAATTGTCCCAGCGTTGTCTGGGTTAGGGTTTGGCTGGAGTAGGCTGACTTGCCTAGTTAAAAAAGAAAAGGTTCAGATCATCCACAAAGGTCCAGGAGTTGGACAGGGTGCCCTCTGATGCACCGTGATGTGAGCCACAATACAATTGGACCAAGCTGTGTGCCCTGGGGGAGGCCACAAGAGAGTGATTGGGGTACAGTCTTATGTATCTTGTCACCTAGCTCTGGTTAGAAAAGGAAGTAAAAAATCCATGGTCTTTGGTTGGACAGATAATTGCAAAAGGTTTCATTGCAATGGTGTGATCCACAAGATCAAAGGCTTCTGATGTCAGCTGGTCTGCCATGCTTACAAGGCAGTGGGTGATTGAGCTACCCTTGAAGCAGCTGAACTGTTGGTTGAAGATGTTCTTTTGGATATCCTGTGTTACCCATTCAGCAACAAAACCTTCACAAGCCTAATGAATCTGCCACTGATGAGGCCAGGACCTGGGGCCTTTCTGAACGGAGAGTTGTCTCATGGGCATTTCCCATGGTTCAACAGTAGGGAGTGGCATAGCTGGTAAGAATGCATGTAGGTCTGAAAGCATTAGTTGTGGTACTGATGTGGTGATAGATTAAAACTTGTAATGTATACACTCTTAGAAAAAAAGCTGCTATCTAGGACCTAAAAGGGTTCTGTCCCCATGGGAGAACCCTTTCAAAAAATGTTTTTGGTTCCAGATAGAGGCCAATACGTAAAGCTTAATAAGAGCAGTGATACTAGCAAGAGCAGTGTGCGGGTTTCTTATTTTTTCTAATTTTGTTTAACTGTTACCATGCACCTGCAACAAAGATAGCTCAGATGTGAGTGCCTTTTGAATTTTGGTTCCAGGTAGAACCTTTTTGAGTTCCACAGAGGGTTCTACATAGAACCCAAAAGGGTTCTAGATGGAGCCAAATAGGGTTATCCTATGGGGATAACTTTTTTTTTTTATAAGAGTGTAGCATTGACAATAGCAGAATGGTTTTCTGGGTTGAGCCCGTCAACTTTGATGGAAATGGTCTTTTTACTGCTGGTCAGAGATTCAATTTGATGGTACCATGTTGCTGGGTTCTCCCTCTTGTTTTTCTGGATTTCAGTGTGGTAGAATGTTGATCTTGCTGTCTTGATCTCTCGCTGGGTTTTGTTCCTCAGAGCGTGCCATGAAGGCCAGTCTTTTTCACTGAAGGCTTTCTGTCTGCTTTTTATCAGCTCTTTGATTCTAGGTGAAATCCACTCCTTATCCTGTGCATGCATCCTAGCCACCTGTTCTGGGAAGTAAGCTGCAATGGCGTGATTGAGGGTGTTATAGAAATGGTCTGTTTTCTGCTGTGTGCTCTCCACATTTGTTACTTCCGGCCATTTAAGGAGGGAAAGCAGTGGAGGATGCTGAGTGGAGGATGCGGAGTGGAGACCTGCTCATAATAATGTCTGGAACAGAGTAAATGGAATGGCATCAAAACACATAGAAACCATGTGTTTGATGTATTTGACACCATTTCACGTATTATGCTCCTGCTACTACCACGAGCCCGTCCTCCCCAATTAAGGTGCCACCAACCTCCTGTGAGGGAAAACCACTAGCCACATCCACTGATGCTTAACTCTTTCAATGGTTGAATTACTTTCTTGATGATTACTACAATATTATGATCACTGAGACCCAAAGGTGACATTGTTGTAGGGGTACTATAAAAGTCTGCAAAGTTAGTAATGACAAAGTATATGATGGAATTCTGTCTAGTTGGAATGTTAACAAATTGATGTAATCCATTTCCTGAGAATAGTCCAGACACACCTTAACATGGTCAAAATCACCCATAATAAGGATCCCAGCAACAACATACTTGCTCCGATATCATCAAGGCTAGGAGTGGAACCCTGTGTGGTTGTCTGCTGCAAACGCCTATCAGTAAAAAGGACCGACGAGACAAGCCTTCCGAGATGCCGTTCTGCCCACCACTGACGTACCACATTATTTGCCTGTTTGCCATTGTCCTCTGACCTCTCTCATCAACAAGCTGTTTTCGTCCACAGGACTGCTACTGACTGGATGTTTTTCGTTTTGTAGCACCATTCTTGGTAAATAGAACCTGTCCTGCGTGCCCAGGAGGCCGGACGTTTCTGAGAAACTAGAACCGGTGTGCCCGGCACTGACGATCATACCGAGCTCAAAGTCACGTAGGTCACTCATTTGGCCCATTCTAACAAACAATAACTGAATGCCAAGATGCTTGTCTGCCTGCTTTACATAGCAAGCTACACTGTCTGTAGGAGTGAACCAATTTGAAAGTCATGCCACTGCAGTAGGCCTATTGTCTTTTTTTGCAGTTAATTCTATATGTTTGTTGAGATGTTGATGAGGGTCCAAGTATTTCTTATTTTACTAGGCAAGTCAGTTAAGAACAAATTCTTATTTACAAATGACAGCCTAGGAACAGTGCCTTGTTCAAGGGCAGAAACCATATTTTCATTGTCAGCTCAGGGATTTGATCTAACTGCCTTGTTCAGGGGCAGAACAACAGATTTTTAAATAGTCAACTCAGGGATTTGATCTAGCAACCTCTCGGTTACTGGCCCAACGCTCTAACCACTAAGCTACCTGCAGCCGTATATTAAACCTGTCCTCCATTGTCTTTTTGTGTCGGACTGAACAGTCATTTACCTGTGATATTTATTAAATAATAGTGCGGCCTCTTGTGCCTTACTGCTTATTACAATATCCATTTTCCAATATGAGTAGGATTAAGTTGCCCATTAGAAACATGCCTACCGGGACCCCACTCTTCTCAGTGAAGACAGAGTAGGGGAGAGGTTTGAGGACACATGCCCCGAGTCTTGAGGGGTCTAACAAGTTACACATGTGCTATGCCAAACCCTTTGGTGGTGATTAAACAGATCCACTGATCTCTTGTTTAGCTTAATAGTTATACCATTCACCAGAGGCAGATGTCTCATATCATATGTACTCAATAGCATGTAGGCCTAAGCCACTGCATATGCATAGAATGAACCCAGCTATTTCCCGTTGTGTGAAATGGATGCACATTTTCATACAAGAAAGGCTTTAAACATAATTTTAGTAAGAAAAACCTCAGTAAGAAACATGTGAAATGAAGAGGTGACAGCAGCACAAAAAAATGACACCAGACCAGGTGGAACATACTCATCTAATTTCTTTATCGATGGACTTTGCATTACAAGGACAACTTCCCAGATTCAACCTGTCTATTATATATTACTGCAATATTACTACTCTAGATTGCTTCACTGTTTAATCTCTGTTAAATTGAGTGGTCTCCTCCTGCAGTTTTGTATCATGGCCACTAGGTGGTGTACGTGCTCTACTTCTTTATGAAGAACTCATTGCACATCACTGTGAGGCAGGACACGAGGGTGACATACTCCTTGAAGTCAACAGTGTTGTCTTTGTTAGAGTCCAGGTCCTTGAAGATTCTGTCCACTGCTGACTTGTCACTGGCTTTCTGAAAACCGACAGAATGCAGAAGAAAGAAGGGGGAGCTTAACAAGAAAACTGTCTTGACACACATGCTGTATTTCTGGCCAAAGGTGATATAAAGGTGATATACATCTTAGTGAATTTAAATATTTTGGGATGCCATTGCTGGAGTTAGCAAGCATTGTTTATTTGAGCTGTATTCAGAAATGGACCCAATCTTTCCGGCATTCCTATTTTGCCCGACCCAACAGATCTCGGAAGAGAGAGCACTGACCCTGCCTCTAGAGCAGGGGGTGTCAAACTCACTTCCTGGTGGGCCCTCACCTGGATCTCTCAGTCTTAATTTATGGAAATAACAAAAAGACACATGGCCCTCCAGGAATTCAGTTTGACATCACTGCTGTAGTGCAACAAAACAAATCTGATCCCAGATCATTAGGAATTGTATGCTCAGTCTCACTCACCCCAAGCATCTCCCCTAGTTCAGCCTGGAGCAGCTCTTTCAGCTCGGCCTTGCTGAGGGTCAACTTGTCCCCCTCCTTCCCAGAGTACTTGTGGAAGGAGGCGATGAGGAGAGACATGGCCTGCTGGATCCCAGACATGGTGACTATAGTTGAAGGGGAAAACAGAGAGGGACACAGAACCTAGTGAAGCACTAAATAAAAAATATTTCTAGACATTGCTGTTATTGCTCACTATAGATAAGAATATTATTTGTCCGTTCTTTCACTCTCAAAGTATGAAAACTCAATTCGGTGGGGCATTAAACCATTTCAATGAATTCACTGAAAGCATATGGTTGTTGCATTGCATGATACTGTAGCTTCATCATCATAGCTTTTGTCTCTTGTGTGTTTCTCTGTATTTTCCAATGAAAGGAATCAAAACAAAACCTGGTTTCCTCTGAGCCCATGGTAGCACCCTTTTCCCTACATAGTTCGCTACTTTTAACCAGGGCCCTACATAGTGAACAGGGTGCCATTTGGGAGGCAACCACAGGTTCTATGGTGAAAAACACAAGCACTGTTATGGCAACGCTATGCTCTCCTGGTAATTAACATGGCTCCAGATGAGGAAACATGTAACGGTCTGGGCAAATCCCGTCTGTGGATTACTCTTCTACTGAATAACACCTCACCATATTTTTCCATATGCTGTGTGTTTACCCCAAGTGTCACTTCTTTAATCTTCTTGTCTTCCTCTCTGTGTGTGTGTGTGTGTGTGTGTGTGTGTCTGCTCTTGAGGATGTGGTTGAGGGAGCAAAGGGTAGAGCCAAGGGAATGTTAGCCAGATGAGACAGAGAGAGAAGGAAATAATGAAAGATGGGCGAGTAAAGGAAAAGGGAATGAGAATAGGAGAACCACAAACTGCTGCGATATTACAACTACTGACTAGTACTCACAGCGATAAGTTAAACCCAACCTGTCCTCCGCAACGCAAAACACATTGGTACAGAATGACTGGTTTGCAAGCCTCCGTTACAGAATCAAGTCCTCATAATAAAATCAACCACATTAGGAACCAAAGAAGGACATTTTGTTTAAAAGTGCAAAACTCTGAAACAGAAGTCAAGTGAGCGAAGGGTTAAATCCAAAAACCAAGAGAAAAAATTTAAGTGCACAAAACAAAACATACCGAGCAGGGATTACATTTCAAAACCACCACAGTAACATTGACGTTTAAACATTAGGGAGCACAATTAAGAAACCCAAGATTAAAGTGGCTACTCACCGAGATGTAGGAAGAATTGTGGGGAATGAGAAACCGTTATACAAAGGGAAAAGTGAGTGTATGGATAGAGAGAGAGAGAGTGGTGGAGGTTGGGATGTAAGGGTTGTTTTATACAGCACCACACCCTCCATCCCTCCCTCTTTTCTTCCCTACACTCTCTTCCCTGTCTCTCTTTCTCTTTCTCTGGTACATGAACTATTTTACTCTTCAACTATTCTCTTCATTCATTTCTCATATCCAACCATTCATTCCCCTTGACTTTAGATGCAATACAAATACACTTAGAATCCACTGCTCTTCTCACAATACAGGTGAATCGATGCATTTAGATTAAGCTTACTTTGAGTTTATGACCAGTATTCTTTAGTTGTTATTGTACGTTTACAGAGAATGGATTTGCTTTAGAAATGATTTGATTGCAAAGCCCAAAATGTATTACTGGCTTCCAAATAGGTCTAGTGTTTTAACTTGTTTACAATGAATTAGATGATGCTAACATTGAAGAACTTGTTCTCAACTTGCTTACCTGGTTAAATAAAGGTGAAATAAAATAAAATAAAAGTTGTTATTGTACGTTTACTGCCAACTCATATGTTTTAATGCACTGCAGCGTCTGCTAAACGTACTTAAAAAATGTTATTGATACTGTGCACTGGTGGTTTAGTTCACATACAGTGTAATGCCCTACAGACTTGTATGACATGGTACTTATGGAGAAGATAAACATACCCATAAATATACTGTTGTTTACATGTAATACGAGTGCCATTCAAAAAGTAAAAGGTAGCACATAGTAGACTTTATGAGAAAACATTTAACTTATTTAAGTGTAGCATGGCAGCAGATCTTGAATTTCATTTCACCACAGGTCTCCGTCCCAAATGGCACCCTTATTCCCTACATGGGATATGTGTTTGACAGAGGGAAAGGAACATAGCTTCATACCCCTGCTTGTTTGTGTGAGTCATGCAGTATCATTTATGTAATAACAACATGTCCCAAAAGCCTGTGGTTTCCTTGGTCACGATTAACTTCAGTCACAAGTTAGATTCTTAGATGCACTTATAGGAATTGCTTCACAAATTGGCCAACATCTTTTACAAAGCTTTTAACTGGGAGGCATGGGCTGCATTGACTGGAGGAAAATAGTCCCTGTATCAATAATATAATTGATTGTGATTTGTATCAAATGTAAGGGCATAACATAAACCCTGTAAAGCATAGACTTGTTTAGTGCCATTTCCATCACATTTGAGTGTGTGTGTGTGTCTTATTACAATTATGTGATGAGGTAAACTGTAATAAACCTAATACTACTGTATTTACAGGGCAGAAAATAGTATTTACTCGCCAACACATATTACATCATTTCTGTATTGTAGCACTTTGTGCAGCCTTTCGTTTATCTCTGCTGTTAATTACACAAAGATATGCCACACACACACACACACACACACACAGTTAGTCCTAGGCAGTGTCCCTGTCCCGTGCTCTTCCTTTGTTGTTTTGAGCAATTTATCATCAACTTCATCTTGTGATACTCTTCTTAAGCTTGCAAGAAGAAGAGACACCCCTGACCCAAACACTATAAAATATTCTAACAGATTATTGAGTTTAGCATTTCGAGTCAGACGTCTTTGTCAGGCTCTTTTACTGTAAATCTTGACTTGGAGACAGAGAAAGATGGTGCATGGTTTGCGTACCACTCCCATAACTCCCTGCCTTTATACCTACAAATCTGTTTCTCTATTACATTTACATTTAAGTCATTTAGCAGACGCTCTTATCCATTATTATTATTATTATTATTATTATTATCTTATTATTACTGTGTGAGGGGCTGGTTCTCCTTACAATTAGTTCTGAATGTGTGTGTCTGTGACTCAGTCAGGAAGCTTAATGTGCAGGTATACTAGTTCCAGACAATCTCTGCAAATGGAGTTCCTCCTGACTCACTGCATAAACCTGGAAGTGTTATATGGTAGTGAGTGGGTCCACTCTTCCTCCACAGCGAATGAATTCCACATTTCTGAGGTTGGGATTGTAACTTACTGACATGGCCATGAGCAGATGAGTCAGATAGGAGCCTGACTGAACATAATGATAAACATCTCGGGACCAAGGCCTTCTCCACCATAGCAACCAATGCAGTCTTGTTGGTTGTGTGTGTGTGAGTGTGTGTGGTCTATGGTTTAATAAGGATCGGACCCTTTTAAAAACATTTTTTTTTTTGCCTAAAATGTCATACCCAAATCTAACTGCCTGTAACTCAGGACTTGAAGCAAGGATATGCATATTCTTGATACCATTTGAAAGGAAACACTTCGAAGTTTGGGGAAATGTGAAGTGAATGTAGGAGAATATAACACATTAGATCTGGTAAAAGATAATACAAAGAAAAAAAACATGTTTTTTTCCCCCATATTTTTTTCTTCATTATCTTTCAAATTCAAGAGAAAGGCCAAATTGTAATATTCCAGGTTAGGCACAATTTAGACTTTGGCCACTAGATGACAGCAGTGTATGTGCAACATTTTAGACTGATTCAATGAACCATTGTATTTCTGTTCAAAATGTTGTATCAAGACTGCCCAAATGTGCCTAATTGGTTTATTAATAAATTTTCAAGTTCATAACTGTTGTCATGTTGGTATAAAGGGTCGGGAGACAGGCGCTGGAATGCATAATAGGGTTTTTTATTGACCCAAATTACAGAATGCCATGTAAAGGCACGGGAAAGAAGACCAAACAAACAAGTATACAAAACACAGGGTTGAAACCCAAACAAAAGTGAGAGGAGTACCTCGAATAAATAACACGGGATGAGACCCGAAAACACAAGTGCACAATGATACACCACGGGACAAGACCCATAATCATCAGCGCAATACAAGCGTCATGAAAGCCAAAACAACACAGCACAGGTACTCACACGACCAACGGACATTGGAACAATAATCGACAGCCCAATGGAAACCAAAAGGGCACATTTAAACAATTACAATCAGTGGTAATGGGGACCAGGTGTGCGCTATGACACAGTTCCAGAGGGATCCGTGACAACTGTGCACTCTCCTCAAACAATAGCATGGTATTATTTTACTGTACTAGCTACTGTAAATTGGACAGTGCAGTTAGATTAACAAGAATGTAAGTTTTCTGCCCATATCAGACATGTCTATGTCCTGGGAAATGTTTGTGTTACTTACAACCTCATGCTATGAGCTTATGTTAGCTCAACCACCCCATGGGGGGGGGACACACCGTTCCTGTAGAGGTATTAAGTATACAGGGCGGCAGGGTAGCCTAGTGGTTAGAGCGTTGGACTAGTAACCGAAAGGTTGCAAGTTCAAATCCCCGAGCTGACAAGGTACAAATCTGTCGTTCTGCCCCTGAACAGGCAGTTAACCCACTGTTCCTAGGCCGTAATTGAAAATAAGAATTTGTTCTTAACTGACTTGCCTAGTAAAATAAAATAAATACATGCATTCTGTGTACTTGCTTGAGTTTCTGTATTTGTCTGTGTGTGGATATTTTTGTGTTTGGCCTGGTCCTTGCTCGCCTTATCCATTTGTTAGAAGCGCTATATTGTTGTTGAGCTGAATGACCACATTCCTCTCTTCCTGTCTGCTCATTGGAATTTGTCCTTAATTCAAGCTTAATTCAATATGTCTTCAAGTTAGCATTAGCCTTCAAAAAAATAGGATCACATGTAAGGATCAGAATTTCAACTATGTTAAGTATCTATAAGATAACCATTGAATATCCCCTTGGCCTTAGAATGTCACAATATGTAGGTGTATGCTATATCTCATCATGGTGACACAAATACATTATCATTGTCTGTGAAGATGCATGACAATGCCACCAGCCATACTGTTCTATCTGTGCGTGATTTCCTGCAAGAGAGAAATGTCAGTGTTCTGCCATGGCCAGCGAAGAGCCCGGATCTCAATCCCATTGAGCACGTCTGGGACCTGTTGGACCAGAGGGTGAGGGCTAGGGCCATTCCCCCCAGAAATGTCCGGGAACTTGCAGGTGCCTTGGTGGAAGAGTGGGCTAACATCTCACAGCAAGAACTGCCAAATCTGGTGCAGTCCATGAGGAGGAGATGCACTGCAGTACTTAATACAGCTGGTGGCCACACCAGATACTGACTGTTACTTTTGATTTTGACCCCGCCTTTGTTCAGGTACACATTATTCCATTTCTGATAGTCACATGTCTGTGGAACTTGTTCAGTTTTATGTCTCAGTTGTTGAATCTTGTTATGTTCATACAAATGTTTACACATGTTAAGTTTGCTGAAAATAAACGCAGTTGACAGTGAGAGGACGTTTCTTTTTCTGCTGTGTTTCTGTGAGGGTTGACACAATAAGTAGATCTGGGTTGTATTCATTAGGGCAATAAAGTATCAAAAGGTTTTGCAACAGAAAACAGAAACTAGGGTTAGTCATTGGACACCAGTTTCGGTAGTGCCTCCATGTTTCTTCCGTTTGGTGCCTAATGAATATGACCATGAGATGCCAAAGCATAGCTTGACTTGTTGACCATTTTTTGTCCAGCTCTGAGTTAAAATAGTGGAATATTTGTACTCTCCTGATATCTAGTGGTCAACGATGGAACTGTGGACTAATCACAGTGATCCCAGAATGCAGAAGACAAGAGGAACTTTGTCCAGAGCAAGCCAAACCTTGTACTTGTTTTTAAATAATTAGATGGACATACTTTGAGACCGGCATTGTAAATGGAACTACATTTGTTATTTTTAGGGCTTTTATCTAAATATTTGGAATTGAAATTCTCTGACCATTCTTCTTCTGAGAATGACTCTCAAACCAATGATCAATGACTTCCACCCCAGAGAGCAGAACTGGTTGGAAATATGTATTTTTCAACCAGTTTTGCTCACTGGGAATGTATTTGATGTTGTCCCTACGGGAGGGCAGCTCCCGCTCAGCCCACTCAAAGCTCTTCTCTGTCCTGGAGCACCATCTTCCGAAAACATCTGAAACTCTACCCCTTCAAAGAGTATCTTTAAAAAATCCTACAGCACCCCTCCCTCTCCTACAGCACCCCTCCCTCTCTTGCCTGTCGTGAACTAACACTCGCACTTGACTTTTTTCCTGCTAGCACTTGCTACTTTATGGAGGAAAAATGTACTTACTATGACTTAGATATGTGCTTGTAAACACAGTGAAATCACATTTTTGACTGCAGTGGGCCTTTAAGATGAATGCACTAAATATAGGGTCAAAAGTAAGAATATGCAAATGTCTGTGTATTTTTGTTGTCTCATTTAACACAGTGCACTATAGAGCAGTACAGTATTCTGTAAAATGCACATAGCACAAAGTGAGTAGAAATTATGTGATGAGATGATAGTGGGAAGTTTCCAAAACCTTTCTATGTGTCATTACCTAACAACTCCCCTGTTGACCTTGTAGCCAATAACATTGGTTGGCTGCAGAGTAGGCCCTGCCCAAGTACACTCAGAGAGAGATAGAGAGAGATAACAGCTTACCCAGCCCCAGCTTTTGTTACCCAACATGCACCAGACCATAACACACAATGAGAAAGGCCTTGTGGGGAAAATAATGATATGACAATACAGTATGTGTTCTATTTATTCAACCACCCTTAGTTAATTTTGATGGCCTCTGTTATATACAATCAAATCAAGAATTGTTCAACTGTACTGTGTTTCACAGTCAAAATGTTATACCATTTGGAACCATAAAGATAAGATGTAGATAGATGTCTGACCAAAGTTCATGAGGACTGAGGGTGTGTACTGTACTGTAGAACATTCTGAGCATTCCTCTCAGTGGTGCTAAGGGAATCTTTATCAGGCTCACAAGATAGTTCCCTCTGCCCTCTATGACAAATCCAGGTCTGCTTTATATTGTTTGTATAAGACTGAAATCACAGGTAAAGCTGTGAAATGACATGGTATGTGCTTGTTGACATTCTTCTGAGGGCAGCTGTCTCTGAATAGGAATCATCCCAACACATGTCAATCTGCTTTATTTCTTTCTAACTTTTTCTCCTTTAATAAAGGACTCATTTAGGCCTGGGATACCAGGTAGGTGCATTTAATTATCAGGTATGACAGTAATCCAGCAGGCTGCAGACCTCGTAATGTAAGATTTGAATACCCCTGGTATATGGGGTCTTCAAGACAGTTATCAACACACGTATACAATACTTTTACTCTGATAGAACTCCGATAGATTGGTTATAACACATATAAAACCACATAACAACGTTTTAAAGTCTCTCTCACAGTCTCTCACACACACACGTGCTAAACAAGTAGCGTGAAGTACTTTACACAAAGGACTTCACGCCGCTTGCTTAGCACACACACACACACGCACAAACACACACACACAAAATAATGACAACACCTCCTTGGTCTTTGTGTTTAATGGACAGTGTGACAATTACAAATGTGAAAATTAGAACCCTTCTCTACTCAGCACCCCATTCCTCCTCTCCTCTTTTCATCCCTCACTTCCCCATCTTCTTCTTGTGCATCTGGTAGCACTGTTCACAGGCGATGGACAGGCCCACAACTAGAGAAACAAACTCCTCAAAGTTCACCTCTCCATCACCATTAGAGTCCAGATCCTTCATGATCTTGTCTACTGTGGCTGGGTCCTTCTGAGACTGAAAGGAAGACAGGGACATTTGAATAATACTAAATATTAATACTGTAATTTCACTGACAGTAATATAGTGAATGTCGTTACTCTTTATTGGGCAGGTACAGTACATGACAAGTAGGGCCAAGTTGTTTCGCTGACTTAAATCAGGGAAAACTCTGGGCCCTAGTCAAGCCTTTACGACTAGGGCCCAAGTTTTTCCTGGTTGCCTCACGTGATCAGGAAAAACTCCTGTTCCTAATCATAAAGTGTGCATGTTTTCTGTATCAAACTAACACGGAGTGCTACTACAGCTAGTAGTAGATAGTAATAGAGATAATATACTATGCATCCCAAATGGCACCTTAGTGCCTATATAGTGCACTACTTTTGATCAGGGCCCATAGGGTAGTGCACTCTATAGGGAATAAGGTACCATTTGGGACGCATCCCGTAGTAGAGATAGTATTAGAGATGGCCACCTTGAGGAAGCCAGAGAGCTCGTTCTCCATCAGGTCCTTGAGCTCACGGCGGCTCAAAGTGTTGCCACTGCCCTCCTTAGCAGCGTACTTGTGGAACACGGTGATCATGGACTCCATGGCACGTTCCAGTTCTGACGGCATGGCTGCAGGTCTGAGTGAGGTCACACAGCGAGAGAGACGGAGAGAGAGAGAGAGAGAGAGAGACAGAGAGAGACGGAGAAAGAGAGAGACGGAGAGAGAGAAAGAGAGATTACATTTGAATGACAGCAGATTCAGAGTAATAGATAGATGTTGGCTAAAGGAACTATATTTCCTGAGTGAATTTCATAATCTCTGTGTGTGTGTGTGTGTGTGTGTGTGTGTGTGTGTGTGTGTGTGTGTGTGTGTGTATTTGAGCATTAGAACATGTTGAAGGGAATCAGTACCCTGTGCCATATGCCCTGCCTATTCCGATGAGAAATGCTCTGATGAGTATTCTAGCAAACTTCCACCAACAAAAGTTGAATACAAATACATTCCCATACATCCTGTATCAGTCAGATACACAAAGAAAACAGATACTTTGACCTAACTTGACCTGGTTTTAGTGAATTAGACAGAGAAATGGATTATAAAAGAGAGGCAGTAAAAAATGATGTAGTATGAGATAAGAGAAATGACTGAATGTGTGGAAAATGTAGTCCAAAACTGGGTAGAAGGAAAGACAAACTAGAGAAGAGAAAGAGAGGCTGCACCAACACTGAGGAAACACGTGTGTGTACATGTCGACAGTCAGCTCTAAATCCATTCATTCAAAGTGAGCCACACCCTGGTGTAGTCTCTCTGGACTCTGAGTTAATATTAGACAATTCTACATGATGGTTATTATCATTAGGGCCACATGGAAATGGGTAGAATGAGTCAGAGCAGCAGATAGGGACTTGACTGGAAATTGAATGAAAGGAAACATTTATTTCAGTCAATTTCCTTAAAGTTAAATAATATTTAAAAATCGCTATATTTTAGGCAAAACAATTATAACACACACAATTATAATGCTATAATAGTTAAGCAAACATGACAGGTTATATATCTGTTATATTATAAATGTAATGAGTGCTTTTCTGTGTCATATTTATATTATATATGTTGACCATGCTCTATTGCTCTTTTGACAAGTGGAATTATTTTTACTTTAATCTTTAATCAATGCAGAACACATAAAAAGGTAAGTCTGGACTGTAAAAAGTGACTTATGTTCAGTTTTATATTTACAGTTGAAAAGTATGGACACCCACTCCATAGAAAACTGCACCTCAAAGTCAATCGCACAAGACGAAGAATGCAAAAGTCTGCATACAAGTTTCTGAGTTGAAAGGAGGAGATCAGATAGGATTAACAAAACTATTTCGCTTGAATCAACTTTTTACATTCGTGTTAGAGGCTGAATTCTTACCGTTCACGAGTGTTGAGTTGGCGATTGAGAAGAGGTTGAATTGTGCAGAGTTGAGAAATATCACGCCTGAGAATTTATAGACAGGCGACGCCCTGTCTGCGCTGCCTTCAGTGAAGGAAGTAATGATACCGTGGATATTGAGCAAGACAGTAAGACTATGACAGTAGGTTACCTTGGTAAACCTATCAAACATAGTCAAGCTAATATTTTGCTCTGTGTAATAAAAAACGATTAAAATGACTAACTCAACATGTTTTTTTCTCTCTAAATGATTAATAGCCCTGCATTTAATTAATATCCCACTTATACACAGAATAAACGAGGTGGGCTAAACAATGACATTTGAGAGTGAGGTAAAGAAAAATAGACATAGCCTACTGTAAATGATCAATTTATCGATTGTAATCGATTGTAATGACAAACAACTTGTTTGAGCAAGCACTATCATTACAGTTGATCGGAGTGTTAATAATTAGCCCAGCAGTTGTAGCCAGAATTTATGATGGTGACCGTCCCTGATACGACATGTAGTAAGTGAGACTTTTACCTGTCTGATTTGTATCACTCAGGGAGTGGTCGTGATGACGTGAGAGGCCAGACCTATAGGAGTGTCCCAATTGGCACCCTATCCTCTATATTGTGCATTAATTTTCACATGGTTAAAAGTAGTGTACTATATGGAATAGCACATAGCATTTGGGTGTTTTTAAAAATAAAGCAGCTCCAATAAGTAAGCTACAGTAAATCCAATTATGCTCTCAGCAATATAATAATTATTATGATGTTTTCTGTACATTTCGATTGAGAAAGCAGTGGTGTATATCTGTCTGCACCACATATCAAGACTGCGTCGTTAAATAGCCAGAAAAACAAAAACATGTCTCTGCAACCGCCATGTAAAGTGGTCCTAATGGAGGGGGGCAGCAGTTTTATTGTGCAACATTGAAACTTTTGGATGGGCATGTTTTTATGCCCTCTAGTGGAATAACCTTGTAACGGTAGAGTACTGTACTAATCCAATGAAATTGTATTCCTCACTTGCATCGTAAACAACAGGTGTAGGCTTAAAGTGAAATTCTTAATATAAGTGAAAGATTTTAAATAGAGTTTTACATGTAGTTGTTTGGGACTGAATGAGGGGAAGATGATGCAATGACAGAGTTCTCTTTGTCTCTCCCATTCTATTCCTTCATTTGTTCTCTGGTCTGCTTCTCTGCCCTTTGTGTGTGTGCGTGCTTGCATTTGTGTGTGTGTGTGGTGTGGGCATACGTTGTGAAGAGGGATGACATAATTTGCTGAGCAAAAAGACATGGGCATCCAGGGAGGGTCACCTAGCAACAACACCCAGCTTTATAATTTAAAAAATATATTTTTGGCCGACACCCCTTTCCCTCTCAATCATCTATACTCTTTCCCAGTGGTGGAAAAACGACCCAGTTGTCATACTTGAGTAAAAGCAAAACATATCTTAATAGAAAATGACTCAAGTAAAAGTGGAAGTCACCCAGTAAAATACTACTTGAGTAAAAGTCTAAAAGTAAATGTAATTGCTAAAATGTACTTAGGTATCAAAAGGAAAAAATAAAGTATAAATAATATCTAATTCCTTACATTAAGCAAAGCAGACAACCATATTTTCTAGTTGTTTTTTAAAATTTACTGATAGCCAGGGGCAAGCTCCAACTCTTAGACATAATTTAGAAACTAAGCATGTGTTCAGTGAGTTCACCAGATCAGAGGCAGTAGGGATAACCAGATATGTTCTCTTGATAAGTGTGTGAATTAAACCATTTTCCTGTCCTGCTAAGCATTCAAAATGTAATGAGTACTTTTCTGGAGTAAAAACGACATTATTTTCTTTAGGAATGCAGTGAAGTAAAAGTAAAAGTTGTCAAAACAATGTATAGTACAGATACCAAATCTACTTAAGTAGTTTCAAGTATTTTTTTACTTCAGTTCTTTACACCACTGCTCTTCCCCGTTCTTTATTTCCCAACGCATCATCAGCGTATAACTTCACATATGACATTCAATGTCTCTTTGAGCCTCATTGTGCTCCACTACCCATGGCTTATCCTTAGACAGAGATCATTTGTGCTGCTTGTCATGCTTGAGGGTTCTCTATTTGTATAACTCCTATGATAGTAAATTCAACTGCACAACCAAACAAGTTCTCTAATATCTTGAACTTGAATATCTACAGGGTCATTGAGAGAAACAGCCAAACCAAACTGCCCACACCCAAGATGATATACTAAAACCTGAAGAAGGCACTATGTTGCCGAAACGTTGGTTGTTAGGTTTACCCAATTGTTGGAAGCATACACAGAATATGTGACTTTCTTTCTTTTTATACTACGAGAACAAAGGTGATAATTGTCCTATTACTTTGAGCCTTGCAAAAAAAATGTTTAACTTACTGTGTAATGGCATATTTTCAGGGTTATCATGTCACACTAGTCTCTTTGTCTCTTCAGATGACTTATAACAAAATCATCAAATCACATGCATATTTGTCACATGCGCCGAATACAACTGGTATAGACTTTACCGTGAAAGGCTTGCATACAAACCCTTCCCAACAATGCAGAGTTTAGAAGTAGAAATAGTAACACAAGCAATAAAATAAAATACACAAGAATGGAGCTACATACAGGGAGTAGCAGTACCAGATCAATGTGCAAGGTATTTCAGGTAGATATGTACAAGAAGGCAGGGCAAAGTGACTAGACATCAGGATGGATAACAATAACAGTCAAATTAAGAACAGAGCAGCAACAGCAAGTATGTGTGTTTGTGTGTGTGTGTGTGTGTGTGTGTGTGTAAGGTGTATGTGTGTTTGTGTTGTGTCAGTCTGCGTATGTTATGTATGTGTGTGCGTATGTAGTGCATGTGAATGTGTGTGGGTTTTGTGTGGGCGTGTCAATGCAGTGTGTGCGAGTGAGTTTGTATATGGTTTGTATATATAGTTTAGTGAGTGTGTGTAGGGTCAGTTCAAGATAGAGTCATTACAGATACTGTAGTTCAGATACCCTTACTTGACTATTTAGCAGATGCTCCGGTACCGTTTGCCAGAAGGTAGCAGAGTGAACAGTCTATGGCTTGGGTGGCTGGAGTATTTGACATTTGTTTGGGCCTTCCTCTAACACTGCCTGATATATAGGTCCTGGATGGTAGGGATCTCTGCCTCTGTGATGTACTGGACTGTCCGCACTACCCTCAATTTCAGTCAAGGGCGGTGTATTTGCCATAGCAAGTGGTGATACAGCCAGTCAAGATGCTCTCAAATGGTGCAGCTGTAGAGCTTTTTGAGGATCCGAGTGCCCATGCCAAATCTTGTCAGCCTCCTGAGAGAGAAGAGGCGCTGCCGTGCGTTGACCATGTTAGGTCCTTAGTGATGTGGAGGCCAAGGAACTGAAAGCTTTCTACCCGCTCCTATAGTCCACGATCAGCTCCTTGGTCTTACTTTAAAAATATATATTTAACTAGGCAAGTCAGTTAAGAAAAAATGATTACTTACAGTGACAGCCTAGGAACAGTGGGTTAACTGCCTTGTTCAGGGGAATAACGACAGATTTTTACCTTGTCAGCTTGGGGATTTGATCTAGCAACCTTTTGGTTACTGGCCCAACGCTCTAACCACAAGGCTACCTGCCACCCTGACATTGAGGGAGAGGTTGTGGTCCTGCTAAGTTTCTGACCTTCTCCCTGTAGGCTGTCTCATCGCCCCCGTGTTGAGGATCAGCGTGGCGGAGGTCTTGTTGCCTATCCTCACCACCTGGGGCAGGCCCGTCAGGAAGTCCAGGATCCAGTTACAGAGGGAGGGGTTCAGTCCCAGGGTCCCTAGCTTGGTGGTGAGCTTGGAGGGGACTATGGTGTTGAACACTGATCTGTAGTCTATGAACAGTATTCTCACATAGATATTTCCACCCTTTTCCAGGTGAAAGAGGGAAGTGTGAAGTGAAATGAAAGATTGCATTATCTGTGGATCTGTTGGGGCAGTATACAAATTGGAGTGGGTATAGGGTGTCTGGAAAGATGGAAAGATGGTGTTGATAGGTGTCATGACCAGCCTTTCAAAGCACTTCATAATTACAGATGTGAGTGCTACAGGGCGATAGTCATTTAGGCAGGTTACCTTGTTGGGTACAAGTGGTCAGCTTGAAATATGTTGGGACTACAGACTGGGACAAGGATAGATTTAGATGTCTGTGAAGACACTTGTAAGCTGGTCTGTGCATGCTTTGAGAACCCAGGCCCAGGTATTCCGCTCGGCGACCCTGTGATTGTTAACCTGTTTAACCGTTTAGCTCACACTGGCCACGGAGAGACAAATCACACAGTCATCCGGAAAAACAAGGCCTTTCACAGAAGGCACAGTGTTACATTCATCGAAGCGACCATAAAAGGCTTTTAGCTCTTTTGGGACTTCAATAATCGCAGGACAACTCATGGCTGGGTTTCCCTTTGTAATCAGTTATCGTCTGCACTTCCTGCCACATAGGATGAGCTATCGTCGACACGTCCTGCCACATTGGATGAGCTATCGTCTGCACTTCCTGCCACATAGGATGAGCTATACGTCTGCACGTCCTGCCACATTGGATGAGCTATCGTCTGCACGTCCTGGCACATAGGATGAGCTATCGTCTGCACGTCCTGCCACATAGGATGAGCTATCGTCTGCACTTCCTGCCACATAGGATGAGCTATCGTCTGCACTTCCTGCCACATAGGATGAGCTATCGTCTGCACGTCCTGCCACATTGGATGAGCTATCGTCTGCACTTCTACACGTCCTGCCACATAGGATGAGCTATCGTCTACACGTCCTGCCACATAGGATGAGCTATCGTCTGCACGTCCTGCCACATTGGATGAGCTATCGTCTGCACTTCCTGCCACATAGGATGAGCTATCGTCTGCACTTCATGCCACATTGGATGAGCTACCGTCTGCACTTCCTGCCACATTGGATGAGCTATCGTCTGCACGTTCTGCCACATAGGATGAGCTATCGTCTGCACTTCCTGCCACATAGGATGAGCTATCGTCTGCACGTCCTGCCACATAGGATGAGCTATCGTCTGCACTTCCTGCCACATAGGATGAGCTATTGTCTGCACGTCCTGCCACATAGGATGAGCTATCGTCTGCACTTCCTGCCACATAGGATGAGCTATCGTCTGCACTTCCTGCCACATTGGATGAGCTATCGTCTGCACTTCCTGCCACATTGGATGAGCTATCGTCTGCACTTCCTGCCACATAGGATGAGCTATCGTCTGCACGTCCTGCCACATAGGATGAGCGTTGGAGCTGGTGTAATAGGATTCCACCTTCCTCCTATATACAGTACCAGTCAAAAGTTTGGACACACCTACCTACACCTAGGTTTTTCTTTATTTTTCTTATTTTCTACAGTGTAGAATAATAGTGAAGACATCATAACTATGAAATAACACAAATGGAATGATGTAATAAACAAAAAAGTGTTAAGCAATTAAAAAATATACTGGACCCTGGGATCCCGAGAGGGACTGGGAAACAGGCAGTAAGAAAAAGATCTCATGCAAACCCGTGAGAACTGCCAGACCTATGATGGAAGAACAAAGTTTGGAATGAGTAAAATAATACTGTGTTCTCGAAAATCAATGGAAAGACTTAAGGTGTAAAGTCCACGAACACCGAAATCAACTAAGGGAACTATAGGATGACGATTCTGAGGAAAACCGGAGACAATATGACGAACTAAGAGAACAACTCACGGAAGTGGAAAGAATGCAAGGTGATATAGAAGAGACAATGGAAAGAATGAAACTGGAAGTGGAAAAATGTAGAGGATATGGCGCAAGAAGTTTGAATGATGACCCAAAGGGCATCTTCCCTCTAGTGTACAAACAAGGTCCGGGGGGGGGTCAAATGTATGCTGAATACAAGCCCTGGTGTTTTGGAGATATTGCAATTGCTGCTAAATCCCTACCAAGAATGTCGAAAGGAGCCAAAGTCTGGAGAAGAGAATTTGAAACAAGGCACGGCCACCAGACCCTATGTCTTGGAGATATGAAGGCAATTTTATCCCGGGTTAATGGCTCAACCCGCTGAGCTGGAGTTAAGCCAGTGCAGACAACACCTATGGGACTGCTTGAGAGATATGTTCCCTACCATGCGAGGCATGAGGCATTCTTTCTTTCTTTCTCTGCACTTCCTGCCACATTGGATGAGCTATCTCTGCAGAATCCTGATCCCACATTCAAGACTGAGTCATTCAACTGAGTCTGCTCTTCCTGCCACAGGCCCTTGCACTGCTAAAGCTAACTCTCTCTGCACTTCCTCCACACCTAGGATGAGCCTATCGATACTGTGAACCATCAGTCCTGCCACATCCAGGATGAGCGTTGGAGCTGGTGTAATTAGGATTCCTACCTGACAGGTCGCTCCTATATACAGGTGGCAGTCGAGAAATCTGTTCCTCACCACGCGCCTCACCACTGGCGTCCACCAGGGTCTGTTTAAGGCCCTCTTATTCTTTTCACTTGGCTCTTCATAACCTCACATGGTCTAGAATCATTGCTATGACATCATAACAGACGAAATAACACAATTAATCTTCTCCTTTCCCCTTCTGATGACCAGGTGTTAAGCATCTCTGCATGTCTGGCAGAAATCAGTGTGGATGACGGATCACCACCTGCTGAACCTCGGCAAGACGGAGCTGCTCTTCCTCCCGGGAAGGACAGGCAGTAAGAAAATGATCTCATGCAAACCGTTGACAACTGCCATTGACCTCCTGATGGAAGAACAAAGTTTGGAATGATCCTGGAAAACACCCTGTCGTTCTCAACTAACATCAAGGCGGTGGAAAGACTTAAGGTTCATGCTCTACAACATCAGCAGAATCACCCTAAGGAACTACAGGATGCGATTCAGGTCCTAAACCAGGCACTTGTCAATCTCCCGTCTGAGAACTGCAACTCGCTGTTGGCTGGAAAGAATGCCTGTGATTAGAAGAGACAATCATCCAGAAAGCCCGTCTGGTGTTCAACCTTCCCAAGTTCTCTCACGTCACCCCCGCTCCTCCGCTCTCTCCACTGGCTTCCAGTTGAAGATATGGCGCATCCGCTACAAGACCATGGTGCTTCCCCTACGGTACAAACAAGGTGGGGGGTCAAATGTATCCAGGCTCTGATCAGGCCCTACACCCAAACAAGGGCTTTTGAGTTCATCCACCTCTGGCCTGCTCGCCTCCCTACCACTGAGGAAGAAGTTCCGAAAGCAGCCCAGTCAAAACTGTTCGCTGCTCTGGATGGTGGAACAAACTCCCTTGACGCCAGGACACGGAGTCAATCACCACCTTCCGGAGACACCTGAAACCCCACCTCTTTCAGGAATACCTAGGATAGGATAAAGTAATCCTTCTCACCCCCTTAAAATATTTAGATGCACTATTGTAAAGTGGCTGTTCCACTGATGTCTTAAGGTGAAGCACCATTGCAGACAAGTCACCTGGATAAGAGGACTGCTAAATGACATAAATGTAAATGTAAATGTAAATGAGTAGACTATCTGACTATAAATTTGGACCCGACTCAGATTTCAGAGATTGGATAGATAACCTGAAAAATGGCTTGAGGAATTGGGAGAGCACCATGACCATTCTGAAGCCACCGAGAACATGTTTTATGACAGAGCCTGCCGCAACCTCCCAGAAAAAGTACAGACGCAACTGAGGGATGTCGTGGGCTGGGATAGAAAGGCAGGTTGGGAGCGCGAGGATTATATGAGACACCACTGCCAGAACTGGCTTTGAGATAAACAAGCAGAGGAATCAAGAAAACAGAGGCTTGATGGTGCAGTAAAAAAGGCCCAATTGGCTCAATTGGAGAAGAATAATAAAAGAGGTGAGCCTGACATGGTGATAATGAACACTCCTGTCCCTACAGTGCCCCCAAGTGGACCTGCATCACAACCACAGCCCATAGTGTCTTCTGTACAATTTCCCCCTTAGACCTATGTGAACCCACAACCATGGGGCCCACCATCACCCAGAATGCAACCGATGCAATGCTGGGGTGTGGACAATTTGGACACATGAAGAGCCAATGTCCACAAAATCCTCAATATCAAGGATGGGCTACAACACCTGGAGTGAACCGAAGAGGGGGATGAAATTTCAGAGGAGGACACAGAGGAGGTGGACAACAAGGTGGATATCAGCAGCAACCCCAAACCTATGGAGGACCTTCCCAGCAGGCACAAGGAGGTTACCAGCCTGGTCCTGGCCACCAAGGAGGACGCGGAGGAAATCAACCACAGAGAGCGGGAAGAGGAGGTGTCTGGTGTCGTAGCTGAATCAGAATTAGTTAGGTAACATTGATAAATAAGATGTTTTATTTACTTTCATAATATGCTTATGTGGGAAAGTCACTTGGAGCCCAGAGAGGGGAGAGGTCAGGATTGTCTTCATATGTGAGTGTATATGATAAAGCATGTGAAGGGCTCCACAATGTCTGTACTCCAGTCACTCCCTCCTTTTCCCATTGGGGGGAGGAGTATGGCAGTGTCTGGAACCAGTGTATGTCCCCTCTGATGTATAAACTTATCTTTCATAGTATATGACCTAGAGGCTCACTCCCCTCAGGGAACTTGTCCAGGGGTGGGTTGTATTGGAGATGGGAATATCTAGACTTGACAATTGATATATGCCATTGGATGAGGTAATGTTTTGGTAATAGGAAGTACCAAGAACGAGAAGTAGAACCTCGTCTTAGAGAGCAAACTGAACGATAATTTATAGCTAATGCTTTCTGGCTATGGGATACTCCTCTTTCAAGTAAAATGCCCTTTGTGAAGTTCCTAAGATCTGTGGTTCGTCATTATGAGTTGAGAGGAGTGTATCTTGAGTTTGAGTTTGAGTTTATTTTTTATTTTTACAGGGACAGTGCACATTAATCAACGTTTCAGTAAAAGTGCCGGTTTTAGCCAGCCGGCTAATTTTCAACCGCAGTCCCTGGGCAGGTTATTAAAAACAATTACAATATAGACAATAGCAACATAGAACAAGCAAGACATAGCAACATAGGACAAGAAGACATAGCATACAGACAGAGCAACATAGGACAAGCAAGACGTAGCATACAGACAGAACAAAAAGCAGCAAGACAAAATTCATAAAAGCAACAAAGTGTTTCCACACCTCACAAGCTACAGACAACAGACAACATGGAAAGCGGCAACACACAGCTAGGGACCATGTTCACAAATCTGATTGACCTTTAGCCATGTCTTCAAGCATTTTGTGAAAGTGTGATATGTGGTGCAGTTATGTGTGTCTGATGGCAGTGTATTCCAGACATGGGAAGCTCTCACAGAGAATGCAGATTTACTAAAGGTGCTTTTCCTTAGGGAACTATACAGTCACCTCTCATGGCAGACCTTGTGGATCTGCTGCCATATGTCTGGGTTTTCTGTTTAACAAAAATATTGAGTGGAGGGGGAGCCAGGCCATTAAGGATCTTGAATACAAGACATGCGTCGGTGTATTGCACAAGATTTTCCCAACTCAAGAGCTCATGCTTTCTAAGGATGTGACAATGATGATGGCTATTGGGCTTCCTATCAAGCACTTTGAGAGCCTGTTTGTAGACAGACTGAATAGGTTTTAATGTTGTACAGCAAGCTTGGGCCCAACTAGTCAAGCAGTATGTTAAGTGGGGGAGTATCATAGTTTCGAAGTACAGTTTTGCTACCTCTGTAGTCAAACAATTTCTTATAAATCGGAAATTAGCTAGATTGAATTTGGTTATTTGAATTACCTTTTTCACATGCTTTTTAAAAGAGAGGTTGGAATCAAGTATGATGCCAAGGTACTTAAAATCGGATACCACCTGGAGCTTCTCCCCTGACACATAGACATCTGGCTCAGTAGCATCTGTTGCCCTCTTTGTGAAGAACATGCAAACAGTTTTTTTCACATTGAGATGCAAACACGAGTCACTGAGCCACTTTGTAACCTGGACCATTACAGTAGTGAGTTCTTGTGCAGCTTGTTGTTTGCTCTTTGCATGCACATATATCACTGTATCATCTGCATACATTTGAACTTCAGACCCAGTACAGACAGAAGGCAGATCATTAATGTACAGGCTGAACAGGAGGGGCCCCAGTATTGACCCTTGGGGCACGCCCACATCATAGCTACGAGTGGGCGACAGCTTATTTACATTTACATTTACATTTAAGTCATTTAGCAGACGCTCTTATCCAGAGCGACTTACAAATTGGTGCTTTCACCTTATGACATTATTGCTCACTCTGACACACTGAGTTCTGCCTTCAAGGTATGATTTCATCCATCTCAAGGCATCAGGGGAAAAGTTGAACTTGGACAATTTTGTGATGAGAATCTCATGGTTAACAGTATCAAAAGCCTTCCTTAGGTCCAGAAACACAGCCCCAACAGCACCCCCTTTGTCCATCTTGGACTTCACATTTTCCAGAAGAAAGCAGTTGGCCGTTTCTGTGGAGTGTTTCGCTCTGAAGCCAAACTGCATGGAGTGTAATGTGAAGGGGCTGTTGTTGAGGTGGGCAATCAGTTGTTCTGCTACACACTTTTCAACAACCTTTGACACCACAGGTAGTATACTAATGGGCCTGTAGTTACTCACGTTAGCAGGGTCGCCTGATTTAAAGATGGCCGTTATTATGGCCGACTTCCATACCCTTGGAAACACACCGAGACCAATAGATGTGTTGGTGACCTTAGTAATGGGGCCAATGAGTGACTCTTTGTAGTTTTTAAGAAAGGTAGAGTCCATCCCAAACACATCTTTGGCTTTAGAGTTCTTTAGTGAGCTAATCACCTTGTTCACCTTTGACTCAGAAACCTCCCTTATGATGAAGACAGGCTATAAAAGATGAAGTATTCTTTTTGTAAGCACTCTCAGAATTCATAAATAGACACTGAATTGATCTGAGAGTCAAAGGGCTATGGTGAAGCTCATATTATTAAAAGATTAAGTTTAAAATGTAACTCTGAGTTGTGTGTGGTTTGTAAACTCTCCTTATTTAGTAATACAGGAAATTACCACGACACTGGCCACAAAGAAATCAGAACACCAACAGTTCCTATTTTCCTGACGATCAGGAATGATCGTCCCCAGTCCATATTCAAAGATGGGAAAAAGACCCAATAATCAAACTGCGGGTACATGGAAGAACTATCCCATTCTTAATTGACACTGGAGCCCACTGTTCTTGCTTAGGTGCACCAGCCCTACCTCTTTGACACTGCCCTGACTGATGCTGACTTAGAGCTTTTTGTTGACAGTTCTGCATATATAGATCAAACTACAGGGAAGAAACATGCAGGGTTTGGTACTGTGACAATTGATAGAACCACTCACACACAACAACCATTACCAGATACTTTCTCAGGTCAACAAGCTGAACTTTTGGCACTAACCACTGCCTGTAAAATGGGAGAAGGGAAAAGGGTTACGTTTTTCTCTGATTCTGCTTATGCAATAGGGGTTAGTTTCTCCTGCCTGTGGAAATCCTATTCGAAATATACAGTGGGGCAAAAAAGTCAGCCACCAATTGTGCAAGTTCTCCCACTTAAAAAGATGAGAGAGACCTGTAATTTTCATCATAGAACTTGCACAATTGGTGGCTAACTAAATACTTTTTTGCCCCACTGTAACTATGGTTTTAGATCTCTTGGAGGCTATGATGCTGCCCTCTGCTTTGGCTATTGTGAAGGTTGCTGGTCACACTGGGAGGAAAGATTTTGTGAGTATGGGTAACGCCATGGCAGATGAGGCTGCTAAACTGGCTGCCTCAAAGTGTCATAACCACTCCATGTTCTTCTCTTCTCTCTTCTACACCAATGCCATGATTACTGTATATATGTGATAACCTTTGTTTCATGATGGAAAAATACTGGGTAATGGAGATGTTGATAGTGCTGCTGATAGTCACGCAGCCTCAAGGTTGTTAAAGGAAACTTACACCCCCCCCCATGCAAAAGACCACCCACCTATCAAGTTAGCCAGGTGTGTCTGACGGTGATTACGGCTATCTATTGTAAAATAATGGCAAAATATTTGCATCTGGAATTTGTCTTTCCGCATCAGTAGAACACGTCTGACTCTCCTCCACCAGTCATACAAGGAGAATGGTCTAATGCCTCCCATCAAAAAGTGAGTTGGCCCAAAAAAGCACAGGTTACACCTGAAGAATGAGGACTTGCAGCGAGTGGTGAACTTCATCAACAACTACGCAGAGGATAATGCAATAGTATTATGAGGACGCCACCCAGGACACAAACACTTTGGTGGAAAGCTGCTTCCATCCCATGTGACAAAAGCAGCAGTGTGACGTCTCTATAAGGAATACAACACTTGGTATGTAAAGCATAAACAACACATTTTGATTATTTAATTGACCTCCAACATGATTGCCACTACTTTTATTGATCTCACATTATTTCTGTATTTTCCAGAGGTACGTGTAGCCAGGCTGTGTGTTATTATTTGAACTTCTAGTTTGGAATTCCACTAACGGTCCGTATGTAGCCAAACGTAGCTGCTGCTCATGTTGGTATCTGTACTGATGGCGCAAAGGCCATGACAGGGAGACATAGTGGAGAGATAACACGCGCGCAAGCAGTTGCTCCCGACGCCACTTGGGTACACTGCAGCATCCACCGAGAGGCTCTTGCTGCCAAGGGAATGCCTGACAGCTTGAAAGATGTTTTGGACACTACAGTGAAAATGGTTAACTTTGTTAAAGCAAGGCCCCTGAACTCTCGTGTATTTTCTGCACTATGCAATGATATGGGCAGCGACCATGTAACGCTTTGACAACATACAGAAGTGCATTGGCTATCAAGGGGCAAAGTATTGACACGTTTTTAAAAAATTGAGAGACGAGCTTAAAGTTTTCTTTACTGAACATCATTTTCACTTGACTGACCGCTTACATGTTGACGAGTTTCTCACACGACTGGCCTATCTGGGTGATGTTTTTTCTCGCCAGAATGATCTGAATCTAGGATTACAGGGACTCTCCGCAACTATATTCAGTGTGCGGGACAAAATTGAGGCTATGATTAAGAAGTTGGAGCTCTTCTCTGTTTGCATTAACAAGGACAACACACAGGTCTTTCCACCATTGTAACAACTGGATAAGTTATCCCGTTCTTGCCCTGCCTCCAGTCCACTTACCAATATCTGAACAAGTGAGCCTCATCGAAATTGCAACAAGCGGTTCTGTGAAAATTGAATTTAAATCAGAAGCCACTGCCAGATTTCTGGATTGGGCTGCGCTCAGAATATCCTGCCTTGGCAAATCGTGCTGTTAAGACACTGAGGCCCTTTGCAACCATGTACCTATGTGAGAGTGGATTCTCGGCCCTCACTAGCATGAAAACTAAATACAGGCACAGACTGTGTGTGGAAAATGATTTAAGACTGAGACTCTCTCTAATACAACCCAACATTGCAGAGTTATGGGCATCCTTTCAAGCACACTCTTCTCATTAACCTGTGGTGAGTTATTCATCATTTATTTTATTAACAAATAAGGTTTTCTATGTAAGATGGTTAAACAAAGAGCAAAATTATTAATTATTATTATTTGTGCCCTGGTCCTATAAGAGCTCTTTGTCACTTCCCATGAGCCGGTTTGTGACAAAAACACTCATCCTTATGTTTAATAAATGTATCATATAGTGTGTGTGTGGCAGGCTTACAATGATGGCAAAAAAACAACATTTGAGAGTTCGCTGACCCTGGTGCTAGAGGGGGTACGCAGCTGGAGGTTGAGTATTTGAAGGGGTACGGGACTATAAAAAGTTTGGGAACCACTAAACTGGAGGATGGTGCTGGTGGAAAGCAATGGCTGGGGAGAATGGGCACCAGCAGCGCAACGACACTGGCCCCGAGGACAAACACAGTGCGGGTCAATCAGGACCCTATGCAGTTGCCGAAGTTGCGGCGGCGTCGGACGGACCAGTTGCAGTGGTGTCGGACAGACCAATTGCAGCAGCATCGGACACACCGGTTGTGGCCCTGTCGGACGGGCCAGTTTCAGCGGCTGACGTTGCGTCGTCAGACGGACCAGTTGTGGCAACATCGGACGGCCCAGTTGCAGCTGCAGAAGTTGCGGCAGGCACCGGACAGACCAGTCGCAGCTTCGTCGGACGGGCCCTTCCCGCTGTCTCCCTTAATGGTAAATTATTCTGTCACGTTGGTATGATGGGATCGGGAGACAGGCGCAGGAATGCATAATAGTTTTTTTTGTTTCTTTACCCAGCGTAACCCTGCGTGCCATGTAAAGGCACGGGGATGAAGACCAAACAAACACGTATACAAAACACAGGGTTGAGACCCAAACAAAAGGGCGAGGAGTACCTTGAATAAATACACAATCGCACAATGATACCACACATGGGGAATGGGGACCAGGTGTGCGTAATGACACAGTTCCAGTGGGATACGTGACAGAGCTCTCCAGTAGGTACCAAAATATTCAGAAGCCATTTTCTCAAAAGTGTTTACAAGTTTATCAACTTTCGAAGCAGAATTACTTTCCCATTGTTCCTCACAATTGCAGTGTACATGTATGATATACCATTTTGTAGTTCTGAGTCTCTACTTTTATTCAATGTAAAAAACACAATTTCAAATGTTGCTACATAAGACTGATTTGAGCCGGTTGATCACATATGGACTTGGTATTTTACCAAATAGGGCTATCTTCTGTATACCACCCCTACCTTGTCACAACTGATTGACTCAAAGAAATGATTTCCTCAAAACGAGGAAAGAAATTCCACAAATTAATTAACTTTGAATAAGGCACACCTGTTAATTGAAATGCATTCCATGAAGCTGGTTGAGAGAATGCCAAGAGTGTGCAAAGCTGTAATCAAGGTAAAGGGTTGCTACATTGAAGAATCTCAAATATAAAATATATTGAGCTATTTTTAACACTTTTTTGGTTACTACATGATTCCATATGTGTTATTTCATTGTTTTGATGTCTTCACTACTATTCTACAATGTAGAAAATAGTACAAATCAAGAAAAACCCTTGAATGAGTAGGTGTGTTCAAACTTTTGACTGGTAATGTATATGGTCTTTTTGCATGTTTGATGTCTCGCTGGAAGTCGTAGCGAGCTTTCTTGTATGCGTCAGTGTCCTGTTCATTGTAAGCAATAGCTCTAACCTTAAGCCTGGGCGGATATTGCCTGTAATACATGTTTTTTGGTTTGGATACGTTCTTATAGGCACTGTGAAGATGACATTATCTATGCACTTATTGATGAAGCCTGTGACTGCTGGGGTAAACTCCTCAATGCTATTGGATGAATGCTGGAACATATCCCAGTCTTTACTAGCAAAACAGTCACATAGCCTTGCGTCTGCTTCATCCGACCACTTGCGTATTGAACGCATCACTGATACTTCCTGTTTGAGCTTTTGTTTGTAAACAGTTGGTAGAAGTGAGGTAGATCGGTTTTATGTCTCCCTGAGTTAAAGTCTCTGCCCACCAGAAACGCTGCCTCTGGGTGAGCGATTTCTTGTTTGTTAATGGCCCCATACAATTTGTTGAATGCCAGAGTGGTGTTGGTTTGGGGCGGCCATGATAATTATGGATGAGAACTCTTGGTGACTTAGCCAAGTGACTTAGAAGAGTACATATTTATACTGTTGTATAAAGAACTGTATAAACACATACTCTCTTCATCCATTGGCCAAAAGTAAGCATTTCACTTAGTATACCCTTGTTGTTTATGAAGCATGTGACAAAATAACAATTGATCTGATTTGATTTAGAAATTCCTGTTTTAAATTCAGTTTCAACTGAGAAAGGGGTTTAGTCTGCAGATGTGTATTTTGCCACCCAGGGTGTTGGCATAAGCCCCACTGTAGTACAGCATGTGTGGGGGGGAGGTTAGAGAGAGGCTGTATAATGACACCACTAATTAACCAGAAATAATCAACTTCAGTGAGCCTGATCTGGCATGCAAGTATTTACTGCAAGGCAAAGAAATGCCACTGACAGTGTAATAGAAAATAGGCTTTCAATGAACTTACATAACTTCAACCATTTACTATCCTCTCAATAAGCAGTTGTTGTTACATTATGAAGGCAGACGGTCCTTAAAAACATGAGGACAAAGAATGTTTTGAATTCCTTTGAGATCATCTTGAATCAGTTTTTTAAATGTTTTTCATGGGCTAATGCAGGTATTATCCAAGATGGCGTAGCAGTCAGACGTCTTTGTCTTTGTCTTGTCTCGTCCCATGTGTATATATCTTTTTCTTCGCGTTCATTTTAATATTTTTCCTAAACCTCAACTTCAAAATACTCTCCTGCAACCTGTATTTCTATTTACCTCCGAACTGGAATACCTCAACTGAAGCTAGCTAGCTAACTAGCTACCAGCTATCAGTCAGCTAACCACTGCTAGCAGTCATCATGTCACGACTCCGACCGAAGGACACTCCCCTTCCCGTTCGGGTGGCGCTCGGCGGTCGTCGTCGCCGGCCTACTAGCTACTACTGATTATTTCCTCCCCCTCCTTATGTGTTGATTGAGTGCACCTGTTTTGAATTAGGTAGTAGGCTTTATTAGTCAGCCGGCCCGCAGAGTTCCTTGTGCGGGATTAATTATTGTGACCATCTGTTTTAGTGTACTTGTGTGCACGTCTATGGGTTTTTGTGTTTCCCATTTTGTGGGTTTTCCCAGGACCGTTTAGTCCTCCTGTTTGTTCATTACGCCGTGTGTGTTCGTGTGGGTTGGCTTATGTTCGCCGTTTGTCGGTGCATTAAAATGGCACTCACCTGAACTCTCTGCTTCCTGCGCTTGACTCCTCACCCACTACACTCAGATCGTTACACATCAGCTAACCTTTAGCTCGGAAAGCTCTCACCAGTTCGTACAACTCGTTTCAAACCAGAGCATACCGGACCTATTTTTCTCTCCATATCCCTGAATTCCTATCACAAACTCTGAACCTTTTCATCTGGATCATTACAGCTAGCTAACCGCAACCAGGGTTGTCTACTCCTGGCTAACATTTCTGTCCCGGAGCTAGCACCATCTAGCCTGGGGCTAGCCCATGCTAGAACCATCTCCCAGCTCACTCCTGGGCTACAATATCCGGACCCCTTCTACTGCCGGTACGGGGCACGGAACCCCACCGATCCTCTACGACTGAAATACTGACATAATCTGCCCGAGGATTCCAACAGGCCCCTCAGGTGCGACGCCCGCTGAAGGCTCATTCTGCTAACCTGCTAGGCCTGCTAGCTACCTAGAGCAACTTGGAACCCTACTAATTCCACAACTGGTCTATCGGCGTCACCGCACGAAGAGGCAAAAACAGACTTACCCCCATCGCGACATCCCCCAAAGGCTAACTTGCTAGCCCTTGTCTACTAACTGCTAACTTGCCTGCCCCGGTCTGCTAACTGCTAGCCCCCGCTAACTGCATGCTTGCTAACCCGGTCTGCTAACTGCTAGCTTGTTTAGCCCCGGCCTACTAACTGTTAGCATCTTAGCATCGGCCTGCTAACTGTCTGAATCGCCGTGTTCCCAGTCAGCCCAACCACTCACTGGACCCATATGTTCACTTGGCTATGCATGCCTCTCTCTAATATCAATATGCCTCGTCCATTACTGTCCTGGTTAGTGATTACTGTCTTATTTCACTGTAGAGCCTCTAGCCCTGCTCAATATGCCTTTACCACCCATGTTGTTCCACCTCCTACATATGCGATGACATCACCTGGTTTAAACATCTCTAGAGACTATACCTCTCTCATCATTACTCAATGCCTAGGTTTACCTCCAATGTCACATTCTACCTTACCTTTGTCTGTACACTATGCCTTTAATCTATGATATCGTGCCCAGAAACCTGCTCCCTTTACTCTCTGTTCCGAACGTGCTAGACGGCCAGTTCGTATAGCATTTAGCCGTACCCTTATCCTACTTCTCTTCTGTTCTTCTGGTGATGTAGAGGTTAATCCAGGTCCTGCAGTGCCTAGCTCCACTCCCACTCCCCAGGTGCTCTCATTTGTTGACTTCTGTAACCATAAAAGCCTTGGTTTCATGCATGTTAATATTAGAAGCCTACTCCCTAAGTTTGTTTTACTCACAGCATTAGCACACTCTGCCAACCCGGATGTCTTAGTCATGTCTGAATCCTGGCTTAGGAAAACCACCAAAAACCTTGAAATCTCCATCGCTAACTATAGCATTTTCCATCAAAATAGAACTGCCAACGGGGGGCGGTGTTGCAATCTACTGCAAAGATAGCCTGCAGAGTTCTGTACTCCTATCCAAGTCTGTACCCAAACATTTCGAGCTTCTACTTCTAAAAATTCACCTTTCCAGAAACAAGTTGCCACTTGCTATAGACCTCCCTCTGCCCCCAGTTGTGCCCTTGATACCATATGTGAATTGATTGCCCCCCATCTATCTTCTGAGCTTGTGCTACTAGGTGACCTAAAGTGGGACATGCTTAACACCCCGGACATCCTACAATCCCTCAATCTCACACAAATGATCAATGAACCAACCAGGTACACTCCACATCCATAAACACGGGCACCCTCATAGATGTCATCCTAACTAACTCACCCTCCAAATACACCTCTGCTGTTTTCAATCAAGATCAAGATCACTGCCTCATTGCCTGCATCCGTAATGGGTCAACGGTCAAACGGCCTCCACTCATCACTGTCAAATGCTCCTTAAAACACTTCTGCGAGCAGGCCTTTCTAATTGACCTGGCCGGGGTATCCTGGAATGATGCCTGGCTATTCTTTAAAAGTGCCTTCCTCACCATCTTAAATAAGCATGCCCCGTTCAAGAAATGTAGAACTAGGAATAGATATAGTCCTAGGTTTACTCTAGACCTGTCTGCCCTTGACCAGCACAAAAACATCCTGTGGCGTTCTGCATTAGCATCGAATAGCCCCCGTGATTTGCAACTTTTCAGGGAAGTTAGGAGCAAATATACACAGGCAGTTAGGTAAGCTAAGGCTAGCTTTTTCAAACAGAAATTTCCATCCTGTAGTACTAACTCAAAAAGGTTCTGGGACACTGTAAAGTCCATGGAGAATAAGAGCACCTCCTCCCAGCTGCCCACTGCTCTGAGGCTAGGAAACACTGTCACCACCAATAAATCCACTATAATTGAGAATTTCAATAAGCATTTCTCTACGGCTGGCCATGCTTTCCACCTGGCTACCCCTAACCTGGTCAACTGCCAGGAAAGCTGCCGCGGTCATCCCCCTCTTCAAGGGGGGTGACACTCTAGACCCAAACTGCTACAGACTTATATCTATCCTACCCTGTATTTCTAAGGTCTTCGAAAGCAAAGTTTACAAACAGATTATAGACCATTTCGAATCCCACCGTACCTTCTCCGCTATGCAATCTGGTTTCAGAGCTGGTCATGGGTGCACCTCAGCCACGCTCAATGACATAACCGCCATCGATAAGAGAAATTACTGTGCAGCCGTATTCATCGACCTGGCCAAGGCTTTTGACTCTGTCAATCACCACATCGGTGATGTCATCTATAAAATAGCCTCCAACACTCTACTCAACAAACTGGATGCAGTCTATCACAGTGCCATCCGTTTTGTCACCAAAGCCCCATACACTACCCGCCATTGCGACCTGTTCGCTCTCGTTGGTTGGTCCTCGCTTCATATAAATCGCCAAACCCACTGGCTACAGGTTATCTACAAATCTCTGCTAGGTAAAGCCCCACCTTACCTCAGCTCACTGGTCACCATAGCAGCACCCACTCGTAGCACGCGCTCCAGCAGGTATATCTCACTAGTCACCCCCAAAGCCAATTCCTCCTTTGGTCGTCTTTCCTTCCAGTTCTCTGCTGCCAATGACTGGAAAGAACTGCAAAAATCTCTGAAGCTGGAGACTCATATATCTCCCTCACTAGCTTTAAGCACCAACTGTCAGAGCAGCTCACAGATCACTGCACCTGTACATAGCCCATCTATCTACCTACCTCATACCCATACAGTATTTATTTATTTATCTTGCTCCTTTGCACCACAGTATCTCTACTTGCACATTCATCTTCTGCACATCTACCATTCCAGTGTTTAATTGCTATATTGTAATTACTTCGCCACCATGGCCTATTTATTGCCTTAACTCCCTTATCTTACCTCATTTGCACTCACTGTATATAGACTTTTTGTTTTCTTTTGTTCTACTGTATTATTGACAATGTTTTGTTTATTCCATGTGTAACTCTGTGTTGTTGTATGTGTCGAATTACTATGCTTTATCTTGGCCAGGTCGCAGTTGCAAATGAGAACTTGTTCTCAACTAGCCTACCTGGTTAAATAAAGGTGAAATAAATAAATAAAAAGACTATCATACCGGGTTTCACACCATACCGGGTTTCACGCTTCTTCTTGTTTTTAGCTGATAGGAGTGGAGCCCAGTGTGGTCTTTGGCTGCAATAGCCCATCGATGACAAAGATTGACGAGTTGTGCGTTCTGATATGCCGTTCTGCACACCACTGTTATACTGCTAAGTTTTTTGTCTGATCGACAATTGAGGAGTGGAAAAACATTGCCTGGAACATCATAGCGAGTTCAGTTTACTTAAGTTGCCTGCGCAGTCCCCAGACCTCAGCCCAATAGAGCATCTTTGGGATGACATGGAACGGGCTGTACGCAGCATGAATATACCGCTGTCCAATCTGCAGCAACTGCTTGATGCAATCGTGTCAGCATGGACCAACATCCCTGTGGATGCCCTGTAGAATGCCCTGAAGAATTCAGGATGTTCTGGAGACAAAATGGGTACTAGATGAGTGTATCTAATAAGGCGAGTGTATACACAGTACAGTAGAATTCCATTCATTCCTATGGAGGACTGGTCCTTCTATGGAGTACCAATATTCAGAGCCTCTCAATGGCCACCACATAACATCAGCAATCAAGTGTTTATATACAGTGCATTTGGAAAGTATTCAGACCCTTTGACTTTTTCCACATTTTGTTATATAACAGACCTATTTTAAAATGGATTTAAAAAAAATCCCTCATCAATCTACACACAATAACCCCATAATGACAAAGTGTAAACAGGTTTTTATAAAATGTTACTCAAGTATTCAGACCCCTTTGCTATGAGACTCGAAATTGAGCTCAGGTGCATCCTGTTTCCATTGATCATCCTTGAGGTGTTTCTACAACTTAGTTGAAGCCACCTGGGGTAAATTACATTGATTGGACATGATTTGGAAAGGCACACAACTGTCCATATAAGGTCCCATAGTTGACAGTGTATGTCAGAGCAACGACCAAGCCATGAGGTCGAAGGGATTGTCCGTAGAGCTCCGAGACAGGATTGTGTCGAGGCACAGATCTGGGGGAAGGTACCAAACAATTTCTGCAGCATTGAAGGTCCCCAAGAACACAGTGGCCTCCATCATTCTGAAATGGAAGAAGTTTAGAACCACGAAGACTCTTCCTATAGCTGGCCTCCCGGCCAAATTGAGCAATCGGGGGAGAAGGGCCTTGGTCAGGGAGGTGACCAAGAACACAATGGTCACTCTGACAGAGCTCCAGAGTTCCTCTTTGGAGATGGGAGAACCTTCCAGAAGGACAACCACCTTTGCAGCACCCCACCAATCAAGCCTTTATGATAGAGTGGCCAGACGTCAGCCACTTATTAGTAAAAGGCACGACAGCCCACTTAGAGTTTGCCAAAAGGCACCGAAAGGACTTTCAGACCATGAGAAACAAGATCCTCTGTTCTCCTGAAACAAAGATTGGACACATTGACCTGAATGCCAAGCGTCACGTCTGGAGGAAACCTGGCACCATCCCTATGATAAAGCATGGTGGTGGCAGCATCATGCTGTAGGGATGTTTTTCAGCGGCAGTGACTGGGGGACTAGTCAGGATGGAGGGAAATATGAATGGAGCAAAGTACAGAGAGATCATTGATGAAAACCTGCTCCAGAGCACTTGGGACATCAGACTGGGGCGAAAGTTCACCTTCCAACAGGACAACGACCCTAAGCACACAGCCAAGACAATGCAGGAGTGGCTTCGGCACAAGTCTTTGAATGTCCATGAGTGACCCAGCCAGAGCCCAGACTATGCATGGAGGCTCCCCATCCAGCATAACAGAACTTGAGAGGATCTGCAGTGAAGAATGGGAGAAACTCCCCAAATCAGGTGTGCCAAGATTGTAGCTTCATAACCAAGACGATTTGAGGCTGTACTCCCTGCAAAGGTTCAACAAAGTACTGAGTAAAGGGTCTGAATACCGATGTAAATGTGATAATTCATTTTTATTTTAGTTTTTGCAACCAAAAAAACAAATGTTTTTGCTTCGTCACTATATGGTATTGTGTGTAGATTGACGAGGGGGAAAAACGATTTAATCCATTTTAGAATAAGGCTGTAAAGTAACAAAATGTCGATAAAGTCAAGGGGTCTGAATACTTTCCGAATGCACTGTAGATCACTGGCTATGCCTACTACAGTGTTATTTTGTATTGTGTTTGTACAGCAGTAGCAATTTGTTATGTGAAATATCTGATTCATTGAATCGCACTAAATTCTTATTGAGGCCACTCTTTTCACTAAGAGTTAACGTTTATTGCGCATGCTGCCACTACTGCAGTCCTTCTCACCCCGCCCCTTTATATTACAGTAGGCTATAGCAGAGACCCCTGAATCGACAGAATTTCAGAGGCTATTGCGATTTTTAAAGGAAGGGTGGGAGACATCTGGGCGCTCGGGGGTCACATTAGCGCAGAATTTGGAACGGTGTGTGCACTTTCATGGTCGTTTACATTTAATTTCCTTAAATTTAAATTTCTCTCTTCCATTTGGATTCATTTTTCTATTGTTAACGGCTATAGCCTCACGCGCGTGCGTCCAGTTTCAATAATCTTATTGCGCAAACCCGATGACACATTAGGGTTTATTCCATCTATATACGCTGATCAGCCAGGAGTTATGAATTTCTATTTTGCAGTATTTGCCTTCATGGCACCGTGCATTTTTGTTATCGTAACAGTAGGGGTATCATGTATAATTCATCGAAGGAGGCAGAGTCGGCTTTGAAAACGCTCACTTCTATGATGGACGCTCTGGTTCGTATTAGTGTAAGTAATTCTATACTGTCTGTGGTCTGTGTTAACATGTTTTGTTGTTTTCCCGTTGTAGTCTATTCTAGTCTATGGCCTTTTATAGGCTAAATTTGATGCATACAGGCAGTAACAGATTGCCACCATTTTTGTTCAGGTTTCTGATTTGCCCGCATTTTCCACCTGTCGGCCACCCTTATTACATCATAATTTGGTCTATAACCTCACAACATTCAAGCACAATATATCATGCCATTCCAACATTTAACACGGCTCAATGTAACACATTGATATATACATTTTTTTTATACGGGCCTTTCTATAGGCTATTTCTGGAAAATATATAGCCTCTTTCTCCTCAACCTGCCCATTCACCCTATTCTTCTACCTTGAATGTGGTAATTAATTCGTTATGTTAGCCTAAATAGTACTAAATCTAGACATTAAGGAAACAGATATGCTTGTTTTAAATAGCACTGTAGCCAATACAAAATCGGAATCAGGTTGCTTGCTGTCTTGTGATGTTTGAGAACAGAATATCGTACACCCATGTCGTATTGTGAATATTTACGACTTCCCATTAGGCTACCATTTAAAATGTCCATTCAATTCTCCTGCATTTTTTTTTATATCAAGCTGCGTCCAAATATGTTGAAGCCTTCCAAATGTATTGAACCACTTAGGTAGGCCTATCATAGGCTTAATGAATTTTGGTGCACATCTCTGAGTCAAAACTATAAGGTGCTTTATAATGGCTTGTGTAAAAACATGTAACTGCAACATTATACAAACTGGAAAAACAAAAAGAGAAACCATGCAAATAGAATGCCACACACTTTGTGGAGCTCCTGGGATAAGCGGGGACCAGGGATGCTCATTACCATGGAGACGGGATTCAGGCCAGGCCCATGGAGGCCTTTTGCTGCAGAGGGGGAGATAAGGCCAAGAAAGGAATGGCTATGTGCACGAATTCTCTGAAACCCTGCACATGTGTGAGATTCTCTACTTTACACTAGAGGAAAGATTCACCTATTTATAACGTTATATGATTTTGGTGCATCTCTGAGTGATGTTCTTTCAGTTCCCAGAGTCATTTCATGCTTTCATGTGTATCCGAGCTCTTGCCGAAATTTGGCAAAATGCATCATTACCGTCTGTTTTTCTATATTTTGAAAGTGATATATCTTGAAAACTTGATTGCTGACATGCAAAACATGTTGGGACTGTTATCAAGCAGTTGATTAATGAAACAAATACCAAAATATAGTTTGAGTGGAATTGTCCTTGTGCACACCAACTTCTGTAAACTGTGTGCGTTCTGGCGGAAGTCCATTCATTTCAATGGGAGGCAATCTGCACTGATGCGACTCATCTGCTGGACTAGGTTGCAGTGTGTCGCATGCGTTGGATTTTTTTCAACTTGTGTGTTGCTTTGCCGTGCCGTTTCAGAAACAAAAGTAGATGAACCACAGAAGGTGCTTGTGTGCGAAGATTTTTCTCTGAACGTTCTGAAAACATGACTTTAAATAGAACCACGAGGAAACCTCCAGGAAGCATTATGCTGAAGTACTGAAATTCCCATCTCAGAAAAATACAGTATGGTTTTCTGAACATTATGTGCCTGCTGGGTATCCTGTACCCTTCACAGAACATTGTGGGAAGGGTGTAAGCAAAATAACCATAGGACAAACACGCACTCACCTAGGTCTAAGAAACATATGGTTCTCAGAACGTTATGTTCTAGCTGGGTTGTATCCTTTTCTTTATGTCATAAAAATGACCCAGGGTTCTTATTTCTGCTGTACAGAGGCTACATAATCATGTCAATACATTTGGTTGAGGGTTCAGAAGAGGGTGAGTAAAGAGAAAAACGTGAAGGGAGGGGAGAGTGAGCAGCAGTTATATATATATAAAACAGAGTTGCTGCAGATCTTACTTTTCCAGACCTTCTCTACCATCAGCCAAGGCGCCGAAGCCTCTGTACATGTGCCGGACCCCTCACTCCGCGCACAGTCTCAATCCACTCCACGTGTAGAGAACAGGATACCGAATGATGCTCGCTTAATAAAGTTAGATCAAAGCTGAATCAATGGCCGTGTTCGAGAGCAAATCAAAACGACTGCAGGCGACTGCCGACTGACTCATGACTCATTATTATTTGTAGATCAGTCAGTCACAATTTAACAATGATACATTGCGGTTTTGATCCTTTAGAACACGGACAATGTCTGCATGATCACGTTGCTTGTTACGTTACAGCCTTATTCTAAAATTAATTAAAAGTGTTTTTCCTTCATCAATGTACACACAATACCCCCATAACGACAAAGCAAAACATTTTTGACATTTTTGTAAATGTATTACAAATAAAAAACGGGAGTACTGATCATGATCACATGGTTTTTGGTAAGTTCATGCAGTTGCAAATCGGACCATCTTTAGCCCTATAATGCAACACCCTATGAAAGGCGCCCCTCGAACACTCCCAAAGACTCCCTTTTAATTCCAATTGATATAGCCTAGTGCGTCAAAAGAGTGAATTCAGTCATTGTTTTCTTTTTTGATAACTAGGTTACTAGTGTAGCCTATGAATTCACTCTTTTGACGCACTAGGCTATATCAATTGGAATTCAAAGGGAGTCTTTGGGAGTGTTCGAGGGGCGCCTTTCATAGTGTGTTGCATTATAGGGCTAAAGATGGTCCGATTTGCAACTGCATGAACTTTACAAAAACCATGTGATCTAAGGTCATGAAGTATTGAATGCAGTTGACTGAAAAGTTCTGCAGTTGCTCATCACCAACTTCATCCTGCAGCCCTCACCTGCATTGTGGGAGGCTCTATTGTCAACCAATCATTAAGGTGTTTTTTTTTACCAGATGTGACTGAAACAGGAACCAACTTTGCTGCAATTCATGTATGCATTAGATATGTACAATTGAATGTGGTATTTGAGGATCTCTCTCACCAAAAGATAGTACTTTACACACATATATTTACAGTTTGTGAGTGTGTGATATGGGGGTTGGAGACATGTTTATTTTGACATTACAACGAACAACTTTTATAAACAATGGCAACACTACCATGTTGCAGTGAGCCCTGCTGTTGGAAAACCACATCAGTGTCCAACTTTCGGCTGTTGCAGATTAACCTCCCCCGACTTCACTCCTCGATTTTTGTCTACAGTCGGTTGCTTTCACCTTACTACTGAATGTGCCATTAAAATAATTTGCATCTCACAAATCCTGAGCAGGGAGTTGAGGACCAATCAAATTAGATTCCGTCACTCTAGCAAATAATGTGCCATCGTCCCTTCATTCTACGTTCATAACAGTTTTGATCTTCACTACACTTTTATGACCTGTATAATGTGTCAGAAAAATATCCCAATGGTTCATGCATTCAAAACAAGAGATGTAATCTCAGTTACCTGTGTGATATAATCGGTCTGACTAAACTGTTATCAATTTAACATGTCTATTCTGCGTGTGGTAAGCTCTTACTTACATACGTATGTACAGATGTTGTATCTTAACTTGATCACTCTACTGTTGTAGAGTGCTGCCCTGCTGTCTGCTGTAATTTGCCACAGTAGATTTGCCGTGGTAAACGAGGAAATATTTTATTATATTGTAAGGAATGCTTGTCAAATATACTGAACAAAAATATAAACACAACATGCAAGAATTTCATTGATTTACTGAGTCACAGTTCAGGAGGAAATCAGTCAATTGAAATAAATAAATTTGGCCCTTATCTATGGATTTCATATGACTTGGAATACAGATATGCATCTGTTGGTTACACATACCTTAACAAAACGGGCCTCAGGATCTCGTCCCGGTATTTTTGTGCATTCAAATTGCCATTGATAAAATGAAATTGTGTTCGTTGTCTGTAGCTTATGCCTGCCAATACCATAACCCCACCGCCCCCATGGGACACTCTGTTCACAACGTTGACATCAGCAAACCAATCGCCCACACGACGCCATACATGTGGTCTGCGGTTGTGAGGCCAAATTCTCTAACATGACGTTGGAGGTGGCTTATGGTAGAGAAATTAACTGTTGAAGAATTCAATTAGAATTGAAAGAGAACTTTCAACAACAACCTTTCACACAAGCACTGATATTTAACCCTTCCTCCTAGGATGAGTCTCCTCCTACACATCTGAACAGCCAATGCATCTTTGTTGCTAGACAGAACCATAGTGATATCTGTTCTTCCTCACTTTATCTGACCTGACCTCTACCCAAAAAGTGCTCACTCCTCCCCAACTCACAGCTGTCATGGTGCCTGGTACCAGACTATGTCTTTTCTCCTCCCAGAGGATCCCTCCCATACGATCCCTAATGGCTAACAATAGCATATCCTGAAATAATGTAAATGTGATACATTACCCTCTCTCCCTCAGTGACATGAATAAGTATATTTCATATTCTCAGAATCCAACAATTGAAAAAGTATTTTAGGGTGCGGTGAGGTGACCAATAATGGTTGCAACTGAGATCAGCTGTGCAGCTGTGCACTCTGGGCGTTCGTATATTCAGAGCGTTGTCAGATTGTTCGTTTGTAAATTCATAGCGTTTCCCTCTCGGAGTGTTCAGAGCGCACACTGGCCGAGGAGTAGGGTTGATCCTATCGTTCTGATCATCACAACGGCAGTCAAGCACACAACAAGCTAACTGGCTTTTTTTACATTGTACATACATACATTTTACTCGCCCTAGCAGAGCTGGTTAGGCTGTTTTCATGTTATCTAGAGCGTTGGTGACTGTACTTCAGGCAAAAATGTAATAATGATATTTTGCCAATGTTTACTGACCCCGGCCATATTCAACGGGTGTTGAGCGTTCGTAAATTCATCAGTTATTCTGCGCTCTGGCACACTCAGGCGAGAGTACTCTGAAATCAGAGTAAATAACCAGAGTGAATTTATGTCCATTGAGAACGCATAACGACTATACCACTTAGCTAAGAATGACGTGATTTATCAAGTCAATAAACATTGGGTAGTTAGTTAGATATCATGTAGTTAGTATACTGGCAATTAGTAGCCAACTAACATTAGGTAGCTAGCTAGCGATGCACCCTGTATTATCGGCATATTAAACAGCGTTTAAGAAATATATTACCTTCAACAGTGTTTTCTTGTGATCAAGCCATCAATGTTTTGTGATTATTGGTGTCGTAAAAATGTTAGCTAACGGGTTAGCAATTATCATGTTTGACATTTCAGTGGAAATACTACTATTATCAGCGGTAAGCGGTGTGTATTATCAGCATACGGTCCCCAGTTAATGGCCACCTTAATATTTTGTTCAATTACAAGATATATCTGTTTAATTTTGTTCAAAAAAAGAGACACCAACCTTGTATCTGAAGTGTTTACTAGATAGTTGACTAGCTCCCCCTCCGATGTTGGAGGAAAATTAGCTAACACACCAGTAGTTTAAAGCAATGAATTTGTATCCGCTCTCGCTGGACTCCGGCCGCATGTTTTCCGCCATTATTTAAATGTGAAAACGCTGTGAAGCCACGCCCATTTTCTGAAGAATTGCATTATTGGCCCTAAAAGCACGGAAATAGTGTCCACTGTTTGTTTACCTCGTATGTTGGCGAATGTAGCACGACATTCAGGAACTTTTGGCATACTAACTCTATCCATACTATGACCAATTAGCATACTACATACTTAATTTACGTCACATATAGTATGGTAAGATTCTACAAACACAGCTCATGTCTTTTTGAGAAAGTGTTCGGATCAGGTGCAACGACATGTACCCACCCCCAAAATGAATATTTATGAGCAATTCCCCCCATCCACAACTTCTCACCTGAATGGATTTTTTTTAAACATTTGAAGCGGTTGGGCAAAGGCTGCAATTGCGGTTGAGACTTACCCTTTAACCTTTGAGTTGTTTCTGTTTTAACACTGTAAACACATGGAATTAATGCGTCAAAAATAGATGTTCATCCATGAGTCAAAGGGCAATGGGCCGGATTTGAACCCATGCTGAGTCTGGCATATGTGTGCTGGGGTCAGTGGCTATAATAATTTATTCTGCCTATTGCTTCTTTTCAACATACAGTACCAGTCAAAAGTTTGGATACAACTACTTATTCAAGGGTTTTTCCTTATATTTACTATTTTCTACATTGTAGAATAATAGCGAAGACATCAAAACTATGAAATAACACATATGGAATCATGTAGCAACCAAAAAAGTGTTAAACAAATCAAAATATATTTTAGATTCTTCAAAGTAGCCACCTTTTGCCTTGATGACAGCTTTGCACACTCTTGGTATTCTCTGAACCAGCTTCACTTGAAATGCTTTTCCAAAAGTCTTGAAGGAGTTCCCACATATTCTGAACAATTGTTGGCTGTTTTCCTTCACTCTGTAGTCCAACTCATCCCAAACCATCTCAATTGGGTTGAGGTCAGGGGATTGTGGAGGCCAGGTCATCTGATGCAGCACTCCATCACTCTCCTTCTTGGTCAAATAGCCCTTACACAACCTGGTGTGTTGGGTCATTGTCCCGTTTAAAAACAAATGATAGCCCCCCTAAGCGCAAACCAGATGGGATGGCGTATCGCTGCAGAATGCTGTGGTAGCCATGTTGGTTAAGTGTGCCTTGATTTTTTTTTTAAATCACAGACCGTGCCACCAAAAAAGCACCCCCACACCATCACACCTTCTCCTCCATGCTTAACGGTGGGAAGTACACATGCGGAGACTCACACGGCGGTTGGAACCAACAATCTCAAATTGGGACTCATCAGACCAAAGGACAAATTTCCACCAGTCTAATGTCCACTGATTGTGTTTCTTGGTCTCTTCTTATTATTGGTGTCCTTTAGTAGTGGTTTATTTGTAGCAATTCAACCATGAAGGTCTGATTCACGCAGTCTACTCTAAACAGTTGATGTTGAGATGTGTCTGTTACTTGAACTCTGTGAAGCATTTATTTGGGCTGCAATTTCTGAGGTTGGTAACTTATCCTCTGCAGCAGAGGTAACTCTGGGTCTTTCTTTCCTGTAGCAGTCCTCGTGATAGCCAGTTTCATCATATCGGTTGATGGTTTTTGCGACCTCATTTGAAGAAACTTTCAAACTTCTTGAAATGTTCCGCATTGACTGACCTTCATGTCTTAAAGTAATGGTGGACTGTCATTTCTGTTTTCATATTTGAGCTGTTCTTGCCATAATATGGACTTGGTCTTTTACCAAATAGGGATATCTTCTGTATACCACTCCTACCTTGTCCTACCTTGTCACAACACAACTAATTGGCTCAAATGCATTAAGAAGGAAAGAAATTCCACAAATTAACTTTTAACAAGGCACACCTGTTAATTGAAATGCATTCCAGGTGACTAACTCATGAAGCAGGTTGAGAGAATGCCAAAAATGTGCAAAGCTGTCATCAAGGCAACATGATTCCATGTGTTATTTCATAGTTTTGATGTCTTCACTATTATTCTACAATATAGAAAATAGTCAAAATAAAGAAAAACCCTTGAATGAGTAGGTGTGTCCAAACTTTTGACTGGTACTGTATAATAAAACAATTGATTTTCCATAACGAAAAATACATATACCCCCTACAAATATGTAAATCTATTCTAATACACATAAGAATTCACACAAGACCAGTTGTAACCTGCACGTAGCCTACATAAGTTAGCCTACAATGTTGATACAGTATTGCATCATATACAAACACTGCTTCCTGCTGCTACCTGGCGGCGATTAAAAATATGTATTTAGATATTCAAATCCCCCTGCTGCAGGATTATTTTCCTCCTGTGACGAAAGTGGTCAAATTAAGATCCGACATCTGTATGTACATACTTACTTACTTAGTTAGTCCTCTTCATTCCTATGCAGAACATAAGGCATTCCAAATGTAAGCTACTTGCCTAGTATCCTACTTATAATAGTTTCCACCCCCAGGATCACCATCAGTCACAGACACCAGAGCACAACCCACACCTCTGGAAGCCTCCCTGGGAGCTCTCATCATGACAAACCACAAGCACGCTGGCAGTGGAGATGCCAAGACCCTCATTAAGAAAGAGCTAACCAACCTCATCAAGGCTAAGCCGCCAAACATTGCTGGGGTGAGTCATTGCAACACCTCGGGCCAGTTTCCCGGACACCGATTAAGCCTATAGTCCTGGACTAAAAAGCACTTTCAAAAATGAAGATCCATTGAGCATGCTTTTTTTTTAAGTCCAGGACTAGCCTTAATTTGTGCCTGGGAAACCGTTCCCTTATGAGATAGAAAACGCTATTCTAATGCTATTTTTTATTGTTAAAGATGCAGACCGGGATCTTAAGCACTTACAAATTCGTAACATATTTTACGAATTGGAATTTGCAGGACGTAACATATATGAAATGGATGAAGTAGTACACCATTTTTTTTCAGGGACCCGTTTTTGCTCGAGCACTACTTTCAAAACTACAGACTGAAATTATGCAAAAGCTCTGGAGCGTCACTTTAAATGCGTCATGATTTTAAGAAAAAAATCCACTTGAAATGAAGTTTTATTGAACTTTGACTGATTCTGTAATGCAGTCCTAGCCATTCGGTGTGAATGACAATTAAATACAGAAATCCTAATATATTGTGTCTTTCTTGTGATCCTATATTACATTGATATAAGCAGAAGGGTGGTCCTGAAGTGGGGCACCTGATGACAATGCTGGACCAGGACGCTGACTGCTCCATGAACTTCAAGAAGTACATCACCTTGATTGGATCCCTTACATGTGCAACTGTGCCCTAGCGGGAAAATGCCAGCTTCCATCTGCTTTGTGCAGTGTATTACATTACACTTGTGCAGCCCAGTACATAATTGGAAATGTATAATTTGATTCAACGCAATAACCCCCTTCTGCCAATCAAATATGTATCTGTTCAGATTTTTGGTCTCTGGATAAGCTACCAAAATTCTCATCTCCGGAGCATTTAAAAAACTCCAATATTTCCCTTTGGATCATGGCACTTGCTTTCATGACTGTTACTTAAGTCAGCAAGTTGTGCGATAAGCCTACTCACTACTGCGTGTGTTGGTGGCTTGATGGCGCATGTTTTGATAGGCCTACCATGAACCCATGTTATCCAGATCTATTAAAACAGCTTACAACAGAAGTAGAATTATCCCTACTATTGTAATGCATGAATGCAATGCAATTCCCCCCTCCTGCATATCAAAATGGGTCTGGATTTACCGGTAATATTCTCAACTTCAGAGCATAAAAAAAACTCCCATAGGCCTATTTCCTGTGGGATCAGGCGCATGCTATGTTTTAATAGGCCCACCAAGAACCCATGTTATCTATATCTATTATTAAACAGTAGGCCTGTAGGCTAGTGCTGGTCCTGCATGTCCGATGCGCAAGATGCACATCCAAATTGGAAAGAATGTCATTTTCACTTCTCCAGTGTGGGCTGACTAATCTACCAGCTCACGTTTGTTGCCTATGTTGTAGGCCTAGTGTTAGTTTGACTCATTGTGTTCAGTACTTTGCTTTATTTGACAGCATTATTTTAAAGGATTTGAGGGTTAGTTTAAGAGTTGGGGAAAACAGGGCAATGAGTCATTAGATCAGCCATTGAAGATTTTATGCACAGCGAATAGGCTGCTATAAACCCATAGCACTGTTGATAGTATACCTTGGATACTGTGGATTGCTGCATGTTGCATACATGAGGTGTATAAACCCTGGATGACTGACAGGGGGCGCTGTATTGAAGTCACCTCACAGCCATCTTGGCATCTCTGCAATGTAAAACATATTTTTGAAGATATAGAAATGCATTTATTAATGTCTACATTCGTTTCCTGACACATTTATTATATTACAGACACCATAATGCACACTTTTAAATTATATTATGTGAGCTAAACATATACATATATATATATATATATTACAAAATCCTTAAAGTATATATTTTTGGAGAGTACAAATGGTACTGTCCCCAACAACAACAACAAAAACATTTAAATTGCCGTGGGAAGTAGGGGTGCTGCAGATAGATTACAATAAAAAAAAGTGTTAATAAAAAATACATGTTTTTTAAAGAAAATTTAAAATGTGTTTATCACTAGACCTTTATTACTCCTGTATGAGAGGAGCAGAGAAAAAAAACTCCTTATCAGCAGAGCCCGCAGAAATGCCTCTGTTCTTTCACCATTCATTGTTCCCATAGGGGGATTTTACAACCACTTCAAACAAGGTCTGTGTTTCATGTAGGCTTTCCCTGGCGTGACATTTCATGTAGGCTTTCCCTGGCGTGACATTTCATGTAGGCTTTCCCTGGCGTGACATTTCATGTAGGCATTCCCTGGCGTGACATTTTGATAACCGTGTAAATCTCTCTCGGACTATATTCGGCTCTATTTACCCCCAGATTCTAAAATACTAATTAGCCTCAAAGGCCACATATGAAAACCTACAAATCCCTGTAAGCTCCTGCGAGTCATCTCTAGCTGACACCTTTGCTGTCAGATAGCTAACTACTAGCTACTGTGTTAGAGCTGGGCTGAGACAAAACCCTTCCAACACTCCTGCTCTTCAGGACTTCCTGCAATGACTGAAACAGACCAAAGCAGGAGAATAGTATTCCGGGTTGAAACAGTTTACCTAGTTGAGAGGTCATCAATTACATGACAGTTATTCTACCTAAAAAACAAACGTGTGAATACCAATTACCTTTCACATTGGTAGTTACAGTCTTGTCCCATCTCTGCAACACACATACGGACTCGGGAGAGGCGAATGTTGAGAGCCATGCCTCCTCAGAAAACACAACCCCGCCAAGCCACACTGCTTCTTGACACAATGCACGCTTAACCCGGAAACCAGCTGCACCAATGTTTCAGAGGAAACACTGTAGACCTGGCAACTGTGTTAGCGTGCATGCGACCACTGGAGTCGCTAGAGCACGATGGGACAAGGACATCCCGGATGGAAAACCCTCCACTAACCCAGACGACACTGGCCCAATTGTGCGTCGCCCCATGGGTCTCCCGGTTGCGGCCTGGTATCGTACCAGGATCTGTAGTAAGGCAGCTAGCACTGCGATGCCATAGACCGCTGCGTCACTCTGGAGGCCCCAATTCCAATTAATTTGAACCACATTATAACAAGTAGGACTAAATAAGGTTACATAACCTTGTCTAGTAGCTTTACTAATAATTTGCTGTCCAGAGTGTAACAGCAAACAGATCAATGTCTTCCCGAAGTAAAGTAAGTAGAAAGTTGACTCAAGAGAAGCTAATCAGTCAAAAACTCTCAAAAAGCCAGACCAAAATAATACAGCTAGCTAGCTAAACTAACTACAAGTCAAGTAGTAGGTTACTGGAAATAGGCTTCCCACCCCTCACCCACAGACACAAACAAACATGATCAAGAATGCCTAGATTCATCATCAAAGTTAATTAGCTAGTTAACTAGCAAGCTAGACTGTTGGTTTATAAAAGCCAAAGAAAGCTAACGTCGTTGTTAGGAATTTCTCATGCATTTAAATATCAAAACAAATAGATGGCTAATGTAGCCAGTCTACACTTGGGCTCCCAAGTGGCGCAGTGGTCTAAGGCATTGCATCTCAGCTAGAGGCGTCACTATAGACAACCTGGTTTGAATCCAGACTGTATCACAACCGGCAGTGATTGAGAGTCCCATAGGGCGGCGCACAATTGGCCCAGCATCGTCTGAGTTTGGCCGGTGTAGGCTATCATTGTAAATAAGAATTTGTTCTTAACTGACTTGCCTAGTTAAATAAAGGTTAAATTAAATTTAGAAAATGGCTAACTAGCTAACCATTAGCTAGCCTACAACTCAACGTCTTACAGGAACGAGCTCACTGGCCAAGCACACACACGTTAATGGATGGTCCGATCACTTCTGACACCAATTTAATGAAACAGACAGGGAGCAGGTCTCGAACCCTCAACCTTCTGGCCCGAAGTCCAGCGCGCCATCGACTGTGCCCCAAAAGCATGCTCGAGCGGCAGAGTCGATATCTACGCTTATAAACCCAGGATCGTTACAGTATTGATAAAAGTAGACTTGTCTGAGAGTTATTTACACAGTTCTCAAAAACACAGTTATCAAAGTGTTTCTAAAATCCCCCATGGGAAAAAGTAATGGTGGAAAAACAATTACATTTACATTTACATTTAAGTCATTTAGCAGACGCTCTTATCCAGAGCGACTTACAATTGGAACCGTTTCCATGTTTGACCACTAGGTTTTTATGGGTATTATGACTCATACTGTGATACTTTATGGCCAATACATAGCACCAGCAATCCAGGGTTTATATACATAAATGGTTGCATATTAAGGGTGTGTTCGTAAATTCACTCTAGAGTGTCAGAGAGCACTTGGAGTGTGCTCTGGGCGTTCGTAAATTCAGAGTGTTGTCAGATTGTCCATTTGTAAATTCAGAGCTGGTCCGAGTGTTCTGACCTCGCCCATTTTATTCGCACTAGGAGAGCTGGTTAGGATGTTTTCATGTTATCGAGAGCGTTGGTGATGATAACTGTGACACTGGCAACAACTGAATTACGTTTTTTTTGCCGACGTTTACTGATATCGGTCATATTGAACGGGTGTTACACGTTCATAAATGCATCAGTTATTCTGCGCTCTGGCACACTCAGACGAGTGCTCAGAAATCGGAGAAAATAACCAGAGTGAATTTACGAACTCACCCTAATATTACTATTGTGATGTATAATTGCTATGGTAATTTGGAATATCCAGTCAATGAGCATTAGGGGTAATGTAGTCATTATACAGAATCTACATTGCAAGTGCTTACAAGTGCTTACATCATTTACATTGTAACAGCATGGTATCCCAGGGAAAAAAATGGAAAATAAACAAAAATACAAAACACAGGAGGACATGTTTCTTTTAAGCCTAAAATTAAGAAATTCATTGCAAAATCAACTGCAGTTTAGAGGCTTACGGTATAGATGCCACATTAATAAATGCCTGTTTAATTTGAATTTGTTTGTCCGGGTGTTTTCTTTGTGAATAAGGTTTTTATTTTGTAGAATGAGGAATTTATAAGGAATAAACGTTTGTGTCAATGACATATGTACCAGTAGGCTAATTAATATGTAATAATAATATTATGCGGTGACACCATTTCCTTGTACTATAAGGATAGTTGAGATCAAATTGTATTAACATGGTTGCATTGGTTATGCTAGTAAATTAAAGAAACTGTTTCCTATAAAAGTATAGGCTAACTGGTGTGTCTTTCTGAAATTATGTCAAAATCAGCAAAAGCGTATCTGTCCTGTCTCAGTATGGCGTCTGTGAGCGCACAGGCAGCGCCATTGAAACACACGGTTGCGAACTCTCTAGGCCTACATCTCTATGGGGACAACGGGAAATAATGGGGAAGTGGGTAGACTCTCGTTTCATGATTATCAGTGAAATTAACGAATGTATAAAATATGAATGACTATGTATAGCTTTGTAAGACTATAAATGTCTAATCACCCATGTTTGGAGTAGTTAGAATGTCTGTTCCCCTGCTTTTGGGAGGAGCTAGCGACTTCCAGCAATTGTGCTAAAATAACGGGTTGCTAAAATAATCTCCAAACTGTATGCAGAGACATTCAAATGGTAGGTCTATACCTGCGTTCGTCTGACTCTGGGTAAGTAGAAAAACGACTTAAACAAATATAGTAGGCGACAGTATGAAGTTTGGCATAAACTGCTTCTCCAATAGAAATCCCACTTCTGATACCAGTGTACCGAACGGCGGGGAAGGGAAGAGAAAGGCAAACACACCCTGGTGCATGCCTGGGTTGAGAGGCAAACACCCTCGCGCTAATAGGGTTAAGTTTGTAAAGCGTTTTTTTTGGCACGCGTTGATGAATATTTGCAATCCCACTTGACAGTGGCGAACCCACTGTTTTTCCCCGGTGAACAGCAGTCATTTATGTTGTAGCCTAAAATATCAACGTAATTGAGGCCACTTTAACAGGGTTTATTAGGCTACACATGCTCAGGCTATGTAGTCAGTTTACCCCCACCCCATTATATTACAGTGTAACCAGCCAGCAACAGCAGAGACAGAAACCCCTGAATCGTGGTAGATTTGCCAAAATTGATGCGATTCGGTAAAGGAAGGGTGGGAGACGTCTGAGCGGGGAGGATCCCCCCAAGCGCATCATCTGGCAGCACTTGGAATTGTACATTTTTGTGATCGGATGATCGTTGTGCCTACATTTGATTTCGTTACAAATGTATTTTCTCTCTTCCATTTGGCTTCATTTTTCTATTGGGTTGCAGGCCTATAATGTAGTCTATAGCCTTACTTGCTTGCGTCCAGGTCCAACCTTACTGCGCAAAACAGATGCCTTATTAGGGCAAGGCCTACTTCAGCTAAATTAACTGATCTTCCAGGATTTATGAATATCTATTTTGCAATATTTGCCTTTATGGCACCTGTTGTTATTGTTATGATAACGGTAGGGGTATCATGTGTAATTCATCGAAGGAGGCACAGTCGGATTGAACGCTCGCTTCAATGATGGACGCTCTGGTTCGTGAGTAGCCTGTGTCTGTGGTCGTGTCAGTGTGTGTTTTGTCTGTGTTTACATGTTTTGTTGTTTTCCCGTTGTAGTTATAGCCTCGGACATTTTATAGGCTAACGATGATGCATGCAGACAAATCTCCCCCTCACCCCTCCTTGTGGCGGGGCAGAAATACCCCCCCCTTTCAGTTTCTATCCTCTCCGGGAGCATCGCTCCGATAACCATGGAAGAAACCTTCCTATCATGGCGGCTAGATTCCAGGTGAAGGTAAGAAATGCGCTGTTCTGGAAAACAAGCTGGTGAGAGACAGACGTCGCATTGCACAGCAATTTGCGCTGAAATAGGCTATTTGGACAAATTGCTGGTCTACATCAGTGTATTTTAGCGTAGCATGCACTGTAAAAAAAGGGGAAAAATAAGTATTGTTGTTTTTAAGGTAATATACTGTCTGCCATTTACCTGTACTGTTAAAGCAAAGTTTAGACCTATTTGGAATTTATGGTAGGCTAACATACTGTACTTATTCCCCCCCCCCAGTAATTTACAGGTAACTGGCTGACAGTAAGTTAGGGGAGACCGGGGATGGATGTAACATGGGTTGATTGTAACACTCTCAATATCTTCAATCAGGAACAAACTAGAATCACGACTCACTGTGCACATGCTGTTTAATCCTCAACCCTCATGTGAAGAAGTAAGACCCGGTGATAGATTTTATTATCACAAATCTGATTTTGAGGTAAGAAAGTACTTTTTTGCAGATGGTATCACCTGCTTTGTAGTTTGATTCACCAAACGTATATCAGGTTTATGACCAGTGTGTGTAGATATTTTTTATGTAAGTCAGCAATGCTAGAGTTTTAATATGTAGCTAAAATTAAGCTAGCTGAAGACTGCAAAGGGTCATGGTTAGTTGTAACAAGCCCAAGGAGGTCTGGGTGCAGCCGTAGGAATATAAATGATGGGCCCACCAAGCCTGTATCCCAAGACTACCATACCACTGTCCCAACTGTGACTCTGATTGGCTGAACATGTACAACACACACACACACGCTCTGTCTTTCTCAAACTCACTCATTCACTCACCCTCACACACACATGTTTTTGTTAAAAAAGTTAATGGAGCATAAAAATAATACACATTTTATGATTTGTATTATTATTTTATTATTTCTGCCACACAAAATGTTAAACATGGCAATGTTGTTCTCAAAAAATACCTTAAATATTTTATTGCATGTCATGATTTATGCCATTTTTTAAACTGTTACATTTGACCCTAATCCCTGTTACCACTGTCCTGGGAGGTGGGGTAAATTGTAACATTTCACTCCTTGCATTTGAGACAAAGTCACACCGTGTCTGTTTGATTTAGAGAGATAATACCTACACTAATATGTAGCAGACAGATGTAAGTTGTTCGTATCTCATTTTGAATATAGTAGCTCAAACAATCTCTGAAAAATGAACAATAATGCAAAAAGTGTTATAACCATCCCTTGTCTACCCTACCTAAAAATAACATGATTTTTTTTACAGTGTGGATATTCCTTGTTTAATCGGCCGCGTAGACTGAAGCGTAAAATATAACATTGATCAATAGGGTAGAATGCAGGAATTTATCAAATAAACCATTTAAAAATACTTTTGAAAACAACACATTATTCTTCATGCATGTGTCATTTTGAACACTCGTCTACATAGGGTACAGCTGTGTGACTGTTAATGATTATTTTCGTAAAGATGTACTGTTCATAATTATTTGGTTCTTTACTAGACCCACACTACTTTTTCAGAAAAATGTTTGAAATAGCGCCAACATTAATTTACATGCATTCGAAACATGAGTTGAAATGCCAGTTACCTGTGTGGTATCATAGGTCTGAGTAAACTGTTATCAATTTATCATGGATATTCTGCATGTAGTAAGCGCTTACTTACATGATGTACTTTACTTACTTACTTTATTCCTGTGCAGAACATAAGGCATTCCAAATGTAAGCTGCTTGCCTAGTAGTCTACTTATAATAGTTTCCACCCCCAGGATCACCGTCAGTCTCAGACACCATGGCACAGCCCACACCCCTGGAAACCTCCCTGGGGGCCCTCATCATGACATTCCACAAGCACGCTGACAGTGGAGATGCTAAGACCCTCAGCAAGAAAGAGCTAACCAACCTCATCAAGGAGGAGTTGCCCAACATAACTGGGGTGAGTCAATGCAACAACTCGGGTCAGTTTCCCAGACCCCCCATTAAAAGCTTATCATCCTGGACTAAAAAGCACTTTCAATTAAGATTGTCCATTGAGCATGCTTTAAAACAAAGATGTAATCTGCAGTGAGGAAACAGCAATGTGGTATAAATAAAGGAAATACAGTGCATATTCTGTTGTTCTATCGAGCCGACCTGGTCTCAGAGCATTTCGTATTATACTGTACGTAAGACTGATAAACTCCATTTAGAATGATATGTTACATTTGGTATGGTTACATAAGACAGATGGTTACTTAAGGCAAAAAATCAAAGGAGGGTGCTTTGGGGGGCGTATAACGTGATTGTCTAGCAACCCAAAGGTTGCGAGTTTGAGTCTCATCCCGGACAACTTTAGCATTTTAGCTAATTAGAAACACCTCAACTACTTACTATTTTTTAGCTACTTTTCAACTACTTAGTATGTTAGCTAACCCTTCCCCTAACACTGACCGTAACCCTATAACTTAACTCCTAAACTTAACCCCAACCTTAACCCTAACCCTTAACCCCTAGCCTAGCTAACGTTAGTGATCTAGCTGAAGTTAGCCACATAGCTAAAATTCGTAACATATCATATATTTGCAAATTCGTAACATATTGTATGTTTTGCAACTTGTAACATATAATACCAATTGTAATTCGTAAAACATATACAAAATGAGTGATGACATCCACAAATTAATACATACCAAATGAAACAAAAATTAAGTATTCCAGCTTTACAGTCCAGGACTAGGCTTAATCTATGTTTGGGAAACTGGTCCCTCATGAGACAGCGAATGCTATTCTAATGCTACTTTTTATTGTCAAGTGTTGTGATTTTAATAAACAAATGCACTTGAAATAAAGTTTGATTGTGATTGACTGATTCTATATTGCATGGAGTCTCATTCATTTAGGACTAATGACAGAAAAGTAAAGAAATCTTCATGTATTGTGTCTTCCTTGTGTTCTAATCCCCTGCTTATGTTCTCTTGACATGAGTGAAGTGTCAGCAATTCAGTGTGAATGACAACAAAATACAGAAATCCTAATGTATTGTGTCTTCCTTGTGATCCTATATTACATTGACATGAGCAGAAGGGTGGTCCTGACGTGGGTGAGCTGATGACAATGCTAGACCACCACGGTGATGGCGCTGTGGACTTTAAGGAGTACATCACCCTGATTGAATCCCTTGCCTGCATGTGCAACAGCTTCTTGGAAGGGAAAATGTATCTTCTATCTGCTTTCTGCAGTGTATTGCATTAGGCCTGCATGTCACATTAATAATGTCTCATATCTCATTGAGTAAATTGCATACACGCCTTCCTCGGGTGTCCACGCGCATGCCCGTATGCACACATAGACGCAAAGAGTTGCATAACGCTGCAACAATTATAAGACTGATCCTCAAATACATGCACCCAGGTGGATTCTCTTGTCAGAATTTGGCTCAATTGGTAGTGCATGGCGCTTGCTATGCCAGGGTAGTGGGATTGATTCCGGGTACCATCCGTATGTAAAATATATGCATGACTAAGTCGCTTTGGATAAAAGCGTCTGCTAAATTACATATATTATTATATATTAGGCTATTAAGATCTAAGGAATGCTGCTACACAGAGCATGTGAGATAGTAAACAGGATGTGTAGGCTATTTATTTACTGTGTTGTGCATGTACAGTAATTCAATCAGTCTGTTTGGAATTATTGATATGTTTTGTCTTTACTGCTAATAAATGGGGAAAAGACCCAACCAAAGATTCACGTTGGTGAAGCGATTTGTTTTGCATGCGTTTATGAACATTTGCAATCAAATCAAATGTATTTATATAGCCCTTCTTACATCAGCTGATATCTCAAAGTGCTGTACAGAAACCCAGCCTAAAATCCCAAACAGCAAGCAATGCAGGTGTAGAAGCACGGTGGCTAGGAAAAACTCCCTAGAAAGGCCAAAACCTAGGAAGAAACCTAGAGAGGAACCAGGCTATGAGGTGTGGCCAGTCCTCTTCTGGCTGTGCCGGGTGGAGATTATAACAGACCATGGCCAAGATGTTCAAATGTTCATAAATGACCAGCATGGTCAAATAATAATAATCACAGTAGTTGTCGAGGATGCAGCAAGTCAGCACCTCAGGAGTAAATGTCAGTTGGTTTTTCATAGCCGATCATTAAGAGTATCTGTACCGCTCCTGCTATCTCTAGAGAGTTGAAAACAGCAGGTCTGGGACAGGTAGCACGTCCGGTGAACAGGTCAGGGTTCCATAGCCGCAGGCAGAACAGTTGAAACTGGAGCAGCTGCACGGACAGGTGGACTGGGGACAGCAAGGAGTCATCATGCCAGGTAGTCCTGAGGCATGGTCCTAGAGTTCAGGTCCTCCGAGAGAGAGAAAGAGAGAATTAGAGAGAGCATACTTAAATTCACACAGGACACCGGATAAGACAGGAGAAGTACTCCAGATATAACAGACTGACCTTAGCCCCCCGACACATAAACTACTGCAGCATAAATACTGGAGGCTGAGACAGGAGGGGTCAGGAGACACTGTGGGTCCATCCGATGATACCCCCGGACAGGGCCAAACAGGCAGGCTATAACCCCACCCACTTTGCCAAAGCACAGCCCCCACACCACTAGAGGGATATCTTCAACCACCAACTTGCCATCCTGAGACAAGGTCGAGTATAGCCCACAAAGATCTCCGCCACGGCCCATCCAAGGGGAGCGCCAACCCAGACAGGAAGATCACGTCAGTGACTCAACCCACTCAAGTGACACACCCCTCCTAGGGACGGCATGGAAGAGCACCAGTAAGCCAGTGACTCAGCCCCTGTAATAGGGTTAGAGGCAGAGAATCCCAGTGGAGAGAGGGGAACCGGCCAGGCAGAGACAGCAAGGGTGGTTCGTTGCTCCAGAGCCTTTCCGTTCACCTTCACACTCCTGGGCCAGACTATACTCAATCATATGACCCACTGAAGAGATGAGTCTTCAGTAAAGACTTAAAGGTTGAGACCGAGTCTGCGTCTCTCACATGGGTAGGCAGACCATTCCATAAAAATGGAGCTCTAGGAGAAAGCTCTGCCTCCAGCTGTTTGCTTAGAAATTCTAGGGACAATTAGGAGGCCTGCGTCATGTGACTGTAGCGTACGTGTAGGTATGTACGGCAGGACCAAATCGGAAAGATAGGTAGGAGCAAGCCCATGTTATGCTTTGTAGGTTAGCAGTAAAACCTTGAAATCAGCCCTTGCCTTAACAGGAAGCCAGTGTAGGAAGGCTAGCACTGGAGTAATATGATCAACTTCTTTGGTTCTAGTCAGGATTCTAGCAGCCGTATTTAGCACTAACTGAAGTCTATTTAGTGCTTTATCCGGGTAGCCGGAAAGTAGAGCATTGCAGTCGTCTAACCTAGAAGTAACAAAAGCATGGATTCATTTTTCTTCATCATTTTTGGACAGAAAGTTTCTGATTTTTTTGCAATGTTACATAGATGGAAAAATGCTGTCCTTGAAACAGTCTTGATATGTTCGTCAAAAGAGAGATCAGGGTCCAGAGTAACGCCGAGGTCCTTCACAGTTTTATTTGAGACGACTGTACAACCATCAAGATTAATTGTCAGATTCAACAGAAGATCTCTTTGTTTCTTGGGATCTAGAACAAGCATTTCTGTTTTGTCCGAGTTTAAAAGTAGAAAGTTTGCAGCCATCCACTTCCTTATGTCTGAAACACAGGCTTCTAGCGAGGGCAATTTTGGGGCTTCACCATTTTACATTGAAATGTACAGCTGTGTGTCATCCGCAGAGCAGTGAAAGTTAACATTATGTTTTCGAATGACATCCCCAAGAGGTAAAATATATAATGAAAACAATAGTGGTCCTAAAACGGAACCTTGAAGAACACCGAAATTTACAGTTGATTTGTCAGAGGACAAACCATCCACAGAGACAAACTGATATCTTTCTGACAGATAAGATCTAAACCAGGCCCGAACTTGTCCATGTAGACCAATTTGGGTTTCCAATCTCTCCAAAAGAATGTGGTGATCGATGGTATGAAAAGCAGCTCTAAGGTCTTGGAGCACGAGGACAGATGCAGAGCCTCGGTCTGATGCCATTAAAAGGTAATTTGCCACCTTCACAAGTGCAGTCTCAGTGCTATGATGGGGTCTAAAACCAGACTGAAGCATTTCATATACATTGTTTGTCTTCATGAGGCAGTGAGTTGCTGCGCAACAGCTTTTTCTAAAATCTTTGAGAGGAATGGGAGATTCAATATAGGCCGATAGTTTTTTATATTTACTGGGTCAAGGTTTGTTTTTTTCAAGAGAGGCTTTATTACTGACACTTTTAGTGAGTTTGGTACACATCCGGTGGATAGAGAGACCTTTATTATGTTCAACATAGGAGGTCCAAGCACAGGAAGCAGTTCTTTCAGTAGTTTAGTTGGAATAGGGTCCAGTATGCAGCTTGAAGGTTTAGAGGCCATGATTATTTTCATCATTGTGTCAAGAGATATAGTACTAAAACACTTGAGCGTCTCTCTTGATCCTAGGTCCTGGCAGAGTTGTGCAGACTCAGGACAACTGAGCTTTGGAGGAATACGCAGATTTAAAGAGGAGTCCGTAATTTGCTTTCTAATGATCATGAACTTTTCTTCAAAGAAGCTCATGAATTTATTACTGCTGAAGTGAAACCCATCCTCTCTTGGGGAGTGTTGCTTTTTAGTTAGCTTTGCGACAGTATCAAAAAGACATTTCGGATTGTTCTTATTTTCCTCAATTAAGTTGGAAAAATAGGATGATTGAGCAGCAGTGAGGGCTCATCGATACTGCACGGTACTGTCTTTCCAAGCTAGTCGGAAGACTTCCAGTTTGGTGTGGCACCATTTACGTTCCAATTTTCTGGAAGCTTACTTCAGAGCTCGGGTATTTTCTGTGTACCAGGGAGCTAGTTTCTTATGACAAATGTTTAAAGTTTTTAGGGGTGCAACTGCATCTAGGGTATTGCGCAAGGTTAAATTGAGTTCCTCAGTTAGGTGGTTAACTGATTTTTTTCCTCTGACGTCCTTGGGTAGGCAGAGGGAGTCTGGAAGGGCATCAAGGAATCTTTGGGTTGTCTGAGAATTTATAGCACGATTTTTGATGCTCCTTGGTTGGGTTCTGAGCAGATTATTTGTTGCGATTGCAAACATAATAAAATGGTGGTCCGATAGTCCAGGATTATGAACATTTATTCCATGGGACAAAACTAGGTCTAGAGTATGACTGTGACAGTGAGTAGGTCCAGAGACATGTTGGACAAAACCCACTGAGTCGATGATGGCTCCGAAAGTGAGTCTGTGGACTTTTCCATGTGAATATTAAAATCACCAAAAATTAGAATATTATCTGCCATGACTACAAGGTCCGATAGGAATTCAGGGAACTCAGTGAGGAAGGCTGTATATGGCCCAGGAGGCCTGTAAACAGTAGCTATAAAAAGTGATTGAGTAGGCTGTATAGATTTCATGACTAGAAGCTCAAAAGACGAAAACATATATTTTTTTGTAAATTGAAATTTGCTATCGTAAATGTTAGCAACACCTCCGCCTTTGCGGGATGCACGGGGGATATGGTCACTAGTGTAACCAGGAGGTGAGGCCTCATTTAACACAGTAACTTCATCAGGCTTAAGCCATGTTTCAGTCAGGCCAATCACATCAAGATTATGATCCGTGATTAGTTCATTGACTATGACCGCCTTTGAAGTGAGGGATCTAACATTAAGTAGCCCTATTTTGAGATGTGCAATATCACAATCTCTTTCAATAATGTCAAGAATGGAGGAGCTCTTTATTCCAGTGAGATTGCTAAGGCGAACACCGCCATGTTTTGTTTTGCCCAACCTAGGTCGAGACACAGACACCATCTCAATGGGGATAGCTGAGCTGACTACACTGACTGTGCTAGTGGCAGACTCCACTAAACTGGCAGGCTGGCTAACAGCCTGCTGCCTGGCCTGCACCCTATTTCATTGTGGAGCTAGAGGAGTTAGAGCCCTGTCTATGTTCGTGGATAAGATGAGAGCACCCCTCCAGCTAGGATGGAGTTCGTCACTCCTCAACAGGTCAGGCTTGGTCCTGTTTGTGGGTGAGTCCCAGAAAGAGGGCCAATTATCTAAAAAAAAATCCTATATTTTGGGAGGGACAGAAAACAGTTTTCAACCAGCGATTGAGTTGTGAGACTCTGCTGTAGAGCTCATCACTCACACCAACTGGGAGGGGGCCAGAGGCAATTACTCAATGCCGACACATCATTCTAGCTGATTTACAAGCCGAAGCTATGTTGTGCTTGGTGACCTCTGACTGTTTCATCCTAACATCATTGGTGCCAACATGGATAACAATATCCCTATAGTCTGTACACTCGCCAGCTTTAGCTTTAGCCTGCACCATCTTCAGATTAGCCTTAACTTCGGTAGCGCTGCCCCCTGGTAAACAGTGTATGATCGCTGGATGATTCAATTTAAGTCTAATACTGCGGGTAATGGAGTCGCCAATGACTAGGGTTTTCAATTTGTCAGAGCTAATGGTGGGAGGCTTCGGCGTCTCAGACGGGAGGAGTAGAGACCAGAGAAGTCTCGGCCTCTGACTCCGACTCGCTGCTTAATGGGGAAAACCGGTTGAAAGTTTCTGTCGGCTAAATGAGGGACACCGGTTGAGCATTCCTACAGAATTTCCCTCCAGAAGCCATGACAAAGTTGTCCGTCTGTGGGGACTGTGCGTGGGGATTTATACTGCTATCTGTACTTACTGGTGGCACAGACGCTGTTTCATCCTTTCCTACACATAAATTACCCTTGCCTAACGATTGCGTCTGAAGCAAGGCTTGCAGCACTTCTATCCTCGCCATCAGGCGATCGTTCTCCTGTATATTATGAGTACAGCGACTGAAATTAGAAAACATCATGTTAATGTTACTACTTAGCTTCGGCTGTTGGAGGTCCTGACGAACCATGTCCAGATAAAGCGTCCGGAGTGAAAAGGTTCAATGAAAAAAAAGCAATCCCAGCTGTGTTATAGATGTCCCAGCTGTGCTAACTCATGTTCTCAAAAAAGGCCTTCAATATTGCTTTAGACACTAGTGTTCTTTTGTATTATGTTTATAAAGCAGTATATTTTTTTATGTAAAGTAGGCCTATTAATTAATTTTCAATTTTTTTGGGGTGGTCACTTTTTGGTAACAGGGTTTATTACGCATGCTCCGACTACTGTAGTCCTTTTCACCCGCCCCTTTATTACAGTGCATAGCAGAGACAGAAACCCCAGAATCGTGGGAGAATATCCGAGGTTGACTGGATACGATAAAGGAAGGCTGAGAAATGTCTGGGCTGGGAGTAGTTTACCAAGCGAATAATATGTCAGCATTTTGGGATGGTGTGTGCATTTTCATGACCGTTTACATTTATTTCGTTTAAATAAAATGCCTCTCTACCATTTGGCTTCATTTTTCTATTGTTAACGTTTTTATGGGTTGTAGCCTCACGCGCCTGCGCCCAGTTCCAATAATTTTATTGTGGAAATGGTGAATCAGGATTTATGAATATCTATTTTGCAATTTTCGCCTTCATGGCACCTGTTGTTATTGTTATGATAACGGTAGGGGTATCATGTGTAATTCACCGAAGGAGGCACAGTCGGATTGAACGATCACTTCTTCAATGATGGACGCTCTGGTTCGTATTAGTATGACTAGCCTGTGTGTGGTTGTGTCAGTGTATTGTTTGTGTTTACATGTTTTGTTGTTTCCCCGTTGTAGTCTCCTAATAGCCTAGGACATTTTATAGGTTAATGATGCAGACAGTAACCTAACTATTTCTTTTCGGGTGTCTGATTCGCCCCAATTTGCACCTGTCCGACCAGTCTTATTTCATAATAATTTCCTAAATTTAACAGGGCTCATTGTCACACGTTAATATATTTAAAAAAAAGTGATGTAGGCCTATCTATAGCATACGAAAATATATATATTCCTATTCCACCCCATTCATCTACCTGGTCATGAATTCGTTATGTTGGCTAATAGTCTTCAACCTAGACCAAAAGGAAACAGAAAGGCCTATTTATGTTTTAAATAACACTGTAGCCTTTACCATACTTTCCCATTCAATTCACCTGTAAATATGTGGATGCCTACCAAATGTATTGAATCACTCATAGGCCTATTATAGGCGTTACCCATTTTGGTGCACGTTTTATTTTAGAACTATAAGGTGCGCTTAAATGACCTGGTGATTTTTTTGTGGACAACAAACATGCGTTAAAGATGTAGACCCTATGCTTATTCGAATGCAACACTTGACACGCTGGAAACAAACAAAGAAGCCGTGCAAATAAAATGCCACACGTTTTGTGCGAGCTTGTAGGATGTGCAGGTACCAGGGATGCTTGTTACCATGGAGACGGGACGCAGGCACGCGGTGCGGTCTTGTGCTGCATAGGGGGAGATCAAATAAAAACGAGGGTACCGAAGATCGCACAGCGCATAGGCTATTGTAGTTTTCAACAAAGAGAACAATGAAAGACTGACAATCACTATTTTCAAGCACTATATCAACAGGAATTAAAAGGTAGTCTTTATAATATTTAACATCTCACAAATCTCCCATGTCACACCTCCTTGTAGTTGGGCAGAAATCCCCCCGCTTTCAGTTTCTAGTGTCACCTCTCCGAGAGCACCGCTCCGATTACGGTGGAAGAAACAATCCTATCATGGCGCCTAGATTCCAGCTGAAGGTAAGAATTGCCCTGTATCACAACGCGTGTTCTGGAAACCAAGCCGGTGACAGATATTGCATTGCGAAGCAATTTGGGCTTTTAACATGGAATGCAGGTCCTATATGGACAAATCATTTGTGGACCTCAGTGGATTGTAGCCAGTGTAGCATAACCTGGCTAGCATATTGCTCGAGTAGAACAAGAAAGAACAGGACGGAGTTGACATTGGTGAATGACATAGAGACAGTGTGACTCAAACCATATCGTGCTGGTAAATTATAAATGATCTTTCTTTGACCTTCAGATCTGCGTGTTTTATGATGTGATGTGTGTGTGTGGAGGGCTTGGCTTCATATACATTATATTAAAAATATAACTTTGGTGCATTGTCACAAAAGCACAAAAATCTAAACAGATCATGTTTCAAAACTCTAATCAAATGTTTATATTGACCAAGTACAACAAACGAATTCACAGTCACTTGTTCACTGCAACAAATCACTCTAATCACTCAATTTGGATGCATTTTCAATTGAATTATCTGCTTTTCAAAATGAAACATTCACTTTAAGCCTACATTTGATATGATATTCTTATCATTTGTTAACACTACAATTCATTATCACTTAATCAAACTGCTCATAACTTAATTACTGAACTAAACTGATGTAGTGCCTAGATAAAATATAAAGGGAAGGGAAAACTAAATCATACTGTATATGGATGTGATCATTCTCCAGAAGCCAGTGTGCTTCAATAGGACAATGTGGAAAGAGTTACTCTTATGTGCTACCATTTGGAATTACAATGCACTGCTGAAATAGCTGGGTTGTATATAACCATATATTCCACTCATTATCTGAATTTCATTGATACACTCACTGTAAGCTGATTCATTTGGTTGAGCAGAGAGATAGGAGATACTGTATAGAAACACATAGAAAAGGTGATCATGTCCAATGTTGCAAGGGGCAGAAATGACATACAACACCATAGTACAGTATGTGACAATAAAACATGTTATTATTATTTTTAATTATACACCATATTTCTGATGATTTGTCCTACGTTTGTACTGTATAAGGATAATGAAAACGTAAGACTGACCTATTTCCCAACATGCTCACAATGTGTATATTGTATTGTTTTGCTGTTGGATTAAATAGTAGTTTAAATAACTAAGTGGCGAACCTGTCATTATCTGATGCATTGGTGATTTTGCATGAATGACTCGGGTGTGAAAGATATGTGCAACCCCAATGAATGCACAATCAAAAGTTATTTAAAAAGATAGGGGCCATTACAAGTGTTATCAGTTTAGAGTTTTGTACTTAGAGTTTGGAAAATAGACCACTTACAGTGCATTTGGAAAGTATTCAGACCCCTTGACTTTTTCCACATTTTGTTTTTCTAAAATAGATTAAATAAACATGTTTTCCCTCATCAATCTACACACAATACCCTATAATGACTTTTTTTGCAAATGTATTGAAAAACAAACAGCAATACCTTATTTACATAAGTATTCAGACCCTTTGGTATGAGACTCGAAATTGAGTTCAGGTGCATCCTGTTTCCATTGATCGTCCTTGATGTTTCTGCAACTTGATTGGAGTCCACCTGTGGTAAATTAAATTGATTGGACATGATTTGGAAAGGCACACACCTGTCTATATAAGGTCCCACAGTTGACAGTGCAAGTCAGAGCAAAAACCAAGCCATGAGGTTGAAGACTTTTACCAGAGCTGCTATCAGTATTTTATTTTTTTACCTTTATTTAACTAGAACAAATTCTTATTTTCAATGACGGCCAAGGAACAGTGGGTTAACTGTCTGTTCAGGGGTAGAACAACAGATTTGTACCTTGTCAGCTCAGGGATTTGAACTTGCAACCTTCCGGTTACTAGTCCAACGCTCTAACCACTAGGCTACCCTGATGCATCCTGCAACAGTTAGGCTACTGATTCTTCTACAGTTGACATGGTGATTTTATTAATTCATTCATTAATTTCCTTCACTTAGAGTAGGAATGCTGATCTAGGATCAGGTCCCCCCTGTCCATGTAATCTTACTCATTATGATCTGTTTTAGCGAGTGCGGGACAACTTCTGGTGAAACTGGAGGGCGCTCAATTCAAATAAATAATCATAGAAATTATGGATATTCTTGTTAATCTAACTGCAGTAGCTATTACAGCGAAAACATGCCATGCTATTGTTTGAGGATGGCGCTCCATATCAACATATTTTTCCACCGGCACAGGTTTTATAAATTCACAAATAGCGATCAAATATTCACTTACCTTTTGAAAATCTTCCTCTGAGTTGTCATCCAAAGGGTCCCAGCTATAACATGTAGTGTCGTTTCGTGAGATGAAATCCTTCTTTATATCCCAAAAAGTCAGTTTAGTCGGCGCCATTGATTTGAATAATCCACTCGTTCAACATGCAGATAAAGGAATCCGAAAATCTACCCATAAACTTTTTTTCAACAAGTCAAAATATGTTTCTATTCACGCCTCAGATACCCTAAAATGTAATCAAACTATAATGTTTCTTACGGAAAGAAGTATGTTCAATAGGAAACCGATTTTAGCAGGTGCGTCCTATCTTCATGGCGCTCGCAAACACAAATTTCCAAGACTGTATTCCTGTACTAAAACTGACATTTCTTATTCGTTTATGAAGTTACAAGCCTGAAACCTTGAACATAGACTGCTGACACCCTGTGGAAGCCATAGGAATTGGCTTGTTTAATTTGGGCTTATTTCCAAAATGACCTTATTTACTTGCCATTCTAAGAGGATGGTCTCTCTCTCAAAAACAGTTCCGGTTGTTTTTTGTTTGGATTTTCTCCTACCTTATCTATTGTGTTATATTCTCCTACATTATTTGAACATTTCTACAAACTTCAAAGTGTTTTCTTTACAATGGTACCAATTATATGCATATCCTGGCTTCAGGGCCTGAGCAACAGGCAGTTTACTTTGGGCATGTCATTCAGACAGGAAGTGGAGAAAAAAAGGGGCCTAGCCCTAAGAAGTTTTTAACCCTAAACCTAACCCTAGCTCCTAACCCTAACATTCCCTTGAATATCAAAGTAAAAGTGACCCATGAATATCAAAGTGACCGGTGACTTACAGTAGCGAGTGCACATATTCTCATAGTTTTTTGTACAGGTCCCCCATGGGAATCAAGCCCACAACCCTTGCATTGCAAGCACCATGTGCTACCAACCGAGCCACACAAGACCCCTACCTCATTGACTCTCCCTCCTCCCCAGTCTAACGTGAAGAGCATGGAGTGCGAACTGCATTGCCCAGTGTGTAAGGAGATCGTCAAGCAGCCCGTGGTCCTGCCATGTCAGCACAGCGTCTGCCTGATGTGTGCCTCAGAGGTCCTGGTTCAAAATGGCTACCCTCCTCCGGAGCTGCCACCCGAGCCCAACTCTCCTGCCTCCACCCCCAACACCCGCTCTCCCCGCCAGGCACGCAGGCCCATGCCCAGCAAGGCCGACCATCGACCCATCGACCGCGTGCTACGTTCAGGTAATGTGTGTGTGTTTGTGTAAATGTGTGTTTGCACGTGAGAGAGAGTGTGTGTATGTGTCTTTAGATTCAATGTCAAGTGAAGATCAATAGGACTAGTCTGGGGATGCGTTGGGAATACACAAGTCATTCTCTCTTTCTCTCTATTTCCTCCACTACCCATCCCTCTCTCCTCATCCCATTGACTGACTTCTCCCCCTCTGTCACCCTTTGTCCAGGATTTGGGACATATCCGTCGCCGGGGCGACGGCGTAAGGAACCGCCCCCCGCGATGTTGTTTCCGTGCCCGCCCTGTGGGAGAGAGGTAGAGCTGGGAGAGAAGGGCCTGACTGACTGCCTGCGTAACCTCACCTTGGAGCGCATTGTAGAGAGGTAACACACACACTTACATTTATACACGCAAGTACGCACACATGCACTATGCACAGGTCTTGGTCTTGTGAGATGTTACTGAAAAGACACATACATTTTATGTGATCCCATGTGATCTTATGTGAAGTTAATGTAATAACCTGTAAAACAACATGTGATAACATGAAACTACACATGTGAAAACACGTGATCACATGTAAAGTGTTCCATGAACCCATTTTCACATGATTTTCATGTGAAAATTCACATGAAATAATGTGATTTGCCACTTGTGAAATCGTGTTTTTTCTGTAAGGAAGGATGTAGCCCTGCCTTAGGGCTTAGTGGTATACCGTATTTTGATGCACAGACTGGTTTGGGTTTTTACTTTACCTTCTATAACGGATATTGAATGTTTGGTTTGTTAAATGTGATACACCATAGGTAATGTCCATTTTTATAGTCACCTCTCTCCATGCTGCTTTCCACACAGACCTAGCCCCTCACCCTGTCACTCAAGGAGCTCATTTGTTGTTCCTCGACCACGAGACCCTTGCGTTCAGTGGTCAATGCAGCACATGCAACAATGATGACAACGATGCTGTTTTCACTTTGCTTCTTAATATAAATCCACTAGCTTTCTATAATTACACTATTAGTTTGTGTTTCTTACATCTGCAAATGGCTAGTTTGTCTTTTCTTAGCAGGTTGGGCCAAAATTGCCACTAATGCTAATTGCTAGTTAGCTGGCTAGCTAATACATATACTGAGTCAGAGCAAACGTAACTAGCTATACAGCCTGATAATACCAGGGATGGTGCGACCTAAATCAGCATGTCGTTTGTGCAACAGCATCTTCTAAATCCAAGAGGAAAATGCGAAGCATGAACATGTTAGCTACATGAAGTATCTAAGAGAAAACATTCAATGTAACCAAAGGTTGTAGGGTCCCCTATGAAACACTGACCATCACTTTGGTTCCTACCCTGTCACAATAACTCCTCCATGGCATTTTTATTCGTTGTCATGTCGAACAACACTGTATTCAAAGTGCCCACTATTATAGTCTAACTATAGAATTAGAATAATCATTCTATTTCCATTATTCCAACAGTTCAGCCAAATGGTTTGCTCTAAATCGCAACTGCAACATTTGATTTAAAATTGTTTGCCCATATCGTGCAGCCCTTACGTGGCAGTGTGGAAATGATCTCAAATGAGTGCAGGAAATGCAGAAATGTATGAAAATGCTGAAAATGATTTTTGTTTTAAGTTGAATTGAACAGTATAAAACAATCAGAAGGGAGAAAGACCCATTGACATTGCTTAGAATGTATGTGTTGCCATTCTTATGGTAACACACTTCTCGTAAAGCAAATTTAGAACTTTTATGATTCAAAAACATAAAATACCTTGATACTGTATGATATTTTGGCCATATTGCCAAGCCTTACCCTGCCTGCAAAATCAGTGTCACCATCAGGAAGGAATTTCCTCTTGGTCTGTTGAAGACGTTAGTTTTCCAGTCGGTTCAGATCTCACCCGTGACGCACGCACACGCACACGCACGCGCACGCACACACACACACACACACACACACACACACACACACACACACACACACACACACACACACACACACACACACACACACACACACACACACACACACACACACACACACATACACACACACACACACACACAGTGAGAGAATGTGTTCAAGTACTGCTTTCCAAATATAGCACCCTGGTCAAAAGTAGTGCACTATATAGGGAATAGGGTGCCACTCTTGTTAATTAGCATGGAGCTGACCTAGAGAGGAAATTAGCAGAGCTCCCAGACTGCAACACACTGCAGCAACCTACTGTAGCAGAAAGACACTGCACTTCCACTGGACGACTGCAGTGTAACTGCTAAAAGCTTATTTTCCCCATGTAGAGTAACCTCTTTTATGTTATTTATCACCCGGTCTACCCATCCCCTCTCTCTCTGTCTTGGCCCTGTTCTCTCCATCCATCATTCTTATTTTTGTCTCTCTTCATTTCGCCTTTTACAACCTCGCCCACTCCCTATCTACTACTATCCTGCCCTAATTCACCCATGCTCTCTCTAGCTCTCTCTCTCTCTCTCCCCTACCTTCCTTCCTTTAATCATCCCCCTCTATCTTTCTCTCCCCCCTCTCTTAGGTACAGACACACAGTGAGCCTGGGCAGCGTGGCTGTGATGTGTCAGTTCTGCAAGCCTCCCCAGTCCCTGGAGGCCACTAAGGGCTGCGCCGACTGCCAAGCCAGCTTCTGTAACGAGTGTTTCAAGCTCTACCACCCCTGGGGGACTCCTCGCGCCCAGCACGAACACGTCCAGCCCACCCTCAACTTCAGGCCCAAGGTGAGGCCTGCCTCTCTCTCATCCCTCTCTCAAACCTCTGTTCTCTCCTTTCTCACCCCTCTTGTCTCTCCTCCTCCAGGTTCTGTCGTGTCCGGAGCATGACCAGGAGCGTCTGCACTTCTACTGTAGGACGTGCCAGCGGCTGCTGTGCCCGCTCTGCAAGCTGCGCCGAGTCCACGCCGGGCACAAGGTGGCGCCAGTCGCCCAGGCATACCAGACACTCAAGGTAGGCATCCGGGTGCAATGGCTTAATTGGTTGTAGCATGGTTCCTGCATTGGCCTTTTTCTGTGGAATTGACTGGATAATGTATGTAATACCTGAGCTGCTTTGAATAAAAGTACCTAAATGGCAATATTGTTATAATCAATTGCATTAGTGGATATCACACGCAATGGGGATTGGCCCTCAATGGTTGGTCGTTAGTCTAGTAGTACAGTGCATGGCAGAAAAGGGGTAAGTCGCCATTGAACTGTGGGTTTAGATCATCCAGTGTATAAGAGACGAATACAGTTCAAATGTAGGGTCATACAGAACTACTGATGTGCATTAGGATTAAGTCTGGTCAGGGCATTAACTCTTTGTTTATTTGACAGGACAAGATTACCAAGGAGATGAACTACATTCTGTCCAACCAGGAGACAGTGCTGGGCCAGATCTCACAGCTGGAGAGTGCCACCACTCAGACAGAGGTAACTAAATAATACTGCAGTCTGCAGAGATCCAGAAATAACCCGCCAGAGGGGTATACCACAAAGCAGGATCAGTGAGTTAGCCGGGCTAACTTTGATAAACAACCAGAAATAACTTTTGATTAATTAAGAAAGTTTACCTTAGATATGTGTTTTTGGATGTTGAGTCAATTAGACCAAGTTTTCTTTTGTAAAAAAAATGGCCAATTCATCATATGAGCTCCACTGTGCGGGCAATAATATATAATAATATGTAAGCAAGTTAGCTGGCTAATTTATTGATGCTACTGACCACACCACCATAGAGAGCATTGTTTACCACAGTAGACATCATATGCTCATGTACAGTATACTGTATTCATAATACATAGCTCTATGGTCCTAATCTGTGTGTTGCTGTCTAATACATCATCTCTGTGGTCCTCCTAACCTCCATGTGTGTTGCTGTCTGACTGTTGAACAGCGTAGCCAGGCTTAACCACAGAATGAAATAGAACATGATCCTGGAATAATATTGATTGAAATACATTATATCTCTACGGTCCTACTCCTGTGTGTTGCTGTCTGTCCACAGGCGAACAGCGTAGCGGCACGGGAGCAGCTGTCTCAGAGTGTGAGAGACCTGACCGCCCTCCTCGCTGAGCGCCACGCCTCATTGTCTCAGGCCCTGGAGGGGGCACGGCAGAGGCGGGGCGAGGCGTTGGCGGGCCAGGTGGCGGAGAGGCGGAGCCTGCTAGAGCATGCAGGCCTCATGGCGTTCTCCCAAGAGCTGCTGAAGGAGACGGACCCGCCCTGCTTCGTCCAGGCAGCGCGCCAGACACACAGCAGGTACTTTACACACAACAGGTCTGACTGGCTGGGCAGCAGACAGCGTGGAAGCTTATACAAATAGCACCCTATTCCCCATATAGCTCTGATCCAAAGTAGTGCACTGTAGGGAATAGGGTTATATTTTGGACGAATACCCAGGGCTCTTTTAACGCCATAGTTTTGTTGATTTTTCTGTTTGTTTCTTTGTTTGTTTCTTTGTTTGTTTCTCTGTTCTTATTGTTCTATTTTCTCTCACCCGGTCCTTCAATCAATGTCTATTGTCTATTCTTCTTTCCCTCTTGTGTATGCTTTCATTGCTCATCCCACGGCATCAGCAAAATGACAAATGGCCACAAGAGGGAGCCAGTAGACCTGTTTGTGAAAGAGAACGTGGTGTGGATTTGGCGATGTCGTTGTGCTCCAACCAGTGTTCACTGTTTCCAATGATGGCTTGTTAGACTGACACGGGATTAGTGGCATGAGACATGTAGTTATACAGGTAGACAGTAGACTGCTGCAGTATGTAGTCTCATTAATCTACAGTATCTGTAATCTCTCGTGGACAGGTCTATGTAAACATAACTGGTACCATAGAATCTGTAGGGAATGGAATGGGTTGCGTGGGATAACAAGCAGCAGTAGTTCCGTTGTTTGGGTTTTTTGTAACTGGTTAACTGGTCAAATCACGATTTCGCAGGTATTAGCATCTTTTGGATTTCGGAAGGGGAGGGGACAGACGTTGGAGCTCCTCGTTCCGGTTCTGCTCCTTATTCTAGCGGTTCTTAGTCCCTTCTCTTAACATGCATGGACCCAAAATGTAATCAAGCAGCTGACCAATTACGTGAGACTTTAGTTCTGGATTAAACAAGATGAATCTATCTGCTATCAATTAAAGTTACTCTAATTGCGTATTACCCTAATAATAAAGTGGTTAAGTCTGCGTAGTGCATACCTCCCTTCTCGGACTTGTTATCTACTTCCAAACAACTATTCTAAAAGTCCCCCCCCCCCCTCTCTCCTCGTTCTCCAAGGTTATCCACGTCCATCGAGGGGCTGCAGTGTTTCTCTCTGGCTGCTGATCCCTCCTTCAGACACTTCCAGCTGGACGTCTCCAAAGAGCTCAAACTCCTCACAAACCTGCAGTTCATCCAGGGTGAGACAGAGGAGAGGATAAAGGAGGGGATAGGGGGCTAGGGAGGGGTAGAGGGGTAGAGCCAGCCAGAGAGAGAGAAGAGCGGAGGAGAGGAGGATAAAGGAGGAGGCTAGGGAGACATTGAGGGTAGAGTCAGTCAGAGAGAGCGGAGGAGAGGAGGATAAAGGAGGAGACTAGGGAGACATTGAGGGTAGAGTCTGTCAGAGAGAGCGGGGGATGGAGGATAAAGGAGGAGGCTAGGGAGACATTGAGGGTAGAGTCAGTCAGAGAGAGCGGAGGAGAGGAGGATAAAGGAGGAGGCTAGGGAGACATTGAGGGTAGAGTCAGTCAGAGAGAGCGGAGGAGAGGAGGATAAAGGAGGAGGCTAGGGAGACATTGAGGGTAGAGTCAGTCAGAGAGAGCGGGGGATGGAGGATAAAGGAGGAGGCTAGGGAGACATTGAGGGTAGAGTCAGTCAGAGAGAGCGGAGGAGAGGAGGATAAAGGAGGAGGCTAGGGAGACATTAAGGGTAGAGTCAGTCAGAGAGAGCGGAGGAGAGGAGGATAAAGGAGGAGACTAGGGAGACATTGAGGGTAGAGTCAGTCAGAGAGAGCGGGGGATGGAGGATAAAGGAGGAGGCTAGGGAGACATTGAGGGTAGAGTCAGTCAGAGAGAGCGGGGGATGGAGGATAAAGGAGGAGGCTAGGGAGACATTGAGGGTAGAGTCAGTCAGAGAGAGCGGAGGATGGAGGATAAAGGAGGAGGCTAGGGAGACATTAAGGGTAGAGTCAGTCAGAGAGAGCGGAGGATGGAGGAGAGGGCTATAGCGACATAATGGAATAGTCAAACAGAGAGCAGGGTTAGAGCCAGAGTATTGAAAAAGGGATTTAGGATGGGAAAGAGAGGATGTAAGAGAAATTACATACTACAGAATACAATCATGTAACATTTTGGTGGTAATTCAATTTAAAGGTAGACTCAGCAAGATGAAATAAATGCACAAGATAAACAGCAGAGTGGGTCCATTTCCGCAACAACTAAGAGTGTTAAAGCGCAAGGTTAAACTTGTCCTGTAGCTATCACGTTGTAGAAGTGTGAAGCGCACCCATGCGCAGATACTCTGTATGGCTGTGTGAGAGCAAAGTGTTGCATCGCGCTCATCTGAATATCTGCGGTGCTGCTCATGGCAACATCATCTCGATGAGTCTGCCATTAATTATGTTGTTTTACTGAATCATACTGTATCTTCAACTATGCATTAGCAAACTGTAGTGAACATTTGGTAGTGTTGCATATGTAATCAAGCCAGAGAGTATATTTTTGTATCCAACATCTGACTGACAGCTGTAATGTTTTTTCCCATCAGCTCCTCTGGCCCCTGTTATTGACACCCAAAAGACCCTGGCCTATGACCAGCTCTTCCTGTGTTGGCGGCTGCCTCAGGAATCCGCCCCCGCCTGGCACTTCTCTGTGGAGTATCGTCGCCGGGGGGTGGTGCCAGGAGGCGGAGCCAGGGGTGGAATCCAAGGGCGATTGGCTGCGGCCCGCTGGGGCTGGCAGCGGCTGGAGGAGGTGGGCGGAACCAGTGCTGTGATTGACAGGTTGGAGATGGACAGTGTGTATGTGTTGAGGGTGAGAGGCTGCAACAAGGCAGGCTTCGGGGAGTACAGTGAGGAGGTGTACCTACACACCCCGCCAGCACCAGGTGAGGTCTATACACTGTTCTATAGGTACACACACACACACACACACACACACACACACACACACACACACACACACACACACACACACACACACACACACATGATCTCATCAGTATTGGTATAACTGATATGCATCAGAACAGTATCCATAGAGATCATCTTAATGACTAATTTCTCTATTTTTCTGCCCATTCCCATCCTTCTCTCTACCCATACCATCCAACTCTCCTCCCATCCCATCTCTCTATCCAACCCCTCCTCTAAACACTGTCTTCACACGTCTCTCCTCAGCTCTCTCATTCCACTCCTAGGTCCACTCTCTCAATCCACATCTCTCCATCTGCCTGTTAATGTGAGCATCGACACTCTTTTCTCATTTTTCCTCTTGTTGCTTCGCACATATCTCTCTACTTCTTTTTACATTTATACCATGCATATCTTGTCCTCCCAGCCACCCTCGTTCTCCCTCCATAATGAGATCTCAGAGTGTGTTGATGAGGTTTGCTATTTGTTAAAACCTGAGGCTTAACAAATGGATTTGGTTGATTGAGATCTATGCTAATGAGTCTGGGAAGTCCGGAGTGGTCAATGTCTCCCTTGGTAAATGATTCTATTCTGCTATGTTTCCCTCAGGAATATTAATAATCCCAATTTAGGAAAGATGCATCTCCTTCTCCTTTGATTGACCTTCTGTTTTGACTGTTTTCTATTAGTTTCTAGTTTGTTGATGAAAGACAGTTTGACTCCCTCTCTCCTAGTCCATGTCTCCTTTTTTCATTCCAGAGGAGTTGCATGACAGTTCTTTATCCCTCTTCTCTGTTAAGCCTCTCAGTTATTTCTTTGTTGCCTTGATTCTATACAGTGCATTCGGGAAGTATTCAGACCCCTTTTCCACATTTTGTAACATTACAGCCTTATTCTAAAATGTATATAATTGTTTTTTCCCCCTCATCAATCTACACACAATACCCAAATAATGACAAACCGAGAACAGTATTTCAGTAATTTAAAAACAGAAATACCTTAAGTACATGAGTATTCAGACGCTTTGATATGTGACTCGAAATTGAGCTCAGGTGCATCCTGTTTCCATTGATCATCCTTGAGATGTTTTCTACAACTTGATTGGGGTACCTCTGTGGTAAATTCAATTAATTGGACATGATTTGGAAAGGCACACACCAGTCTATATAAGGTCCCACAGTTGACGCTGCATGTCAGAGAATAAGCCACGAGGTCAAAGGAATTGTCCGTTGAGCTCCGTTGAGCTCCGAGACAGGATTGTGTCGAGGCACAGATCTGGGGAAGAGAATCAAAACATTTCTGCAGCATTGAAGGTCTCCAAGAACACAGTGGCCTCCATCATTCATAAATGGAAGAAGTTTGGAACCACCAAGACTCTTGCTAGAGCTGGCCGCCCAGCTAAACTGAGCACTTAGGGGAGAAGGGCCTTGGTCAGGGAGGTGACCAAGAACCCAATGGTCACTCTGACAGAGCTCCTCTGTGGAGTTGGGAGAATCTTCCAGAAGGATAACCATCTTTGCAGCACTCCACCAATCAGGCCTTTATGGTAGAGTGGCCAGATGGAAGCACTCCTCAGTAAAAGGCACAGGATAGCCTGCTTCGAGTTTAAGGATTCTCAGACCATGAGAAACAAGAATCTCTAGTTTGATGAAACCAAGATTGAACTCTTTGGCCTGAATGCCAAGTGTCACATCTGGAGGAAACCTGACACCATCCCTACAATGATGTATGGTGGTGGCAGCATGCTGTGGGGATGTTTTTCAGCAGCAGAGACTGGGAGACTAGTTAGGATCGAGGGAAAGAAGAACGGAGCAAAGTACAGAGAGATCCTTGATAAAAACCTGTTCAAAAGTGCTCAGAACCTCAGACTGGGGCAAAGGTTCACCTTCCAACAGGACAATGACCCCAAGCACACAGCCAAGACAACGCAGGAGTGGATTCGGGACAAGTCTATGAATGTCCTTGAGTGGCCCAGCCAGATCCTGGACTTGAACAACATCTCTGGAGAGACCTGAAAATAGCTGTGCAGAAATAAATGCTCCCCATCTAACCCGACAGAGATTGAGAGGATCTGCAGAGAAGAATGGGAGAAACTCCTCAAATACAGGTGTGCCAAGCTTGTAGCGTCATACCCAAGAAGACGAGGCTGTAATCGCGGCCAAATGTGCTTAACGAAGTACTGAGTAAAGAGTCTGAATACTTATGTAAATATAATATTTACAGTTTTTTTTTTAATAGAAATTATCAAAAAAATCTGAAAAACTGTTTTTGCTTTGTCATTATGGGGTATTGCGTGTAGATTGATGAGGGGAAAAACATTTATAAGGATGTAATATAACAAAATGTGGAAAAAGTCGGGGTCTGAATACTTTCTGAATATACTGCATCTTACTACTCTATCCCTGTATTAGTGCTGCTCGATTAACAGAAATATCTGTTATTTTTTGTTTTTTGAACAACTAATTGACCGACATCGGTTCAATTATTTTGAATTCCACTTGGTTCTGTTTTGTTCTGTGAGCTCAATGTGCGGTTTCTGTATAGATAACTCAGATCAAGCCTGAACTGTGCGATGTAGTAGGGAGTTTTAGTTTTCAACAGGCAAAATATTCTACATTGTTTAGCACAGAAAACCTGATAATGAACTACAATGACCATAATCTATTGCGTGCCCGCTTGAACTTGTCTGGTCTGTGCGGAGCAGACACAGAGACTGAGACAAGAGAGAACGTGCAATGAAGAGGAACAGAAAGCAGTTGCTTCACGAGCCTGTAAATACATGCTCTAAGTGATTGATTGTTGGTATTGAGCAGTCATAAAAGTATGCCTTATTTACCTTGACAAATGTCTAAAATAGTTATTCTCTCAGACAGCATAGGCAGCAGCTCTATAGAGATGAGATGACTTGGAATTAAATACAAAGTTATCAAATAAAACAAATATTTTATGAAATAATGTGAATAAATGATGGTTAAGTAATAAGCGGTCACTACCATCATTGTTTTATTCTGTGTTTCTACAGTATTCAGCCCACATAATACACATTGCATTTAATGTCAATTTCTTTTATCGAAATAAAAATAAAAAAGTGATTATTTTTGAATAATCGAACCAACCTCAAAAAGCACTAATTGCTCAGCACTACCCTGTATTTACCTGCTCTGTGCCCTTATCGTCTTCCCTCTCTCCTACTTCGCTTCTCTACTCTATCTCATCCAAACCCACCTCTTCCCTCCTTCCTACTTATGCACTCCTCCTTCCACCCTCCCTCTTTCTTTCCCCCTTTCCATCTCCCTATCCTCCCCTGGCCTCCTCTCTCTCAGTGTTAAATTTCTACCTGGACTCTCGCTGGGGTCTCCATGCCGACCGGCTGGTGGTGAGTAAGGAGCAGCGCTGTGCCCGGAGTGTTCCCGGCCTGTCCCTGATGCAGGCCGCCGACCGAGCGCTCACTTCCTGTCACCTGACTGCAGACCTCCTGGTAGGCGACGTGGCCATCACCCAGGGCAGGCACTACTGGGCATGCTCAGTGGAGCCCGGCTCCTATCTGGTCAAAGTAAGTGGAATGACTGGGAGGAGAGTTTGTCTCAATCCCAAATCGTCCCATAAGGCCAGTGCCATATTCACCTGTGGAGATCTGAGAGGATTTGCCCTCTGCTAGGTGGAAGTTAACCCGTATTGCTTATACCAATCAAATCCTTTCAAATCTCCACAGGTGCATAGGGCAGGGATCAGCAACTAGATTCAGCCGTAGGCAGAGTTTTTCTAATCTTTGTTATTCTTATCTCTTACTTTCTGGGGGTATTTTCTTAAACTGCATTGCTGGTTAATTAAGGGATTGTAAGTAAGCATTTCACTGTAAGGTCTACCTACACCTGTTGTATTCGGCGCATGTGACAAAAAACATTTGATTTGATTTTGATATGATCACGTCTCTCTGGTATGCATGAAAATAGTTGGGAACAGATTTCTTAAATGAAAATCACTTGGAGCTGATATCCTGTATTTTTTGCAGTCTTATGTTCAACAATGAAACCCCCCCCCCCCACACACACAAAAAAAAATCTATATATATATTTATAAATAAAAATCTCAAAACATATAAATAAAACCATTTGGCCCGTGGGCCGCCAGTTGGGAAATCCTTAGAGGACGATTTAGAATGGGCCCTTACTGTGTTGTATGGTGTGTATTTATGTGTTTTTTTGTATATATACACAAAACTATATACAAAATACTATATACAAAAACGTGTATGAAAATGTATGTGTGAAATTATTGGCACCCTTGATGAGCAAGAAAATGCTGAGCTATATTGTATGCTACAAAAGAAAATCTGGAAACTATATTATTTTATACTAATATAATTGCTCGGAGAAAGAGATTGTTTAAGTAATATTACTTTTTTTCTCAAAAAGATAATGCTAAAAATGATTATGCCCTGTTTTCAATAACTTTCAATACCTCAGCTTGTGAAGATAACAGCACTGTGCTTAAAATGTTTTATGAGATTGGAGAACTATTGGACTGGAGGGATTTTAGTCCATTCCTCCATACAGAATCCTTTATCTTTTGTCTGCGCTTATGGACTGCCCTCTTCAATTTGAACCACAGGTATTCAATGGGGTTCAAGTCTGGAGTAGAGGTCTTCACGGGTCCAACTTTTGGACCCTTTCTGAAATGAACCTGGGGCTTTTCCACCCGGAACCGACATGCAAAAATTCATTTTTAAAATAGTGACCCGTTCCGAACGAACCCGAGGACCACTAGACCCGTTCCGTATAGACCTGGTTAGATCCAAACCCTGTCCGATCCGAATGAGGGAAGCAGAAAAGTCACTTTTTAAGCTACTTAATTAACCAGAGCTGATAAAGCTCGAGGGAGAGGGAGAGAGATGTCCACTCTAGCAGGTGGGGAGGGGCCTTGATACTGTGAGCGAGTGACTCGGGGAGCAGACTAGGCTAATTGAGGCTGCTAGGCTAATTGAGGGTGCTAGGCTAATTGAGGCTGCTAGGCTAATTGAGGCTGCTAGGCTAATTGAGGCTGCTAGGCTAATTGAGGCTGCATGCTCTTTCTCGTCCTACAGTTACAAATAACAACAACCCCATATTAAGTATAGCAGGCTACCTGTTAGCTCTTGGTTATTGTAGCCTGTCCTTCACCTTAACTTTTAATTCTGTCATTTTAATTCCATCTTCCATTGAATAGATATCTCCTAACTTTTGCCACATTGAGGCTCTATGACTGTAGCCCAATTGCACTTTGATGACTTATAGTTGGCCAACAACAATAACAAGCTACACGCGCCACTCTTGAAAAGAGCAGCAGCATAAATTATACAAGGTCTCTCGCTCCTCTACTGCAGCAGTCTCTTTCGGATCTGTACAGGTCCTTTCGGAGAAGTCAGTTAAAATGACACCTTCCTTGAGAACCTTGACAATCATATCAGAGCCGACCCAGACCTGTGACAGTATCTAGAATTCTGGATCAAGACCCACTCAGATCCTGGATCGGGCCTTGGGCCCTCTCGGCTGGAGGTGTTGATTTTGATTTTGTGGTCAATTTACTATTCCTTTGTTGATTTTGATATGTGCGTGGGGTTATTGTCTTGCTGGAACATCCCCTTGCGGCCAAGTTTCAGCCACATGGCAGAGGCAAGCAGGTTTTTGACTAATATACCGACACATAATCACACCAGAGAAAGTTATTTCCATCAATACAGTACCCGAATCCCGCAGATAAAGGGGATGTAGATAAAGGGGATAAAGGGGATGTACAAAGTCAGAAGTTTACAGACACCTCAGCCAAACACATTTAAACTCCGTTTTTCACAATTCCTGACATTTAATCCTAGAAATATTCCCTGTCTTATGTCAGTTAGGATCACCACTTTATTTTAAGAATGTGAAATATCAGAATAATAGTAGAGATAATGATTCATTTCAGCTTTTATTTCTTTCATCACATTCCCAGTGGGTCAGAAGTTTACATACACTCAAATAGTATTTGGTAGCATTGTCTGTAAATTGTTGAACTTGGGTCAAATGTTTCGGGGAGCCTTCCACAAGCTTCTCAAAATAAGTTGGGTGAATTTTGGCCCATTCTTCCTGACAGAGCTGGTGTAACCAAGTCAGGTTTGTAGGTGTAGAAAAGGCCCATGGATTTGGTGGAATAATTCTTTAATTCATTGCCACTTACTCTGCTGGGCCAGGGGCGCTTTAATTAGGTCAGGTGGAAACGTCCGACAGATCTCAACTCCATAAAAGGAGGAAATTGCCATCGCCTGAGCTCACTGCTTTCTCTTCCTTAACTCCATCTGATCCAGAAGTTCTGTGCATCCATGAATCCACGTAAGTCCACCGACTCTGTTATCTTTCATCTGAACTATCTGTTGGGATCCGGAAAGTGGGCCATCAGTTATTGTTTATAGTTATTACCGTGGAGCGCGGCTTGGAGCGCACATATTGTGTAATGTGAATTGTCAATGATCACGGCCCTACGGATCCTCATAGGCCAATTATGCAATCGACATGGTTAATATGTAAGGACATTGTTTACATGAAGACAATTGAAATGAGAAACATCATTGTTTGCTAACTGATTGACTTTGATATCAAACTAATGGGGATTATAGATTGAATAACCACTGTTTGTATTCTTTCATGATTTATGATAGTTACGAGCCCAAATGACTCACGGATGATTACTATTGACTTCTAAATTAACTAGATTGTTCACTTCCCTAATTATGTTAATCATGAATGATTGCTATGATATGATCTTTGGGATGATGAATTTGATCGGATACATGTTATTTGTTTCCTTTCTATGCAGCACAGACGACCCAGTAAATATACCACTTTATGGTTAAAGGAATTCCTGCCTCAGTCTCATCCATTCCTCTGTCACCTGACATGTGACCACCTGTTCACCTTCACTGTCAGTCATCCTACCTGTCCAGCTACCCACACAGATTCTACTAATCTTTCAATTGTCCTTCGAGCTGGATGATGACTGAACCAAAGACAGGTGAAAAGGAAATGGAGGAGGAGAGGGAAGAATTGTCTCCACTGGAAGGAAGAGGAGGAGAGACCAACTGAGGGAAAGGTCTTGGAACAAAGGAAATATCCAGGAGCTAAGCCTAAAGCAACAATGACTTCATCCTCAACCACCAGCAGCACCAGAAGAACAAGGCAATCACCTGGTTATCTTAAGGATTATGTGGTTGAGTTTCTGACATCAAAGGGCAAGCCCATCAGAGCTAAAAGTGGTGATGGATCAACTGTACGTTTCAGCATCAACCATCCCCTCTGAGCCAAGGACCGGCTCCGCTCACCCCTTAACTAATGGGAAAACGTTGAGGCACTCTAGACAGAGTGGGAGTTCGACCAGTGGATACCCCTTTGGAAGTAGCCATTGCAGCTGCCATTCACTAGCTCTCAGCGATTCACACACCGCTGTCCTACAAGAGAGGATACAGTTATTAGCTTTGGAGGAAATTGAGCGTCAGACTGAGGAGGAATGACAGGCTGACGAACGATGTCACCAATTGGATGTGCAGTCCCGTAGAGCTCTACAGGAACTGGAATTCATTGCCAATGACCTGGCACAGCAGTGCTGGCACCGTCAAGCCAGAAGGGAATTGGAGGAGGCACGGATGGTCTCCTCCTTCCTGGAGAGGAACGAACAGGGAGTTGACCTGACCTATCTGCCTTTCTTTCCCAATCTGCCCATCTGGTACAGCATGGCACACAGTCCCCGGAGGCTCCGGGGTCAACAGCCAACATGGAGCACGGGGGACAGGCCGCTCCACCAACGCCCTCTATGCCAGTGACACAAGTTAGCATTCCTCCATCTGGACAAAGCATCACTCCTTTGCCTTTCCGGCAAATCGTTCCTCTCGTCCAGGGCCAGGCCAGTCCTCAAACATCAGGTGGGAGCGCTCTCACCCAATTCCGGCTGCCACCAATGGAGGGTCTGGGACAGTAGGGGATCTGCCCAATGAGGCCACAGTGGGCTCATCAGAAGTCCCGGGTTTATCCTTCACGCAACCAGAAGAGGGAGCGAACATTATGAAACTTCTAGTAGCCTCAGCCTATGGAATTCCCAGACCCAAACTGCCATACTTTGAGAGCGGAAAGGAGAGTGAATTTGTCCTTTTGGAAATGGCATTGGAGAGCCTACTGGGTATTCACAGTCATCTGTCAGAAAGCTACAAATACCAAATACTAATAGATCATTTGCGGTTTCCCAGTGCATACAGGCTGGCCCAATCCTTTATCCACTCCGCAACACCGTACACTGCCGCTCTCCAGGCCCTGAAGGCGAGATATGGTGAGCCACGCCAGCTAGTCCAGAATGAACTAAACATCCTGAACACATCTCCAATCCCTGACCTCGATGCTCCAATCTGTTGAAGGAGAAGACAGGAATGAGCTGAAATGTGGTTCCCACGTGGACAGGCTTCTTAGCAAACTTCCAGTGTACCTCAGAGACAGTTTCATTGAACATTGTTTGAACAAGGGCATCCTGAGAGAGGGCTCGAGAAGCACCTATGCTCTGAGACCTGTCTGCATGGTTGGAGGTGAAGGCAAAGGCGAAGAGCATCGCTCACCAGGCCACAATCTCAGCCATAGCCACCGGGGGAAGGAAGGAGTTTGAACGCCAGGAGGGACAGAAATGGCCAAATCCCACTACCATGTACTTAAATAGTGACGACGGGGAGGAACCCGGGAAGAAGACCCCTCAAGAGCAAGAACATCAAATTCCAGCCTTACTGCCCATATTGCAATAGTAAGGGGCACTTCCTTGGCTCATGCCCCAGGGTAAAAAAGCTCACTCAAACTTAATTGCATGCCTGGATCACCTCAGGCGAGCGATGCTACAAGTGTGCCCGTAGCCATAAGGCGGAGACCTGCACATTAAGGAAACCCTGCAATCGCTGTAAGGAAATCTATCTCACCGTGTTGCATGATGTAATTCCCCAAACACAGAAAGAGCAGAGTATGCTCATGGTAGGAGCTGCAAAGGAGGTGTACCTCGACCAGCAGAACCGGTCTCCAAGGGTCATGTTGAAGGTGGTCAAGGTCACTCTGCAAAGTGAAGGGAGAAGCATCGATACATTCGACGTTCTAGATGATGGGTCAGAAAGAACTATCATTCTCACCGCGGCCACCCATCAGCTTAACCTGGAGGGGACACCGAGACCCTTAACATCATGTCGCACCGTTCTGAGATTATCTAAATGAAAGGTGCTGCTGTGACCTTTAGCATTTCACCTTCAGGGAACCGGGATGTGGCCTATAACATCACCAATGCCTTCACAGCAGATTGCTTGAATCTCCCAGAGCACTCCTGCCCGGTAAATATTATACAGAAACAATATCCTCATCTACTAGGATTGCCTCTTCCTAACCTGGCCAGAGTTGCGCCACTTATCCTGATTGGGTCAGATCACCCACATCTCGTCACCCCGACTGAGCCTATACGAGCTGGACCAGAAGGAGGGCCCATTGGTGTCCATACATCCTTGGGCTGTGCAAGGTCCAGCCCATCTACTTCTCTCCACCCAAGCTGTACAGTCACAGCAAGTCCTCTTCACCAGAAGCAATCCAGCTCCATCCCCCTGTGCAGCCACTGACCTCCTTCGGAATGTAGAGATGCTCTGGAAGATGGACACCTTCTCCAACCGGAAGCTACAGGAGGTCACCCGCTCGAGACATGACTGATGCATTAGACCTCCTGGAGAAGTGCACCACCACTGAACTGGATGGCGTTCAGAGGTACGCGACCCCATTGCTACAGGTGCCCAACCATCCTCTGGCAACCACAACATGGGCTGTACTCCCACTACTGCGTGGAACTGAGCGACGCCTGGTGAAGAATCCTGAGATTTCTGAAGTTCAAAACCGAGAGATTCATAACCTTGTGAAGGCAGGCTATGTCACAAAAGTGACCGCTCATGGAGAGGGAAACCCACTCAGCGAATCCTGGTATCTCCCTCACCATGTTATCCAGCAACACGGTGGGAAGTACCGACTTGTCTTCAACTGTACATTCCAAGCTGCTGGTCAAAGCCTGAATGACTGTCTACTCCCCGGACCAGCCTTAGGTCCTTCCTTGCTCGGTGTCCTTCTCCGGTTCCGGCAGCACTCTACAGCCATCAGTGGAGACATCAAAGCCATGTTTCATCAGATTCGTTTACTGGCTTCCGACACCACACTGCTCCGGTTCATATGGCGAGATATAGAACGAGACGCAGAGCCCACCATCTATGAATGGCAAGTACTCCCATTTGGCACCACCTGCAGTCCTTGTTCGCACACGCTTTTTCAGTTCTGCCCACACATTTTCTATAGGATTGAGGTCAGGGCTTTGATGGCCACTCCAATACCTTGACTTTGTTGTCCTTAAGCCATTTTGACACAACTTTGGAAGTATGCCTCGGGTCATTGTCCATTTGGAAGACCCATTTGCGACCAAGCTTTAACTTCCTGACTGATGTGTTGAGATGTTGCCTCAATATATCCACAATTGTCCTGCCTCATGATGCCATCTATTTTGTGACGTGCACCAGTCCCTCCTGCAGCAAAGCACCCCCACAACATGATGCTGCCACCCCCGTGCATCACGGTTGGGATGGTGTTCTTCGGCTTGCAAGCCTCCCCCTTTTTCCTCCAAGCATAATGATGGTCATTATGGCAAAACTGTTATATTTTTGTTTCATCAGACCAGAGGACATTTCTCCAAAAAGTACAATCTTTGTCCCCATGCGCAGTTGCAAACCGTAGTCTGGTTTCTTTATGGCGGTCTTCCTTGCTGAGCGGTATGTTGATATTGGACTCGTTTTACTGTTGGATAGATACTTTTGTATCTGTCTCCTCCAGCGTCTTCACAAGGTCCTTTGCTGTTGTTCTGGGATTGATTTGCACTTTTCGCACCAAAGTTCGTTAATCTCTAGGAGACAGAATGCGTCTCCTTCCTGAGCGGTATGACGGCTGCGTGGTCCCATGGTGTTTATACTTGCGTACTATTGTTTGTACAGATGAATGTGTGTTAGTTGAGAATTATCTGTTAATTGAATGATTTGAATATTCCGCCCTTAAACATATAATTGTATGGAACGTATGTATAAAATCATAATCGATAAATGTGTAGTCCTAGTCAGAATTAGGTTAAAGACAATATGTCTTTATGGTATTATAAACACAGACTGTCTGAGCTTGGTGCCGACCTGACTAGAGATTGGGAGAGAACAGGGAGTACGTGTCAAGAACAAGGTCACTAATCTCTGTCGGCTGGGTAGCAGGACATGTGTGAGGAAATACAGTTCCCGCGCAGCCCAGTCAAAACTGTTCGCTGCTCTGGCCCCCCAATGGTGGAACAAACTCCCTCACGACGCCAGGACAGCGGAGTCAATCACCACCTTCCGGAGACACCTGAAACCCCACCTCTTTCAGGAATACCTAGGATAGGATAAAGTAATCCTTCTCACCCTCCCCCCCTTAAAAGATTTAGATGCACTATTGTAAAGTGGCTGTTCCACTGGATGTCTTAAGGTGAACGCACCAATTTGTAAGTCGCTCTGGATAAGAGCGTCTGCTAAATGACTTAAATGTAATGTAAATGTAAATGTGTGTGTGTGTATCTGTTTGTGTGTGCGTATGGTTGTGTGGGCGTGAGAAGTCAGTATAAAATGAATGGTTTTGTATTCTTGACTGGGGAACGTTCCCGTGAATAAACATTTTTGACTATTTAGCTGGTCCTCCGTCTGTTTCATTCGACCCGGATCTTACAAATTCTGGTTTGTAGACTGAGTAATATAATTAAATTGGGTTATGAACCTGGGGAACAAATTTCTCTTATCAATGTGATAGCTTCAGGCATATGGAAATTGCTCCTAAGGATGAGCCAGACTTGTGGAGGTCTACAATTTTTTTTTCTGAGGTCTTGGCTGATTTCTTTAGATTTTCCCATAATGTCAAGCAAAGAGGCACTGAGTTTGAAGGTAGGCCTTGAAATACATCCACAGGTAGACCTCCAATTGACTCAAATGATGTCAATTAGCCTATCAGAAGCTTCTAAAGCCATGACATAATTTTATGGAATTTTCCAAGCTGTTTAAAGACAGTCAACTTAGTGTATGTAAACTTCTGATCCACTGGAATTGTGATTAAGTGAAATAATCTGTCTGTAAACAATTGTTTGAAAAATGAATTGTGTCATGCACAAAGTAGATGTCCTAACCGACTTGCCAAAACTATAGTTTGTTAACAAGAAATTTGTGGAGTGGTTGAAAAAAGAGTTTTAATGACTGCAACCTAAGTGTATGTAAACTTCCGACTTCAACCGTATATATTGCATTTGTAAAGTATTCAGACCCCTTCACTTTTTCCACATTTTGTTAAATTACAGCTGTTTTCTAAAATGGATTTTTTTAAAAATCCTTCAATCTACACACAAACCCCTATAATGACAAAGCGAAAACAGGAATTTAGAAATGTTTGCAAATTTATTAGAACTAAACACATTTACATAAGTACTCAGGCCCTCAATTGAACTCAGTTGCATCCTGTTTCCATTGATCATCCTTGTTGTTTCTACAACTTTTTTTGGAGTCCACCTGTGGTAAATTCAATTGATTGGACATGATTTTGAAAGGCACACACCTGTCTATATAAGGTCCCACAGTTGACAGTGCATGTCAGAGCAAAAACCAAACCATGAAGTCGAAGGAATTGTCCGTTGAGCTCAGACAGGATTTGGTCAAGGCACCGATTTGGGGAAGGGTTCCAAAACATTTCTGCAGATTGGAAGGTCCCCAAGAACATCATTCTTAAATGGAAGAAGTTTGGAACCACCGAGGCTAGAGCTGGCTGACCGGCCAAACTGAGCTATCGGGGGAGATTGGCATTGGTCAGGGAAGTGACCAAGCACCCGATGGTCACTCTGACCAGAGATCCTCTGTGGAAATGGTTGTCCTTCTGGAAGGTTCTTATCTCTGCAGCACTATACCAATCAGGCCTTTATGGTAGTGGCCAGACAGAAGCCACTCTTCAGTAAAAGGCACATGACAGCCTGGTTGTAGTTTGCCGAAAGGCACCTGAAGGACTCTCAGACCATGAGAAACCAGATCCTCTGGTCTGATGAAACCGAGATTGAACTCTTTGGCCTGAAAGCCAAGTGTCAGGTCTGGAGGAATCCAGGCACTGCGTATCACCTGGCCAATACCATCCCTACGGTGAAGCGTGGTGGCAGCATCATGCTGTGGGGATGTTTTTCAGCCGCAGCGACTGGAAGAATAGTCAGGATCGAGGGACAGATGAATGGAACAAAGTACAGAGAGATCCTTGATGAAAACCTGCTCCAGAACGCTCAGGACCTCAGACTGGGGCGAGGGTTCACCTTCCAACAGGACAAGGACCCTAAGCACACAGCCAAGACAACGCAAGAGTGGCTTCGGGACAAGTCTCTGAATGTCCTTGAGTGGCCCAGCCAGAGCTCTGACTTGAACCTGATCTAACATCTTTGGAGAGCCCTGAAAATAGCTGTGCAGCGATGACACCCCATCAAGCCTGACAGAGCTTGAGAGGATCTGTAGAGAAGAATAGGAGAAACTCCCCAAATACAGGTGTGCCAAGCTTGTAGCGTCATAACCAATACTTGAAGCTGTAATCGCTGCTAAAGGTGCTTCAACAAAGTACTGAGTAAATTGTCTGAATACTTATGTAAATCTGATCCGTTTTTTGTTTAGAATAAATTTGTAAAAAAAAAAAAAAACTGTTTTTGCTTACTCGTTATGGGGTAATTTGTGTAGATTTAGTAGGGGAAAAACAATTGAATGCATTTTAGAATAAGGCTGTTGCGTAACAAAATGTGGGAAAAAATTCAAGGGGTCTGAATATGTTCCGAAATGCACCTGTAGATACATAAAAAAGCTATGTATTACTTGTTAAATAGAATATGTTACTCTGAGTAATTGTATTAGTATACAAGAATATAATAATACAAATATATAGCATACAATATAGTATTTAAATTTTTTATTTATACATTGTTTTGTTCATATTTTCAAGGGTGCCAGTAATTTCGGACCCCACTGTATGTTGCTGCCCCCTTTCATTGCCTCTCTCTGTTCCACAGGTGGGAGTGGGCCTAGAGGCCAAACTACAGGAGTGGTTTCACCTTCCGCAAGACATGGCCAGTCCCCGGTGAGTGGTGCTGGAGGATGAGGCTATAAAGTGCAGGGTGGACAGGAAGTAGTCAATGGAAAATTGGTTGAGGAGAGACTATCAGGGCTTGAATAAAAAAAAACATCTCAGAGTAGGAGTGCTGGTCTAGGATCAGTTTATCATTTTACATCATAATGAATAAGATTACATGGAGAGGGGGAACAGATCAGCCTTCCTACTCTGAGACGCTTTATGTATACGGGCCCTAGTTGTGTGTGTGTGTATGACTCCGCACTCTCTATTTCCTTCTCTCTCTTCCTCTCTCTCTCTCTCTCTCTACCTCCCCCTGTAGTTATGACCCAGACAGTGGCCATGACAGTGGGGCAGAGGATTCCCTGGAATCCCCTCCCCCCTTCTCTTTCCTCACCATGGGCATGGGCAAGATCTTCCTGCCCCAAGCTCCCAACCATCATAACAACCATGGTTGCAATGGCACCAACCCCCGCCGCAACCCCACCATCGCCAACGGCAACAGCCCTGCCTCCTCGCCTACGGGCCTCACCTACCCCCTGCCTCCCAGGCTTGGGGTGTGCCTTGACTTTGAGAAGGGTCGCGTCACTTTCTACGATGCCCACTCGCTCCGTCCTCTGTGGGAAGGGCCTGTCGATTGCTCCGGCCCTGTTTGCCCGGCTTTCTTTTTTATTGGCGGAGGGGCACTACAGTTACAGGAGTTGGTGGCCAATCGGATGGCAGACCAGACTCCAGTCAGGAGGGTCACCATCCAATCACATGTCACTAATCTGAATAACTAGGCTGCGATTCAATTTGAAACCATGGTGTAGCACGCGCTTGACATTTTAAAGGTAATTTCCAATTGAGCCGACCTCTACAGCGTTTACCCTGAATGGGATCTCTGCAAACGCAGTAACATTGCCTTTTAAACGGCGCATTGAATCTCAGCCTTAATCTTAGGTGATTGATTGGACATAGAATGTAAAGTTAATTGTAAGCTATTTACTTGGCCAGAGCAAAAAGTTAGTAACCTCATTTTTTTTTTTTTTTTTAAATCTCATTTGTATGAAAAAAACTAGTTTTTATTGCAACCGATATGCAAATGTATTTAACTTTCTTACATACTTTTTGGTTTACACGTTTTATTTTGCCAGAAATGCTAAATTGCTTAAGTAGGGGCTGGAAAATTACACACACGGCAATTATGTAATGTCTCCTATCTTTGACGCTTGCTCTATTAACCAATTAACCACGCTATACTGTATATATTTACGGTATATATGTATATATGCAAGAACATATATTTATTTTAGAAAAACTGTTTCTCAGTCATGTTCTGTCTGTGTGTTCATCTATGTCCAGGGTATTCAAATCTTACCCTACGAGGTCCGGACTATTGCTGGTTTTCCGTTTTACCTGATAATTAATTGCTCCTACCTGGTCTCCCATGTGGAAATGACTTCGAGATCCAGAAATTAATTGGAGGTTCTTAGTTTTCTGATCATGTAACAGTTCCCCCCTTCACTGTACTAAAACTATTTACACATCTACTGTACGTCTGTGTATCTCCAATGGAAAACAAGTCCTGACTGTTAGTGAAATCTTCCCACTCACTCCATCACAACCCCAACTAAAGTGATTTATCTGGTCTAAATACTGTTGTCATTGAGTAGACAGTAGATTGAGTTAGGAGGATAACATGTCATGAGGAAATACTGAAATTGGGAACTGAATGATACCGCTTCAGCTTCAGCCACCTTTATCACTTGATTAATGTGTTTGTGCATGGGTTGTTTTTCCAATGTTTAACTGTGTATGTGTGTGTGTGTGTGTGTGTGTGTGTGTGTGTGTGTGTAGGAATGAGACTGCAGTTAAAATAATTCACATGTCTGATAATCATATTGACCACCATTTGCTGATTATAACTGTCTTTTAGGGAATATTTTGTATTATTTCAAAGTGTGCTTGATTGTAAGTTATGAACAGTACTTATGAATGATAAGCTTTCTAGAAATGTAGGTTGTTTCCAAAATGACACCCTATTCCATATATACTACTTTTGACAAGGCCCAAAGCTTGGTCAAAAGTAGTGCACTATTTAGGGAATAGGGTGCCATTTGGGACGCAGGCAAATGTAGACTTCACCTGCTGGCAGAATGTTTGTAAAAAATCAATTTAAAAACAGACAAACAATTTACGCTAAATAAAGACAAATTCTGAAAATGAGAACCTGACCTCCTTATTGTTATGTGTAGTAGTAGTAGTCAAACCAGCTTCAGTTAATTTGCTTCATCATGTAACATTCTCCTACTCTCTAAATTCATATTGAAAGTACTTTCATGTCAAAACAGACCCTTGATATTTATGATAATAGTACAGTATATATATACAGTATATATACACTGTACTATTATCATAAATATATTATATACTAATATATACTAATACAGTACAGTAAAATATATATGTACAGTGCATTCGGAAAGTATTCAGACCCCTACCCCTTTTCCACATTTTGTAATGTTTACAGCCCTATTTTAAAATTGATTAAATCATTTCCCCCCCTCAATCTAAATCAAATCAAATCAAATTGTATTTGTCACATACACATGGTTAGCAGATGTTAGTGCGAGTGTAGCGAAATGCTTGTGCTTCTAGTTCCGACAATGCAGTAATAACCAACAAGTAATCTAGCTAACAATTCCAAAACTACTACCTTATAGACACAAGTGTAAGGGGATAAAGAATATGTACATAAGATATATGAATGAGTGATGGTACAGAGCGGCATAGGCAAGATACAGTAGATGGTATTGAGTGCAGTATATACATATGAGATGAGTATGTAAACAAAGTGGCATAGTTAAAGTGGCTAGTGATACATGTATTACATAAGGATGCAGTAGATGATATAGAGTACAGTATATACGTATACATATGAGATGAATAATGTAGGGTATGTAAACATTATATTAGGTAGCATTGTTTAAAGTGGCTAGTGATATATTTGACATACTTTCCCATCAATTCCCATTATTAAAGTGGCTGGAGTTGAGTCAGTGTGTTGGCAGCAGCCACTCAATGTTAGTGGTGGCTGTTTTAACAGTCTGATGGCCTTAAAATAGAAGCTGTTTTTCAGTCTCTCGGTCCCAGCTTTGATGCACCTGTACTGACCTCGCCTTCTGGATGATAGCGGGGTGAACAGGCAGTGGCTCGGGTAGTTGTTGTCCTTGATGATCTTTATGGCCTTCCTGTGACATCGGGTGGTGTAGGTGTCCTGGAGGGCAGGTAGTTTGCCCCCGGTGATGCGTTGTGCAGACCTCACTACCCTCTGGAGAGCCTTACGGTTGTGGGCGGAGCAGTTGCCATACCAGGCGGTGATACAGCCCGACAGGATGCTCTCGATTGTGCATCTGTAGAAGTTTGTGAGTGCTTTTGGTGACAAGCCAAATTTCTTCAGCCTCCTGAGGTTGAAGAGGCGCTGCTGCGCCTTCTTCACTATGCTGTCTGTGTGGGTGGACCAATTCAGTTTGTCTGTGATGTGTACGCCGAGGAACTTAAAACTTACTACCCTCTCCACTACTGTTCCATCGATGTGGATAGGGGGGTGTTCCCTCTGCTGTTTCCTGAAGTCCACAATCATCTCCTTAGTTTTGTTGACGTTGAGTGTGAGGTTATTTTCCTGACACCACACTCCGAGGGCCCTCACCTCCTCCCTGTAGGCCGTCTCGTCGTTGATGGTAATCAAGCCTACCACTGTTGTGTCGTCCACAAACTTGATGATTGAGTTGGAGGCGTGCGTGGCCACGCAGTCGTGGGTGAACAGGGAGTACAGGAGAGGGCTCAGAACGCACCCTTGTGGGGCCCCAGTGTGTTTTATTTTACCTTTATTTTACTAGGCAAGTCAGTTAAGAACAAATTCTTATTTTCAATGACGGCCTAGGAACAGTGGGTTAACTGCCTGTTCAGGGCAGAACGACAGATTTGTACCTTGTCAGCTCGGGGATTCGAACTTGCAACCTCTCTGTTACTAGTCCAACGCTCTAACCACTAGACTACCCTGCCGCCCCAGGATCAGCGGGGTGGAGATGTTGTTGCCTACCCTCACCACCTGGGGGCGGCCCGTCAGGAAGTCCAGTACCCAGTTGCACAGGGCGGGGTCGAGACCCAGGGTCTCGAGCTTGATGACGAGCTTGGAGGGCACTATGGTGTTAAATGCCGAGCTGTAGTCGATGAACAGCATTCTCACATAGGTATGCCTCTTGTCCAGATGGGTTAGGGCAGTGTGCAGTGTGGTTGAGATTGCATCGTCTGTGGACCTATTTGGGCGGTAAGCAAATTGGAGTGGGTCTAGGGTGTCAGGTAGGGTGGAGGTGATATGGTCCTTGACTAGTCTCTCAAAGCACTTCATGATGACAGAAGTGAGTGCTAGTCGTTTAGCTCAGTTACCTTAGCTTTCTTGGGAACAGGAACAATGGTGGCCCTCTTGAAGCATGTGGGAACAACAGACTGGGATAGGGATTGATTGAATATGTCTGTAAACACACCAGCCAGCTGGTCTGCGCATGCTCTGAGGGCGCGGCTGGGGATGCCGTCTGGGCCTGCAGCCTTGCGAGGGTTGACACGTTTAAATGTTTTCCTCACGTAGGCTGCAGTGAAGAAGAGTCCGCATGTTTTAGTTGCGGGCTGTGTCAGTGGCACTGTATTGTCCTCAAAGCGGGCAAAAAAGTTATTTAGTCTGCCTGGGAGCAAGACATCCTGGTCCGTGACGGTGCTGGTTTTCTTTTTGTAATCCGTGATTGACTGTAGACCCTGCCACATACCTCTTGTGTCTGAGCCGTTGAATTGAGATTCTACTTTGTCTCTATACTGACGCTTAGCTTGTTTGATTGCCTTGCGGAGGGAATAGTTACACTGTTTGTATTCGGTCATGTTTCCAGTCACCTTGCCCTGATTAAAAGCAGTGGTTCGCGCTTTCAGTTTCACGCGAATGCTGCCATCAATCCACGGTTTCTGGTTTGGGAATGTTTTAATCGTTGCTATGGGAACGACATCTTCAACGCACCACGTTCTAATGAACTCGCACACCGAATCAGCGTATTCGTCAATGTTGTCGTCTGACGCAATACGGAACATATCCCAGTCCACGTGATGGAAGCAGTCTTGGAGTGTGGAATCAGATTGGTCGGACCAGCGTTGAACAGACCTCAGCGCAGGAGCTTCTTGTTTTAGTTTCTGTCTGTAGGCAGGGATCAACAAAATGGAGTCGTGATCAGCTTTTCCGAAAGGAGGGCGGGGCAGGGCCTTATATGCGTCGCGGAAGTTGGAATAGCAATGATCCAAGGTTTTTCCAGCCCTGGTTGCGCAATCGATATGCTGATAAAATTTAGGGAGTCTTGTTTTCAGATTAGCCTTGTTAAAATCCCCAGCTACAATGAATGCAGCCTCCGGATATATGGATTCCAGTTTGCAAAGAGTCAAATAAAGTTCGTTCAGAGCCATCGATGTGTCTGCTTGGGGGGGAATATATACGGCTGTGATTATAATCGAAGAGAATTCCCTTGGTAGATAATGCGGTCTACATTTGATTGTGAGGAATTCTAAATCAGGTGAACAGAAGGACTTGAGTACCTGTATGTAGTCATGATCACACCACGTCACGTTAACCATAAAGCATACGCCCCCGCCCCTCTTCTTACCAGAAAGATGTTTGTTTCTGTCGGCGCGATGCGTGGAGAAACCAGCTGGCTGCACCGTCTCCGATAGCGTCTCTCCAGTGAGCCATGTTTCCGTGAAGCAAAGAACGCTACAGTCTCTGATGTCCCTCTGGAATGCTACCCTTGCTCGGATTTCATCAACCTTGTTGTCAAGAGACTGGACATTTGTGAGGAGAATGCTAGGGAGTGGTGATCCATTCCATTGTCCTGGGTGAAAGGCAGAACGCAGGATCCGCTTCGCCAAAGTCATATTCTTGGTCGTACTGATGGTGAGTTGACGCTGCTCTTATGTTCAGTAGTTCTTCTCGACTGTATGTAATGAAACCTAAGATGACCTGGGGTACCAATGTAAGAAATAACACGTAAAAAAACAAAAAACTGCATAGTTTCCTAGGAACGCGAAGCGAGGCGGCCATCTCTGTCGGCGCCGGAAGAATCTATACACAATACCCCATAATGACAAAGCAAAAACAAGTTTTGAAATGTCTGCAAATTTATTAAAAAACAAAAACACCTTGACATAAGTACTCAGACCCTTTGCTATGAGACTCAAAATTGAGCTCAGGTGCATCCTGTTTCCATTGATCATCCTTGAGATGTTTCTACAACTTGATTGGAGTCCACCTGTGGTAAATTCAATTGATTGGACATGATTTAGAAAGGTGCACACATGTCTATATAAGGTGTCATAATTGACAGTGCATGTCAGAGCAAAAACCAAGCCATGAGGTCAAAGGAATTGTCTGCAGAGCTCTGAGACAGGATTGTGTTGAGGCACTGATCATGGGAAGGGTACTAACAAATGATGCAGCATTGAATGTCCCAAGTGGCCTCCATTCTTAAATGGAAGAAGTTTGGAACCACCAAGACTCTTCCTAGAGCTGGCCACCCAGCCAAACAAAGCAAACGGGGGAGAAGGGCCTTGGTAAGGGAGTTGACCAAGAACTCAATGGTCCTTCTGACAGAGTTGCAGAGTTCCTCTGTGGAGAAGGGAGAACCTTCCAGAAGGACAACCATCTCTCTGCAGCACTCCACTAATCAAGCCTTTATGGTAGAGCGGCCAGACGGAAGCCACTCCTCAGTAAAAGGCACTGAGAGCCTGCTTGGAGTTTGCCAAAAGGCACCTAAATGACTCAGACCATGAGAAACAAGAATCTCTGGTCTGATGAAAACAAGATCAAACTCTTTGGCCTGAATGCCACGCGTCAAGGCTGGAGGACACCAGGCACTACTTATCAACCGGCCAATACCATCCCTACGGTGAAGCATGGTGGTGGCAGCATCATGCTGTGGGGATTTTTTTCAGCCGCAGCGACTGGAAGAATAGTCAGGATCGAGGGACAGTTGAATGGAACAAAGTACAGAGAGATCCTTGATGAAAACCTGCTCCAGAACGCTCAGGACCTCAGACTGGGGAGAGGTTTCACCTTCCAACAGGACAGCGACCCTAAGCACACAGCCAAGACAATGCAAGAGTGGCTTCGGGACAAGTCTCTGAATGCACTCGAGTGGCACAGCCTTGACCCTGATCTGACATCTCTGGAGAGACCTGAAAATATCTGTGCAGCGACGCTCCCCATCCAACCTGACAGAGCTTGAGAGGATCTACAGAGAAGAATTGAAGAAATTCAGGTGTGCCAAGTTTGTAATCGCAACCAAAGGTCTTTCCACGAAGTACTGAGAAAGGGTCTGAATACTTATGTAATTGTGATATTGAATTTATTTTTATTATAAATTTACAACCATTTCTAAAAAAACAGTTTTTCTTTGTCATTATGACGGGAAAAATCAATGTAATCCATTTTAGAATAAGGCTGTAATGTAACAAAATGTGGAAAAAGTCAAGGGGTCTGAATCATTTCCAAAAGCACTAATATATATATATATATTTACTACCTTATTTACATAAGTTTACAGCCCTTTCCTATGAGACTCAATGTAGTTTCATAGTGTATCTATCAAACATTTTTTTAAACATTTATTTATCCAGGTTAAGACGCTTGAGGTTAGAAACCTATTTTGTGAGGGGGACCTAATAGTTGCAGAGGGGTGACTACTGCACTTGTTTTGTCTAATGGTGTATGTAAAACACTAGATGTGTTTGTATGTATTTGTCAATGAGAGGCTTTGAAGCCACCAGACTGACATATTGGTACTCCTCAGAAGGAGCAGTCATCAATAGGAATGAATGGAATTGTACAGTATTTCAATTAAATGTTTCAAGGACAAAATTACATGTATATTAAGTATTTTTTGTTGAAGTGGGGACAGTAATATTAGTATTTTATAAAAATGTTACTTTAAGGAAATGTTTTTATATTTTTTTATGTTTAGCTTACATTATATAAACATATGCATTAAGGTGTCTGTAATAGAATAAACGTAGCAAAAACGAATGTAGATATTAATACATTTCTATAGCTTTCTAAATCTACCAACATGGAGGTGTGGCAGCTTCAAAACAGCATCCTTTGTCATCTAGTGTAAATACATATAATTTGATTTGACCAGTATCTGTGCAGTGCTTCTCCTTGACCACTGGGTGGCAGTAGAACATGAATTACTCTAACAGTAAACCTAATTCATACCTTGGGAGAATCTCAACTGATTTGCCTTAATTCCTTGCATCCTCTCCCCTGGCCCCCTTCTCAAAACCCATTGGATGAGAAAGTCAGGGGCGTGACCAAGTGGTTTTAAGAAGAACACAAGGAGAGAGAGGACGCAAAGAGAGAGAGGACGCAAGGAGAGAGAGGACGCAAGGAGAGAGAGGACGCAAGGAGAGAGAGGACGCGAGGAATCAAGGATATGCAATTAATAGTCTCCCCCTGTCCTATATTCAGTATGTACTGTGGACAGACAGCAGCAACGAAGGAATGTACTTCACTTTATCAAACATGCATAAAAACCCTGATACATAAAAATCAGCACTGCCTAACAATCAATCTTCGGGATAAAAAAAAATGTATATTATATGGTGAATTAAATAAAGGACCATTGTCAGATACTTTAGTGTTGTGGAGGAGCCACCTGTTGGGAGATGATGACAATAGAGTCACTAGCCTGGTTCCTGATCACTTGGATTTAGAAGTGGGGGATGGATATATATATATTTTTTATTCAGCCGGATAAATGCTCCAAACAGCCTACCTTACCGCTCAGATGCGTCTGCATGGTCCTAAAGCACACTGTTGCCTCGTTTTGTAGACTTGACTAAAGCACACACACAGATCTGGAACCAGGCTATGCTGCTACCCCAGCCTTTTATAAACAATATGGTTTATGTCTATTACACTTTATTGTAGTTGAATGGAAGGAAAAATACAGGTCTGCTTCCAAGTTGCCTAAATGCCGAAGATGGATGACAAATTTAGACTACACAAAAATGTTAACAAATTTCACGTTTAACCTGTTGCTTCTACCCGGGACGCTTGCGTCCCAACTAGAGCTCTGGAAATGCAAATGCGCTACGCTAAATGCTAATAGTATTAGTTAAAACTCAAAAGTTCATTAAAATACACATGCAGGGTATCGAATTAAAGCTACACTCGTTGTGAATCCAGGCAACAAGTCAGATTTTTAAAATGCTTTTCGGCGAAAGCATGAGAAGCTATTATCTGATAGCATGCAACACCCCAAAAGACCCACAGGGGACGTAAACAAAATAATTAGCATTTCGGCGTTACACAAACCGCACAATAAAATAGAAAACATTCATTACCTTTCACCATCTTCTTTGTTGGCACTCCTAGATGTCCCATAAACACTATTTGGGTCTTTATTTCGATTAAATCGGTCCATATAAAGCCTAGATATCGTTATATGTAGACTGTGTGATAAACGAAAAAAACATCGTTTCAAAACGTAACGTCATTTTTTTAAATTCAAAAAGTCGACGATAAACTTTCACAAAACACTTCGAAATACGTTTGTAATGCAACTTTAGGTATTAGTAAACGTTAATAAGCGATAAAATTCATCAGGAGGCGATGTAAAGATCATTAGCTGTCCGTCTGGAAAAATGTCCGGCTAGAAACTCAACGACCTGTATGTGTTTGACCAAGAAAAAACTCGAAGGGAAATGACAAGACTCTAGACACCCTGTGGAAGCTGTAGGTACTGCAACCTCAGTCAATTAATTGTGGTTCACGTTTATCAATGGGTTCAAGTAGCGCATGGATATATTTTCCCCATTTTCAGTGGTCAGTTTTTCCTGTGCTTTTCGATGTAAATGCCGTTCTGGTAAAGCCACAGCAGTGATTTAACCAGTTTTTTAAACGTCTGAGTGTTTTCTATCCACACAGACTAAGCAAATGCATATACTATATTCCTGGCATGAGTAGCAGGGCGCTGAAATGTTGCGCGATTTTTAACAGAATGTTCAAAAAAGTAGAGGGTCGACTGAAGAGGTTAATGAAAACACAATTCTGACTGTAAAATGCTATATTTAAAGAAATATTAACACTTGGCTGCAGTGAGAAATGACATGTTTTGATGAATCATAAATAAAATGAACATCTGCTAAATCATGGGGCAGCAACAGCAAGAGTTGTCATCTATCTACCTGAGCAGAGCCCCTCCAGAAGGCAAATAAAATAGGGGCTGACTCTACCCATCCACTCCATTCCGAATTCCAGCTCCTTCCCTCTGTACACAGGTACAGACTGCCTACGCTCTAAAAAATGAGGGGTTCAACAAGGGTTATTCTAAGATCCTTAAAGTTATTTGAAGAACCTTAGGGTTCTTGGCACTGAAAATGCCCCCCCCAAAGGTTCTTCCAAGAACCTCATTGAGGAACCGCCTTAGTTGGTGGGGGTTCTCTCAGGAACCTAACTGCCCAACTGAAACACTTGGATTTGGAAGGACAGCAGGTGCAGGCACTTAAGTTACAAATGTAAAGATCTCATTTTAAGGTAAGGTTTGTCTCTTGTATGATCTAAATTGATATTGTTTTATTATTATACCATCTATCTTTTCATATTTGTGCAAATCTTTCTAAAACAGAAAATGGACACAATTCAACAGATATCAATCAACAAAAAGGTAAGAATATTTAGACTATAAGAATAAGTTGATGGTTAGCTGTATTGGGGGCAGATGACTGAACTGTTCACTTTTGTGTCTGTAGGTATACAGACAAGGAGGCGTACAAAGGTATTTCATATCAAACATCTCCAATCGAAAATCAAATCAAGAGTCGGCTTTCTATTCCGCAACAAAGCCTCCTTCACTCACGCCGCCAAACTTACCCTAGTAAAACTGACTATCCTACCGATCCTCGACTTCGGCGATGTCTTCTACAAAATTGCTTCCAACACTCTACTCAGCAAACTGGATGCAGTTTATCACAGTGCCATCCGTTTTGTCACTAAAGCACCTTATACCACCCACCACTGCGACTTGTATGCTCTAGTCGGATGGCCCTCGCTACATATTCGTCGCCAGACCCACTGGCTCCAGGTCATCTACAAGTCCATGCTAGGTAAAGCTCCGCCTTATCTCAGTTCACTGGTCACGATGGCAACACCCATCCGTAGCACGCGCTCCAGCAGGTGTATCTCACTGATCATCCCTAAAGCCAACACCTCATTTGGCCGCCTTTCGTTCCAGTTCTCTGCTGCCTGTGACTGGAAGAATTGCAAAAATCGCTGAAGTTGGAGACTTTTATCTCCCTCACCAACTTCAAACATCTGCTATCTGAGCAGCTAACCGATCGCTGCAGCTGTACATAGTCTATTGGTAAATAGCCCACCCATTTTCACCTAACTCATCCCCATACTGTTTTTATTTATTTACTTTTCTGCTCTTTTGCACACCAATATCTCTACCTGTACATGACCATCTGATCATTTATCACTCCAGTGTTAATCTGCAAAATTGTAATTATTCGCCAACCTCCTCATGCCTTTTGCACACAATGTATATAGACTCCCCTTTTTTTTCTACTGTGTTATTGACTTGTTAATTGTTTACTCCATGTGTAACTCTGTGTTGTCTGTTCACACTGCTATGCTTTATCTTGGCCAGGTCGCAGTTGCAAATGAGAACTTGTTCTCAACCAGCCTACCTGGTTAAATAAAGGTGAAAAAAAAAAAAGTATGTTGTGCAGATCACATTTACCATCCTCCTTCCTTACCTCATAAATTAATATCCCCATAGGCCATTACATTATGGATGAGGTATGTGTATGAAAACCATTATCAAAACAGTTTTTTCACATTCACATTCACAACAAAAACCAAGGTATGAAAAGTGTTGTGCATGTTTTGTTAATCTGTATAATTGAAATCTTCAACCTCCCTACACCTCTGATGAATATAACAGGAAACCTGTTCGATCACCATGCACGGCAAAATCATTAGAGCGTTGGGCCAGTAACCGGAAGGTTGATGGATCGAATCCCGAGCTGACAAGGTAAAGATCTATGGTTCTGCCCCTGAGCAAGGCAGTTCACCCACTGTTCCCTGGGTGCCGAAGACGTGGATGTCGATTTAAGGCAGCCCCCCGCACCTCTCTGATTCAGAGGGGTTGGGTTAAATGCGGAAGACACATTTCAGTTGAATACATTCAGTTGGACAACTGACTAGGTATCCACCTTTTCCCGATGGATACGGAGAACATCAACATCAACACGCCAGAGGATATACCCATTGGACTTGGAGCTCTGCTGGGAGTTGTACCTCTGTTAGATTCCGTCTAAATCTGTAACAGATTGGTTAAGGCTGACTGGAGGTATGCAGCCACAACACCAAATGCAGCAGGACCACATTATCCTCTCAGTGAATATTACACCCAGCATGAGCCTTGTTTTAAATACCTCAGAGGAATTACCACCGATATTTAATCTCCATGAACATCATGTAACATGTACAGGGGGGGGGGGAACTTGAAAAGTCATTTGAAATGATCTGATGAAGGCCTGGCTGGTTGTGAGATCCAATCTGGAAGAGCTGTACTGCAGCCTGCCATCTGGAAGACCCACACTGCACATTCTGGTTGTTGAGGCTGGTAAACGCCACTATCTGTACAAGATCTGTTTTTAACTATACCCTTTAAGCCAAAATCATTCTAAGGCCCAGTGTACTAAATACTGTCTGTATAGCATGAGTTCCAGTCTGTTTGTGCTATTATGACAACTCCCAGTCAGCAGCAATGGAATAGGCAAGCGCACAAACAGATCTGTGACCAGGCTACTGTCTGTATACATGGCCTATATTTCATTGTTTGTTGAGAAGCTGTCCTATGTCGTACAGTTAAAGTCATCATTACCATGCTTTGCTGTAATGGAGGTTCTCCGTGATACATATAGACAATGCCCTTTATTATCCAGTATAAACAGTAGCCTTCCATACCACCTACATGGCACCAACTGTCCCACTTTGATTGCAATATAAATGCTTTGAATGAATTGCTACCCAACATGTTCACCAGTTACATAGTAACACAATTCTATTTGTTCTCCTTTTCACCTTTGGCATGCTGTAACATTCACATTACCCATTGTTACAAATGATAATTTTTCATAAATATAAAACTATTTCACACTAAAAATAGGCCTTTGGCTAGAAATACAGTTGAAACATTCAGTGCTTCTTTCATCCATCAGCAGCATGAATATATTCCTGTCTGGCTACCTAATTAAAAATGAGAAGCTGAACCGAAATGTAAAAAAAAAAAAAATGGATTTGAGAAGCCATTGTGAGGCCATCTTCAACTCACTGTAATAAATGAGGGGTGACAGTCCATATGGCCACTTAGTGTAATGACCATTTTACACCCCCAAAGCCATTTGGATTGTTTTTCCATATTTCTGTTTTCTCCAAACAAACTCTGATGTTAGTGTTTCACAATAAAGATGAACTTGCAATATGAATGTAGGAAGGCATAAAAACGTTGGCATTGGTCTCGCTGCAGTAGCTATATCCCTATATCCCTGAAGTGGGATGTTACAATATTGCTGACTTAAACTGTGGCATCGTCCTCAAAGACTTAGACTTTTCATTCATACCCCTTAACTTATTCCACATAAAAAATGAAGTGTTTACAGCCTAAATTCATTTTTTCTCTCTCACCGACCTACACACAACATCCCATAATGACAGTGAAAACATTTTTTGGAATTTTTTGCTAATTTATTGAAAATGAAATACCAAATTTACTTACATAAATATTCACACCACTGAGTCAATACTTTGTAGAAGCATCTTTGGTGGTGATTATAGTTTCGTCATCTTGGGTATGTCTGCATCAGCTTTGCGCATCTGGATTTGGGGATTTTCTCCCATTCTTCCAAATTCTCTCATTCTCTGTTAAGTTAAATGGGGAAGGGCAGTGAACAGCAATTTTCAAGTCTTTCCACAGATTTTCAGTGGGTTTCAAGTCTGGGCTTTGGCTGGGGTACTCAAGGACTTTCACATTATTGTTCTGAAGCCATTCCAGTGTTGCTTTGGCTGTATGCTTGGGGTCATTGTCTTATTGGAATATAAATTCTTGCCCCAGTCTAAGGTCATATGCACTCTGAAGCAAGTTATCATCAAGGATTTGCCTGTTTTTGGCTCCATTCATTGTTCCCTCTATCCTTACCAGTCTCCCAGTCCCTGCCGCTGAAAAGCATCCCCATAGCATGATGCCGCCACCAGCATATTTTACGGTGGGGATGGTGTTAGACAGGTGATGAGTTGTGCCTGGTTTTCAACAGACATAGCGCTTTGCATTCAGGCCAAATAGTAACATGTTTGGCTCATCAGACCACATAATCTTTGCCTTATGCTCTCAGAATCTTTCAAGTGCCTTTTTGCAAACTCCAGGCATGCTGTTATGTGCCTTTTTCTCAGAAGTGGCTTCCATCTGGCCACTCCCACAAAGCCCAGATTGTTGAAGTGGTGAAGGTACTGTTGTCCTTCTGTCAGGTTCTCCCATCTTAGCCAAGGAACTCTGTAGCTCTATCAGAGCGGTCATTGGGTTCTTGGTCACCTCCCTGGCAAAGGTCCTTCTTGCCCGGTTGTTCAGTTTAGTCGAACAGCCAGAGTACGGGTAGTTCCATATTATTTCAATTTCCCAATGATGGAGACCACTGTGCTCTTGGAAACTTTCAACACTCTAGAAATTGTTTTATATCCTTCCCCAGATATATGCCTCATCACAAGTCTATATCAAAGATCTACAGACAGTTCCTTAGAATTCATAGTTTCTGCTCTGACATGTATTGTCAACTGTGGGACCTTATATAGACAGGTGTGTTTCTTTCTAAATCATGTCCAAACAATTTCATTGGCCACAGGTGAAGTTGTAGTGACATCTCAATGATGATCAAAGGAAATTGGATGCACCTGAGGTTAATTTGGAATGTCATGGAAGGGGTGTGAATACTTACTGTATGTAAATGAGATATTTCTATATTACATTTTCAATAAATTAGCAAACATGTCTAAAAACATGTTTTCACTTTGTCATTATGGGGGTATTGTGTGTAGATGGATGAGAGAAAAAAAAATATTCAATCAATTTTGAATTCAGGCTGTAACACAACAAAATGTGGAATAAGTCAAGGGGTATGAATACTTTCTGAAGGCACTGTAAATCAAGTGTGTAGGAATCCAGCAAGCCATGACACCCAACATCTCAGATTGTTCTTCAATTGTTTCTGTAGTTAGAAACAGGTAAGATTAGCAATCCTGCAACATTATTTTGTTGTAATATAATTTGATATCTGATAAATTAAGCTAATTGATTGCACCCAAATTGGCCTTTTTATTTATAGGATTCATATAATATTCTATAAATATACACTGGCCAAAAAGTATGTGGACACCTGCTCGTCAAACTCTATGCAAATTGCCATTGCCATAGCCAAGTTATCGTTACTCATTGCGTGTCTATTATTACTTTTATTATTACGTGTTTAACTTTTCGATAATTTATCTATTTTCATTCTCTTTGCATTGTTGGGAAGGACCCGTAAGTAAGCATTTCGCTGTTAGTCGACACCTGTTGTTTACATTTGCGGCAGGCAGTTAGCTACTTTTTTAGAATGGCTTTCCCTCCCCGGTCAAACACCCTGTGCTGACTGGAACCTCCACCTACAGTCTCAGAGCTGTTAAAATTCCAGGTCCCTGAAAAGCGAAAACCGAGGTAAACCCGTGTGTCAACAAGGGGTTTCTAAACCACACGTTTCCAGGACTTCTCTGTCAGGAGCAGCTGTGCATACATCACATCCCAGCCCTGAAGGTGTGTAGCCATCAGGAGTCACATGACACGCACCCTGAGAGATGGACAGAGTGAGAGAAAGAAGAGAAAGAATCAGGGGAGAGACAGGCAGTGAAGGGGAGGGAGGGGAGAGACAGACATTGAGGGAGGGAGGGAGGGAGGGAGAGACAGACATTGAGGGAGGGAGGGAGGGAGGGAGGGAGGGAGGGAGGGAGGGACGGAGGGAGGGAGGGAGGGAGGGAGAAAATACCAAAGTATAGAGAGGGTTAAGACAGATGAGGGAGGGAGGGAGGGAGGGAGGGAGGGAGAAAATACCAAAGTATAGAGAGGGTTAAGACAGATGAGGGAGGGAGGGAGGGAGGGAGGGGGAGGGAGAATATACCAAAGTATAGAGAGGGTTAAGACAGATGAGGGAGGGAGGGAGGGAGGGAGGGAGGGAGGGAGAAAATACCAAAGTATAGAGAGGGTTAAGACAGATGAGGGAGGGAGGGAGGGAGGGAGGGAGGGAGGGAGGGAGGGAGAATATACCAAAGTATAGAGAGGGTTAAGACAGATGAGGGAGGGAGGGGTGGTTAAAACCAGTGACCTGTGAGAAGAGAAAAACAGTCTGAGCTGTGAGAAGAGAAAAACAGTCTGAGCTGTGAGAAGGGGAAACAGTCTGAGCTGTGAGAAGAGAAAAACAGTCTGAGCTGTGAGAAGAGAAAAACAGCCTGAGCTGTGAGAAGAGAAAAACAGCCTGAGTTGTGAGAAGAGAAAAACAGTCTGCGCTGTGAGAAGGGGAAACAGTCTGAGCTGTGAGAAGGGGAAACAGTCTGAGCTGTGAGAAGAGAAAAACAGTCTGAGCTGTGAGAAGAGAAAAACAGCCTGAGCTGTGAGAAGAGAAAAACAGCCTGAGTTGTGAGAAGAGAAAAACAGTCTGCGCTGTGAGAAGGGGAAACAGTCTGAGCTGTGAGAAGAGAAAAAAAAGTCTGAGCTGTGAGAAGAGAAAAACAGTCTGAGCTGTGAGAAGAGAAAAACAGTCTGAGCTGTGAGAAGGGGAAAACAGTCTGAGCTGTGAGAAGAGAAAAACAGTCTGAGCTGTGAGAAGAGAAAAACAGTCTGCGCTGTGAGAAGGGGAAACAGTCTGAGCTGTGAGAAGAGAAAAACAGTCTGAGCTGTGAGAAGAGAAAAACAGTCTGAGCTGTGAGAAGAGAAAAACAGTCTGAGCTGTGAGAAGGGGAAACAGTCTGAGCTGTGAGAAGGGAAAAACAGTCTGAGCTGTGAGAAGGGGAAACAGTCTGAGCTGTGAGAAGAGAAAAACAGTCTGAGCTGTGAGAAGGGGAAACAGTCTGAGCTGTGAGAAGAGAAAAACAGTCTGAGTTGTGAGAAGGGGAAACAGTCTGAGCTGTGAGAAGAGAAAAACAGTCTGCGCTGTGAGAAGGGGAAACAGTCTGAGCTGTGAGAAGAGAAAAAAAGTCTGAGCTGTGAGAAGAGAAAAACAGTCTGAGCTGTGAGAAGAGAAAAACAGTCTGAGCTGTGAGAAGGGGAAAACAGTCTGAGCTGTGAGAAGGGGAAAACAGTCTGAGCTGTGAGAAGAGAAAAACAGTCTGCGCTGTGAGAAGAGAAAAACAGTCTGAGCTGTGAGAAGAGAAAAACAGTCTGAAGAGAAAAACAGTCTGAGCTGTGAGAAGAGAAAAACAGTCTGAGCTGTGAGAAGAGAAAAACAGTGAGAAGAGAAAAACAGTCTGAGCTGTGAGAAGGGGAAACAGTCTGAGCTGTGAGAAGAGAAAAACAGTCTGAGCTGTGAGAAGGGGAAACAGTCTGAGCTGTGAGAAGAGAAAAACAGTCTGAGCTGTGAGAAGGGGAAACAGTCTGAGCTGTGAGAAGAGAAAAACAGTCTGAGCTGTGAGAAGAGAAAAACAGTCTGAGCTGTGAGAAGGGGAAACAGTCTGAGCTGTGAGAAGGGGAAACAGTCTGAGCTGTGAGAACAGAAAAACAATCTGAGCTGTGAGAAGGGGAAACAGTCTGAGCTGTGAGAAGAGAAAAACAGTCTGAGCTGTGAGAAGGGGAAACAGTCTGAGCTGTGAGAAGAGAAAAACAGTCTGAGCTGTGAGAAGAGAAAAACAGTCTGAGCTGTGAGAAGGGAAAACAGTCTGAGCTGTGAGAAGAGAAAAACAGTCTGAGCTGTGAGAAGGGGAAACAGTCTGAGCTGTGAGAAGAGAAAAACAGTCTGAGCTGTGAGAAGGGGAAACAGTCTGAGCTGTGAGAAGAGAAAAACAGTCTGAGTTGTGAGAAGGGGAAACAGTCTGAGCTGTGAGAAGAGAAAAACAGTCTGAGCTGTGAGAAGGGGAAACAGTCTGAGCTGTGAGAAGGGGAAACAGTCTGAGCTGTGAGAAGGGGAAACAGTCTGAGCTGTGAGAACAGAAAAACAATCTGAGCTGTGAGAAGGGGAAACAGTCTGAGCTGTGAGAAGAGAAAAACAGTCTGAGCTGTGAGAAGGGGAAACAGTCTGAGCTGTGAGAAGAGAAAAACAGTCTGAGCTGTGAGAAGAGAAAAACAGTCTGAGCTGTGAGAAGGGGAAACAGTCTGAGCTGTGAGAAGAGAAAAACAGTCTGAGCTGTGAGAAGAGAAAAACAGTCTGAGCTGTGAGAAGGGGAAACAGTCTAAGCTGTGAGAAGAGAAAAACAGTCTGAGCTGTCTCTTCGTAGTCTGGGACTGTTGGCCCTATCTGTTACAGAGTCAACATTTGACCCTCTTCAAATGCTCCCCAGGTTCACAGGTCAGAGGTTGGCAGGTGCCTGAGGGGCCTCTGGGGCTGAAGGTTCAGAGGTCAGATTTCTGGAAGGTAAAGGGGGGGCTGGAGAGCACAATATGCCCAGTGTCCAGACTAAAGCGATCGACAGGCAGGTCGACTTAGTCCAGCAGTACAATCCAATCAGCCTCATCTACTGATTGACACCCCCCCCCCCCACACACACACAGAGACACCTGTCTAGAGCGACCACCAGAATCAGCTGTCAGTGTAATACTGAGGGGCAGTCAGAAGTTGACCTTTCCCATTCACACGTCTAGTTCATAAGGTTGTATATGAGGTCTATAATACATTTATATCCCTACACTATTTATGTAAATTTGAATATGAATGTAAATATACATTTAAATGTACTATATTGGTTTAATTGGATAACTATTTGAATCGATGTACCATAGTTTAATATAATCTGTTCCAGGTAGTTAGTTTAATATGAATCATGTGCCCCTTTCCCTGTAAGCGGATCGCAAATCACTGAACAGAAAATGCCCTATTTAGATATGAATTACAGATATACTAGTGACCTTGCAGACCAATATATCACTACCAATGATTAACCCATGCAGAAGTGGATACCCTCATCTGGTTGGTTGTTTTTGTAAATATATATATTTTGTAATATATTTTCCTTTATTATGTTCCCCTAACCCTACCACCCCTCCACTAATTGGAGTAAACTAGTAGACAACAAAACTTAGGCTTCTACTTCCAGCTTATATTACTATATATATTTTACGGACAGCATATTTTATAATAGTTATATTTTGCTTGTTTTTAGATCCATTCTTCAGCTACCTTCAACCCCTCCCATCTCTCTCTGAACACCATCCAGTCCCATCCTTCAGCTACCTTCAACCCCTCCCATCTCTCTCTGAACACCATCCAGTCCCATCCTTCAGCTACCTTCAACCCCTCCCATCTCTCTCTGAACACCATCCAGTCCCATCCTTCAGCTACCTTCAACCCCTCTCATCTATCACTGAACACCATCCAGTCCCATCCTTCAGCTACCTTCAACCCCTCCCATCTCTCTCTGAACACCATCCAGTCCCATCCTTCAGCTACCTTCAACCCCTCCCATCTCTCTCTGAACACCATCCAGTCCCATCCTTCAGCTACCTTCAACCCCTCTCATCTATCACTGAACACCATCCAGTCCCATCCTTCAGCTACCTTCAACCCCTCCCATCTCTCTCTGAACACCATCCAGTTTAGATTTTTATTTGCCATATATTTTTCAACTATGGAGTGATATTTCACAAATGTTCTGAACCTTTCTATTCTCATAGCTTCGACAGTAAATGAAAGATTAACCTTTTGGCTAAGAGTATTATTATTTTATTGATTGATTGACTATGACTTTTTAAATCACCCAGCAGTGCTATTTGCAGAGTTTGCTTCAGGAAAATGTTGCAATTCTTCAGCCAGTCATGAACAAGATAAATATGGACAAGCTACACATGGACAGTAACAAAACAAATGATCTAATGACTCTGCCTCTTCATATCGAAATCTGCAGAGCTCGTATGGTTGTATCCCCATTGTATTTTTACACCTAGGGTTACTATACATAACTTTAACCCACTGTGTAAGAGATTCTCCAGAATTGAAATATTCCAGGCATTTAAATATACAGTTGAAGTCTGAAGTTCACATACACTAAGGTTGGAGTCATTAAAACTCGTTTTTCAACCACTCCACAGATTTCTTGTTAACAAACAATAGTTTTGGTAAGTCAGTTAGGACATCTACTTTGTGCATGACACAATAAATTTTTCCAACAATTGTTACAGACAGATTATTTAATTTATAATGCTCTGTATCACAAATCCAGTGGGTCAGAAGTTTACATACACTAAGTTGACTGTGCCTTAAAACAGCTTGGAAAATTCCAGAAAATGATATCATGGCTTTAGAAGCTTCTGATAGGCTAATTGACATAATTTGAGTCAATTGGAGGTGTACCTGTGGATGTATTTCAGGGCCGACCTTCAAACAGTGCCTCTTCGCTTGACATCATGGGAAAATCAAAAGAAACCAGCCAAGACCTCAGAATAAACATTGTAGACCTCCACAAGTCTGGTTCATCCTTGGGAGCAATTTCCAAACGCCTGAAAGTACCACGTTCATCTGTACAAACAATAGTACTCAATTATAAACACCATTGGACCACGCAGCCGTCATACTGCTCAGGAAGGAGACATGTTCTGTCTCCTAGAGATGAACGTACTTTGGTGTGAAAAGTGCAAATCAATCCCAGAACAACAGCAAAGGACCTTGTGAAGATGCTGGAGGAAACAGGTACAAAAGTATCTATATCCACAGTAAAACGAGTCCTATATCGACATAACCTGAAAGGCCGCTCAGCAAGGAAGAAGCCACTGCTCCAAAACCGCCGTAAAAAAGCCAGACTGCACACAAAGATCGTACTTTTTGGAGAAATGTGCTCTGGTCTGATGAAACAAAAATAACTGTTTTGCCACAATGACCATTGTAATGTTTGGAGGAAAAAGGGGGAGGCTTGCACACTGTCCCAACCGTGAAGCACGGCGGGAAAAAAATCAAGACAAACATGTGACCAACAGGGGGTTCTGGGTGAGTTTGGTGCTGACTCACCTGGGGTGACCGAGAAGTGTTCCGCCTGCCATCTCGACTCCCAGACGGACCCCCCCAGCACCGATCGGCCGTATGTCCTCCTCCTCCGGTATCCCTCGGCACGGCCCCTCCCAACTCCATCGGAATGGGAGCGGGGGTGCTGGGTGGTGGAACGCACAGGACCCTCTCCGAATGCCCGCGGGCAGCCAGCAGATTGTCCAGCCGGATGGACATGTCAATTAGTTAATCTAGGGAGAGAGCGGTGTCCCGACACGCTAGCTTCCTGCGGACGTCCTCCCGGAGACTACACCGGTAATGGTCGATAAGGGCCCTGTCGTTCCACCCAGATCCAGCGGCCAAGGTCCGGAACTCCAGCGCGTAATCCTGGGCGCTCCTCCTCTCCTGCCTAAGATGGAACAGTCGCTCTCCCGCTGCTCGGCCCTCTGGAGGGTGGTCAAACACGGCACGAAAGCGGCGGGTGAACTCTGGGTAGTGCTCCTTCGCTGAGTCTGGGCCATTCCAGACCGCGTTTGCTCAGTCCAGAGCACGATCCGTCAGGCAGGAGACGAGGACACTCACCCTCTCCGCTCCCGAGGGAGTGGGCCTCACGGTCACCAGGTACAGTTCCAGTTGGAGTAAGAACCCCTGACACCCCGCCGCCGCTCCATCATAATCCCTCGGGAGCGCAAGACGGAGGGTGCTGGAGTCGGGGGATGGGGAGAGAGGAGAAAGGGAGTCTTGAGGTGGGGAAGCCGAAGGTGGAGAGAGGAGACCACTCCTCTCCCATCGGTCCATTTTCTCCATCACTTGGTCCATGGCGGATCCGATCCGATGGAGGACGTTGGTGTGGTGGAGAACACGTTCCTCCATCGATGGGAGGGGGTTGGCCGCTGCTCCTGCTGACTCCATATTTACCGGTGCGGGATTCTGTAATGTCCGGGGTGTAGTGGATGAAGGAGTCAGACGCAGGAGACAGAGAGTTCAAAGTAGGCACATCTTTAATACACCGACCAGGTGAAAAAGCAGACGGCACTCAACACAAATTCCCCCAAACCACAGGGGAACTAAACTGTATCCAAAAAAACAGCTCACGTACACGAAACAGCCGTGACATACATGCGTGCACGACAAGTACACATAGAACAATCCTGCACAAAGAGCAGGCTGGCTAATAAAGCCCAACTAATAACCAAATTAAAACCTCTAGTGACTCCCCATCCCGCATGCGGGAGCGTAGTCATCGCCTGACACTAATTAGCGTAACGCAACGGACATAAATATTCGGGTGATGTCGCCGATTGAAACGGGGGTGCCTCGGCTAGCTTGCCGGGCTTCAACGTCTTAGCTGCCTCGAGAGGTATTCTTGCCTAGGTTGGCTCGGCAGACGCCCACCCCACGTCATGCTTCAGCCGGCCAATTGGCTCCCACGCCACAGTCGGTTCGTCGGGCTGCCATGCCTCAGCTGGATCGTCAGGCTTTCACACCTCTGCCGGATCGCCAGGCTCCCACGCCTCTGCCAGCTCGTGGGGCTTCTACACCCCTGCCGTCTTGTCCAGCGACCATGCCCCGGCTGGCCCGTCAGGCTGTCCCAGGTGGGACGCTAGGTGGGGGGGTTACTGTCACGCCTGCTCCTGCTCTCCCTCTCATTACGCGCATCAGTGCTCACTGGACTCACATGGACTCCTTCACTTTGTTGATTGCCCCATCTATATCTTTCTGTTCCTCCATTGGTTCCTGGTGTCAGAATTAATATGTTTATGTTTTCATGTCCAGATGCTGTCCTGTCCTGTTCCATGTCCATTGTTTATTAAATGCTCACTCCCTGTACCCGCTTCTCGTCTACCAGCGTCGATCCTTACAGGCTCAATAACCCACATTTTTTATTTAACATTGTTATCAGGAAATATTTAAAAAATATGGAAACCAAGCTCTTGTCCTGCCACTCCATAAGAGAGGGGATAGTAGTGACCTTAATAATTATCGCCCCATTTCAAGGCTTCTTTGTCTAGCTAAGATTCATGAATCCTTGATAAATGTAGAACTTTGATATTTTTTTCTGAGAAATGTATTTAGTCTGTTAACCAATCAGGGTTTAGACCTGGGCATTGCACTATTACAGCAACCACTTTAGTTGCTTGTCAATGCTTTAGACATTAAAATGAAATGTGCTTCTCTGTTTGTGGACCTATCAAAAGCTTTTGATACTGTTGATCATGCTGTTTTATTGAATAAGTTGTCCTCGATAGGCCTGAGCTCAGACTTCTGTTCATCGTTTCATGATTAATTATCTTAGTAACAGAACTTAGGCCACCGTGATTGTTGTGGTTAAGTCAGATTTTTTTTAAATACATAAAGTTGTACCACAGGGGTTGATTTTGGGACCTGTTTTCTTCAAATTTTTATAGAAACACCATTGGTCAATCTGTTAAAAAATTGTAAACTTCATCTACAGTCCATTTGGAAAGTCCCCTAGACCCCTAGACTTTTTCCACATTTTGTTATGTTATAGCCTTATTCTAAATGAATTAAATTGTTTTCCCCCTCATCCTTCTACACACAATACACCATAATGACAAAGCAAAAATAGGTTTTCAGAAATGTTAGCAAATTTATATATATATAAAAAAAATGAAATATCACATTTACATAAGTATTCAGACTCTTTACTCAGTACCTTGTTGAAGCACGTTTGGCAGTGATTACAGCCTTGAGTCTTCTTGGGTATGACGCTACAAGCCTGGCACACCTGTATTTGGGGAGTTTCTCCCATTCTTCTCTGCAGATCCTCTCAAGTTCTGTCAGGTTGGATGAGGAGCATCGCTGCACATTATTTTCAAGTCTGGGCTCCGACTGGGCCACTCAAGGATATTCAGAGACTTGTCCCAAAGCCACTCCTGCGTTGTCTTGGCTGTATGCTTAGGGTCGTTGTCCTGTTGGAAGGTGAACCGTCGCACCAGTCTGAGGTCCTGAGCGCTCTGGAACAGATTTTCATCAAGGATATATCTGTACTTTGCTCCCTCTGTTAATCTTTCCTTCAATCCTGACTAGTCTCTCTGTCACTGTCGCTGAAAAACATCACCACAGCATGATGCTTCCATCACCATGCTTCACCGTAGGGATGGGTGAATCTTGTTTCTCATGGTCTGAGAGTCCTTTAGGTGCCTTTTGGCAAATTCCAAGTGGGCTGTTATGGAGCCTTTACTGAGGAGTGGCTTTCGTCAAAGATTGATTGAGTGCTGCAGAGATGGTTGTCCTTCTGGAAGGTTCTCCCATCACCACAGAGGAACTCTGGAGCTCTGTCAGAGTGACCATAAGGTTCTTGGGCACCTCCCTGACCAAGGCCCTTCTCCCTCGATTGCTCAGTTTGGCCAGGCAGCCAGCTCTAGGAAGAGTCTTGCTGGTTCCAAACGTATTCCATTTAAGAATGATGGAGGCCACTGTGTTTTTGAGGACCTTCAATGCTGCAGAAATGTTTTGGTACCCTTCCCCAGATCTGTGCCCCAACACAATCCTGTGTCTGAGCTCTTCAGACAATTCATTCGACTTCACGGCTTGTTTTTTTCTCTGTCATGCACTGTCAACTGTGGGACCTCATATAGACAGGTGTGTGCCTTACCCAATCAGGTTCAATCAATTGAATTTACCTTAGGTGGACTCCAATCAAGATGTAGAAACATCTCAAGGATGATTATTGGAAACAGGATGCACCTGAGCTCAATTTCGAGTCTCATAGCAAAGGGTCTAAAAAGTTATGGAAATAAGGTATTTCTGTTTAAATTGTTTATTTATTTGCAATCATTTCTAAAAACTTGTTTTCACTTTGCCAAGAGTGTTCAAAGCTGTCATCAAGTCAAAGGGGGGCTACTTTGAAGAATCTGAAATCTAAAATATATTTTGATTTGTTTAACACTTTTGTCATTACTACTTGATTCCATGTCTTATTTCATAGTTTTGATGTCATCCCTAATATTCTACAGTATAGAAAATAGTAAAAATAAAGAAAAACCCTGGAATGAGTTGGTGTGTCCAAACCTTTGACTCGTTCTGTATATATTAGGTATTGTCACGGCCCTCGTCGTAATGAGGATCGGACCAAAACGCAGCGTGGTAAGTGTTCATGATTCTTTATTAACCAAAACACTTTAACAAAATAACAAAGTGGAAAAACCGAATCAGGTGCATAAACTATACATAAAACAACTACCCACAAAACACAGGTGGGAAAAAGAAAAAAAAGTCTGCCTAAGTAAGATTCCCAATCAGAGACAACGATAGACAGCTGCCTCTAATTGGGAACCACACTTGGCCAAAAACAAAGAAATAGAATGCCCACCCTAGTCACACCCTGGCCTAACCAAAATAGAGAATAAACGCCTCTCTATGGCCAGGGCGTGACAGGTATATGATGTGTATATTTATGTTGTATTATACAGTGTGTATTTGAAAAAGAGACCTAGGTCTCAATATGTCTTCCCTGTTAAAAACAATGGTTTAATAAATAAAATATCCAGCCATAGGAAATGTCCAGGTGTGATATTCGGAGTAATCCCAATATTATGTATGTATAAAAAACACATCTGGATTCAGAATTTCCACAAAAGTTCAAAGTTCCTCCATAGAAGCTGCTCCTCCTAGGTATAGTTCTGTGGACCTAATTCAGATAAGGCATGTCATAACAAGATGCCTAGCTCTTCAAGCCTCCTTCTCACTCTCTTCTCACTCTCTCTCAGGCTACACTTGTCTGTCCCATCACGCATGTAAACAACTAGCTTGACTGCTGCTCTACACTCTTTGAGAAAAAGGTGTTATCTAAAACCTAAAAGGGTTATTTGGCTGTTCCCATAGAATAACCCTTTGAAGAACAATGTTTGGTTCCAGGTAGAACTCTTTTGGGTTCCATGTAGAACCCTTTCCACGGAGGGTTCTACATGGAACCCAAAAGGGATTTTCCTGGATCCAAAAAGGGTTCTCCAATGGGGACAGCCAAGTAACCCTTTTTTCTAAGAGTGTATCTGCACTGATTGGTGAAGTGAATGAGCTAAATGTAAAAAACTATTGATTTCACAGGTTAAAAAGGAACAGAAGGGAACAAAGGTACTTTTTTGGGGTTCAAACTGTTTCAGAACTTTATTTTGCTGTAGGGAAAAGTGGAACGAAATGAAAAAAAATAGTGGGATCGATTGGAAAGTTATTTTGTTTACAACCCCTGGGTGTGAATACTTTCTAATTTGAGTGCCCCAAATTTATGTTTACTATAATACGTATAGTCTATGAGACCAGGCTGCAAATCGATATGTTCGATTGTATATATGATTAGCCATTGGGTCAGAATACTGCACATTATCCAAGTGGTAAAAAAAATCACTGTCCTACAATGGTCATATTAACAAACCTGAGCTTCTACTTAATTAAAAAAATAACTGACAAATATAAAATAAAAATATATATAAAGATTATCAGGACAGACAATTCCATCCATATCCAATTGGCACACTATTCCCTAGACCCACTCCAATTTGCATACCGCCCCAACAGATCCACAGATAAAGCAATCTCAATCGCACTCCACACTGCCCTTCACACCTGGACAAAAGGAACAACTATGTGAGAATGCTATTCATTGACACAGCTCGGCGTTCAACACCACAGTGCCCACAAAGCTCAATAGTAAGCTAAGGACTTTGGGATAAAACACCTCCCTCTGCAACTGGATCCTGGACTTCCTGACGGGCCATCCCCAGTTGGTAAGGGTAGGCAAGAACACATCTGCCACTCTGATCCTCAACACTGGGGCCCCTCAGGGGTGCTTGCTCAGTCCTCTCCTGTAATCCCTGTTCACCCACAACTGCGTGGCCAAGCACGACTCCAACACCATCATTAAGTTTGCTGACGACACAACAGTGGTAGGCCTGATCACCCGCAACAATGAGACAGCCTGGTCAGAGACCTGGCAGTGTGGTGCCAGGACAACAACCTCTCCCTCAATGTGAGCAAGACAAAGGAGCTGATCATGTACTACAGGAAAGGGAGGGCCGAACAGGCCTCCATTAACATCGACGGGGCTGTAGTGGAGCGGGTCAAAAGTTTCATGTCCCTTGGTGTCCACATCACCAACACACTATCATGGTCCAAACACACCAAGACAGTCATGAAGAGGGAACAGCAACACCTTTTCCCCCTCAGGAGACATAAAACATTTGGCATGGGTCCCCAGATCTTCAAAAGGTTCTACAGCTGCACCATCAAGGGCATCCTGACCGGTTGCATCACCACCTGGTATGGCAACTGCTCGGCATCCGACCGTAAGGCGCTACAACGGCCCAGTACATCACTGGGGCCAAGCTTCCTGCCATCCAGGACCTATATACTAGGCGATGTCAAAGGAAGGCTCAAAAAATTGTCCAAGACTCCAGTCACCCAAGTCATAGACCGTTCTCTCTGCTACCACATGGCAAGTGGTACCGGAGCGTCAAGTCTAGCTCCAAAAGGCTCCTTAACAGCTTCTACCCCCAAGCCGTAAGACTGCTGAACAATTAATCAAATGGCCACCCAGACTATTTAAATTCAGACTATTTACATTTTTACTCTGCTGCTACTCTCTGTTTATTATCTATGCATAGTCACTTTACCCCTACCTACATGCACAAATTACCTCGACTAACCTGTACATTGACTCGGTACCGGTACCTCCTGTATATAGCCTCGTTATTGTTATTTTATTGTGTTACTTTTTATTACATTTTTTACTTTAGTTTATTTGGTAAATATTTTATTAACTCTTTCTTGAACTGCATTGTTGATTAAGGGCTTGTAAGTAAGCATTTCATGGTAAGGTCTACGCCTGTTTATTCGGCGCATGTGACAAATAAAATGTATTTGTTATATAGTGCACTTCTTTTGACGAGAACCCTATCTGGTCAAAAGTAGTGCAGTATGTAGGAAATAGGGGTCCATTTGGGACACAACCACATACATCATCAAACCCATGCTGTTCTGGTACAGTGGAGTGACCCACATTCCCTAATTAAAATCATTGTATCACCTGATCTCGTGCACTGTTGTTGGGGGGAAATAGCGCAGTCCAATTTAATACAGCCAGAGGTTTTTGTAGCATCATGTGCCAATTAGTTCCCACGTCAAACATTAATAATGTTAAAGGACACTGCACTCTGGAAGGGTATCGAGCTGATGTGGCTATGCTGTTCCACTGACACCAGGCATTTGATCAAACACACAACAACAACTATGGATTTGGTTGGAGGGGGAACGACGTAGTGTACTAGGGGAACATGATACTCCACAAAGGCAATTTGTAATGACAGCTATTAAGGTATAACAAACAATACCCAAGTGAGAAAAAAGCAGGCCACTGTACATCACATCGGCCTACTGATGTGATATATTATGACAGGATGGCGGGAGGGGAGGCCGAAAGAAAGAGAACGACAGAAGCACATTTTTCTTTTTCATTGCAGCCACTTTTGCTCTGCTCTTCCCTCACAGCAGCAGCTGAAACAGGTGTGCTTTGACTTAGGGCAATGAGGGCACAGAAGTGCTGTCCCATTTTACAGGTCACGCTGACTGAGTACACACACACAGCCACACACTCACTCACCTCATTACTACACGCATTATACGCAAAATGTCCACACGCACACACACACACAACGACACACTGTTAGTCACCCTACTCACACAGACACTCATTACAACCATCTCATGGCTACATAACACATGACGGACTAGGTCTTCGGCTCAGGAAACAGAGGGTTCCTGTTTGTTCGCCAAGCTCTATTGTTACCCTAGCTGACTCTCTCCTATGCTATATACACTCTCAGCTCAGTGAGTCGCTCTCTCTCTTTCCCCTTCTCTCTGTCTTTCTTCGTGTTACAAAGAATTTGAGTTATATTACTGTATGTCTATATTTCTCAATCCAAAATGTTCAATACTCCCTTTGTTCTTTTAGACCCCAATCTCTAATCTGGACCTCTCACTCGACTGATATTGACCTGTCCACACACATACAACATAAATCTCTAAAACACATTTTTCAGCTTTTATCTCTCCCTGGAGTCATGAGTCACTTCTCCTTTCTGACTTAATCATACACTATCTTCTTTGTCAACTCAAACATTCTTTCTCTCTCGGTATCTTTGGGCCCCCGAGTGGCGCAGCAGTCGGGAGCCCAAACATGATCTCGGTGCTAGAGGCGTCACTACAGACCCTGGTTTGATTCCAGGATGTATCACAACCGGCCGGGATTGGGAGTCCCTTAGTGCGGCACACGATTGGCCCAGCGTCGTCCGGGTTAGGGTTTGGTCGGGGTTGGCTGTCATTGTAAATAAGAATTTGTTCTTAACTGGCTTGCCTAGTTAAATAAAGGTAAAATGAAGAGAGAAAAAAACGATGTTCCCTCCAAGCTGTAACTTCACACTGTGGGAAGCAGGGGTTCTGTTTGCATGTGGGAGGCAGTCAGGGGTGTTGGGGGATTGAAGACAAGTCTGGATGAGCGTCTAGATTTAATGCACCATTCAGGTCATCAATTGTTCAACGTGCAAGTTCCCTTCCTTTTAACCCCCTATCTTCTCAACATTTTGCCTCTGTTTCCTTCCCTCCTCTCCTCCTCTCTCGGCCCCTCTCCACTCCACAAACTCAATCCCCCGTTTTCTCTCTCCCCACTGCTTCTCTCCCTCCCAACCTCTCACTTTAACCTCTCTCTCCACTGCTTCTCTCCCTCCCAACCTCTCACTTTAACATCTCTCTCCACTACTTCTCTCCCTCCCAACCTCTCACTTTAACCTCTCTCTCCCCTGCTTCTCTCCCTCCCAACCTCTCACTTTAACCTCTCTCCCCACTGCTTCTCTCCCTCCCAACCTCTCACTTTAACCTCTCTCCCCACTGCTTCTCTCCCTCCCAACCTCTCACTTTAACCTCTCTCTCCACTGCTTCTCTCCCTCCCAACCTCTCACTTTAACCTCTCTCCACTGCTTCTCTCCCTCCCAACCTCTCACTTTAACCTCTCTCCCCACTGCTTCTCTCCTCCCAACCTCTCACTTTAACCTCTCTCTCCACTGCTTCTCTCCCTCCCAACCTCTCACTTTAACCTCTCTCCCCACTGCTTCTCTCCCTCCCAACCTCTCACTTTAACCTCTCTCTCCCCACTGCTTCTCTCCCTCCCAACCTCTCACTTTAACCTCTCTCTCCCCACTGCTTCTCTCCCTCCCAACCTCTCACTTTAACCTCTCTCTCCCCACTGCTTCTCTCCCTCCCAACCTCTCACTTTAACCTCTCTCTCCCCACTGCTTCTCTCCCTCCCAACCTCTCACTTTAACCTCTCTCTCCCCACTGCTTCTCTCCCTCCCAACCTCTCACTTTAACCTCTCTCCCCACTGCTTCTCTCCCTCCCAACCTCTCACTTTAACCTCTCTCTCCACTGCCTCTCTCCCTCCTAACCTCTCACTCCACTGTCTACCTCCCTCCCAGTCACTCCTCCATCTCTCCCCACTGCCTTCCCTGTCCCTCTTCCCTTTCCCAGGGAGGCTCTTGTGTCTGCCAGGCCCTCTCTGCTGGAGCACAGGTTCCCTGAGTACAGGAAGAGGAGCTGGCAGAGAAACACTTTGAGAAACGCCAGCACGGTCGTTCCCACTGAGGCACACATGCACAGTTCTAGTCACACTGAGGTAACACAGACAACAAACATATATTCGTAAACAAAGGCATATATTAATATATATAGGTAGATGCAGGCAAACGTACTCACACACTATTGCAAATGCATTTGTAGAGGGGTACTCACATTCACTGTCTGTAATAAATACTATTTGACAATTGCAGTTTTATATACTCAGGCTCAGTACTCAACATACAATTGGAGTCAAATATTCACATATTCTACTAATATACACAAAAACATAGTATCTTACACACTTGTATGCATGTACAAACCCTGTTAAAACAGGCACGCACACCATCACTCACACTATTAACAGTAAACACCAACGTCCCATTTTACTCTGTGAATGATGTTAATGTCTCAGTGGCTCTTCAGTGTCTCCCTTGCCCTCCCTAAGTGAATTATGTGTACGTCTCTCTGGCCCCTAAGTACACTCTAAAAAGGGCAGTGCCCTCCGCTGCCTGCCAGCCCACTCCAAGTTCACCACTGTGAATGAACGAATGTGACCCTCGGCACCTAAAGAGGCATTGAACTAATGACGCTGGCTGTGCCACTGAGCACATGAAACATCTGTTGGTCCATTTTTAACTTGGTATATCATTACCATCACATAGGGTGAGACCAAGGTTGGGAATGATAATCTTTGAAAATTAGTTTTGTAATTGAGAGGAGGGGACATATAGTTGAAGTCGGAAGTTTACATACACTTAAGTTGGAGTCATTAAAACTTGTTTTTCAACCACTGCACAAATTTCTTTTTAACAATCTATAGCTTTGGCAAGTCGGGTAGGACATCTACTTTGTGCATGACACCAGTAATTTTTCCAACAATTGTTTCCAGACAGATTATTTCACTTATAATTCACTGTATCACAATTCCAGTGATTCAGAAGGTTGCATACACTAAGTTGACTGTGCCTTTAAAGAGCCATAAAGTGATGGCATGGCTTTAGAAGCTTCTGATAGGCTAATTGACATAATTTGAGTCAATTGGAGGTCTACCTGTGGATGTATTTCAAGGCCTACCTTCAAACTCAGTGCCTCTTTGCTTGACATCATGGGAAAATCAAAAGAAATCAGCCAAGACCTCCACAAGTCTGGTTCATCATTGGGAACAATTTCCAAATGCCTGAAGGTACCACGTTCATCTGTTTTGGAGACTTGACCTGATACTTGACGGTCTTAACTTGAGACTTGACTCAGACTTGCCTGTCTTGACTTGGGACTTGCCTTGGGACTTGAGTGCTAAGACTTGAGACGTACTTGTGACTTGTAAAACAATGACTTGGTCCCACCTCTGGTACTTCCTGTTTGAGTTTCTGCCTATATGAAGGGAGGAGTGTATAGGAGGTGTATAGTCTTGGGCCTTCAGCAAATGGCTTGTGTGAGAATGATAAAGACGCAGAAGAGCCTTGTCTAGAATAACCGCCTGAGCTGCAAAATAGAAAGTAAATATGATTCAGGCCTATTCAGCTACCTAAATATGCCATGTTGTTGTGTGTTATTTACTGGCCTTATAATTGCATAATTTATTTGTATTGCCGCGTGGGGCTACTGTGGTGATCATGTAACCTAATGAATCACACTTTTTACAGTATTTGGGAGCATTGACTGTAGGCCTTCTATTAGGCATTTTGACTGTTGTATTAGTGAATTCCACTCTACTGTATATGTAGGCTTGTTATAGCCGTGTGCGTTGCACAACCTCATCACGCAGAGGCTATATCCATATCAATAAATGAGACATAACAAAATATTGATTAAGTGTTGGCTATAACCTGTCCTGAGTAAAATAGCCAAGGGGTCAGAAATGTTCAAGGCTATTTATAGCCTTTTCTTATTGCCAGATCTGTTTCCCCCATCAGCCACTGCACGTGCTTCTTCAACTATTTAGTTGAACATATATTTAGAGGATATATTTAGAGGCCTGTGAGCTAGGGCCTCTTTTTAAAGGGACCCCTATAATAAAAACACTTATTAAACACAAATAGGGTTCTACAATTATTCCGCAAGACACCAGTACCCAACACGATAGCCTAGATTACAATGCTTACAAGTTGAAGGCCTATGTTTCATTTGGATAGGCCTAAATTAAACATTGAATTATTAAAGTGATAGGCTAAAGGACTTTGGAGAATTCCGATCATTTTGAATACACACTTCAATAAACAAATGGAAAAAGATTGTTCTATTCTCTTTGAGTTAGTTCCTATTGCAACTCAGACAAGTGACTGAATGGATGACGGACTGACTGACTGAAGGATGAATTGAATGTTCAAATATGTTGAAATGACGAGTTGCACGCGTCACGCATGCCCTGCCCTTTATTTGGCTAGTAGGTCAATAGGTCTTACATGAGGGTATAATGACTCTTGGTCTGCATGACTCCAGAAGGGCATCTTCTGAGGCTGAAAGGTGCTTTTCCGAAGGAGCATGGTGCTGTGGTGCTGCATGGCGGTCACACGCTCATCACCTGGGCAGCAGTGTCACGATGGAGGGAATAGCCTACACGGAGACTGCTTAAGACCAATGAAGCAGAGTTATTGTAAAGTGTGGGAATAAGCTCATGTCGAGATTTAGCCTATGTTTATTCTCTCCCTTGTTCATTTCAAAGTCCATATGTTCATGAGCCGATTCATATAAATGATGTCAAATTATTACATTTTAAATTCATATTAACCACTCCTACAGAATATGATTTGGCAACATTTGGAGATATGAAATAAATATCAAAATATTCAATAAAAAAAATATTTTGAGTGGCAAAGACTCCAGTGGTCATATATAATTCATAGATTCCCCAAACAGCTATTATTATTCTATGTTTCATTATTCCTGGTATATACTATTGGTTATTATTGCAGACAGCGCCCATAGAATGGGGTGGTGCAATACTGAATTGGTCATATTTTGATAAGGTGTATGCATGGGGATGTCCACGTCACCCAGAGATATGCCCATGCTGTAGAGATACACCTAGCGGACTGAAACTTCACTGGTATAGGCATAAAACAGCTAGTGCTATCCAGACTTACACTGGCAAACAAATCCATTACATTAGCTACTTAAATGTGAAGTAAACTCAACTGAGGAGAAATAGAGAATGGAGACGTTTAACTTGAAAACATGCAGGATACCTCTTTCTGGATTCCCTGACTTTTTGTATTGTGTTACGCTTGTTCGGGTAGCACTCCTCACAGGTCATTTGGTGTATGTTTTTATTTGTTGGTAAGATGAAACTGTCAAAACTCGGAAAGGTTTTATTGTCCGTCAGAATTGCAACAGATTTGTTCAAGTCTAAAATGTTAGTCCGTAATCGTAATGTGGTGTTTGTATGTTCATGGATGAAATTTCACGTTTATGTTCATGTTTCACGCATGGATTTTCTTACAATCCTAACAATATGTACTGTACGTTCAACCGTTTGGCAGGTATTTGTCTCCATATGCGCTATCTGATGTAATGTTGCATTCAAACCAACTGGGAACTCAGAACTGGGAAGTGTGCTCAAAACAACTGGGAACTCTGAAAAAAACGAGCTCCGACTGGGAAAAATCGATTTGAATGTCATCCAACTTGGGCACTCGGGCCTCTTTCTAGAGCTCTGACTTTCTGACCTAAAGATCACTGACGGCATGATTTGACCTTGTATTTGAAAGTGGCATAAAACAATGAGCCCTGGGCAGGGGAGACGATGAATCTGTATTGTTCTTGACCAAGTGCACATGCGCAAAATCCACCTCTTTAAAAAGATCACTGTAAAAACGTACACTAAATTGTCTACTTATTTACATTTACATTTAAGTCATTTAGCAGACGCTCTTATCCAGAGCGACTTACAAATTGGTGCATTCACCTTATGACATCCAGTGGAACAGCCACTTTACAATAGTGCATCTAAATCTTTTAAGGGGGGTGAGAAGGATTACTTTATCCTATCCTACTTATTCTACTTGCATGAAAAATTATTACATTGAGTGTGGCGCATGTGACACATCCATTTAATAATAAATTCATATTGTTGTAGGTGATAAAAATCAATTATCTTTCTGGATCTGATCCAGCATCAACATGTGCGTGGCAAAAAATAAAGAAGCTAATGATCCTCTGAGGCTAAGTCATGCTCCTTGGTGAAGTATTTTGAATGATTTTATTTAGACAGGAGTAATTATATAGTTTTGGCGAAACATCAATTTCCTTTAAAGGCAATCCAACATCTTAACATTGCACTGTGGATCCGCCAACTTTATTTTCCAATCGCAAGAGGCTGAAACCAGAGATCTGTATATAATGACAAGATGCTCATGTTTCTGCCCTAACAATGGGATCTTTGTCCCAAAGGCGGGAAGGCAGGCGACAAGCTTAGGTCTGCATATTATTACCCTAAGAAATGCATTGGGTTTATACTGAACAGAATTTGGCGAGAGTGAGCCCTCTCACTTCGCCTCTTCATCTACTGAAACTGCATCATCGGAGAAAGCACCCGAGCCCTGAGGATTCCCATCATCTTGGTCTACATGACCAAGCTCCTGGAGTGGGTGTTCTGCATCTCGGTAATAGGTGCCACATTGGCTCTCGTGACTTTTGAGGCACGAGGCTCCCAGAGGCCTACAGGGAGGTGGCCGGGCCCATGCCTGAGTATCTGCTGGTAGTGTTCGGCTGCTACAAGGTAGCCACCTTCAACGACTGTGAGGAGGCATCCAAAGAACTAAAGGCTCAGATAAAGGAGGCCAAGTAGGACCTGAGAAAAAAAGGTTTGAAGATGTGAAAAGTCGAGACTATAGAGACTCTTAGAGAGACTGTTTTAGACACCACAAAGACAGATTTGGACACATACACAACGCAAAGTTCTTACCATGGACCATGTCTTTTTTACATTTCCTACAGTTCCCAATGTCCATACAGTGGAGTGGATAAAGTCTTCAAATCAAATAGGTTATTCCTGAGTTACATACATCATTGGATGCTGTAGTCCCTATTCTGTCTTCATTATTCACCCTATACTGATGCCTAGTCACACGGAAGACTCATCCATCATCCATATCTGACAGCACTATCCAGTAGCCATTTAGACAGTGCATCTTACAAAAAACAGTAACACATAGCCCTCAGATCGGGTCTTTCAGCAGATATGTTTTCTGAAAATAAATCAATACTGTTTTAGCAAAGATTCCCATCCCTATTGTGTTTGCAAGTTGGTCACGTACACTACCGTTCAAAAGTTTGGGGTCACTTGTTTTTGAAAGAAAAGCAATTTTTTTTGTCCTTTAAAATAACATCAAATTCATCAGAAATACAGTGTAGACATAGTTAATGTTGTAAATTACTATTGTAGCTGGAAACGGCTGATTTGAAGAAGAGTGAAGAGTGAACAGTGAAGAGGCGACTCCGGGATGCTGGCCTTCTAGGCAGAGTTGCAAAGAAAAACCCATATCCCAGATTGGCCCCAAAAAATAAAAGATTAAGATTGGCAAAAGAACACAGACACTGGACAGAGGAACTCTGCCTAGAAGGCCAGCATCCCGGAGTTGCCTCTTCACTGTTGATGTTGAGACTGGTGTTTTGCGGGTACTATTTAATGAAGCTGCCAGTTGAGGACTTGTGAGGTGTCTGTTTCTCAAACTAGACACTCTAATGTACTTGTCCTCTTGCTAAGTTGTGCAGTGGCCTCCTACTCCTCTTTCTATTCTGGTTAGAGCCCGTTTGCACTGTTCTATGAAAGGAGTAGTACACAGCGTTGTACAAGATCTTCAGTTTCTTGGCAGTTTCTCGCATGGAGTAGACTTCATTTCTCAGAACAAGAATAAACTGATGAGTTTCAGAAGTAGGATCTTTGTTTCTGGCCATTTTGAGCCGGTAATCGAACGCACAAATGCTGATGCTCCAGATACTCAACTATTCTAAAGAAGGCCAGTTTTATTGCTTCTTTAATCAGTACAACAGTTGTCAGCTGTGCTAACATAATTGCAAAAGGGTTTTCTAATGATCAATTATCCTTTTAAAATGATAAACTTGGATTAGTTAACACAACATGCCATTGGAACACAGGAGTGATGGTTGCTGATAATGGGCCTCTTTACGCCTATGTAGATATCCCATTAAAAATCTGCCGTTTCCTGCTACAATAGTCATTTACATTAACAATGTCTACACTGTATTTCTAATCAAGTTGATGTTATTTTAATGGACAAAAAATGTGCTTTTCTTTCAAAAACAAGGACATTTCTAAGTGACCCCAAACTTTTGAACGGTAGTGTATGTTCTGATGCCACTGGTTACAAATGAACAGACTGCTGCTTACATATGCTTGGTTTCATCCAATAACATCAAGGGAAACAGAGCAAACACATTAAATGCTTGTACTATTACATCACTAGTGCTTGTACTATTACGATAACCCTATAAAGGGCACTTGTGCACTGTGAAGGAAATAGACAAGACCCTTTAGGAATGTCTGTAACATCAAGCACAGTCAAATCACTGTTCTGTGGCCAAGTGTAGTTCATTGTGAAAAGCCTACTAATGAAACTCAAGGGTCATGCTGGTACAGAACGGGACTAGTTTCTGTCCCAGGAATGTCAAACAATTGCGTACTGTCTAGCTAATTGAGTAGTATGTCTGGAGATTCAGCTGTTGATCGCATTGGCCAGTTTTTGTGTTCAAAAAGGGCACATTCCATTGTAATGTTTCCGACTTGTGTCCTGAGGCAATTGCGACTTAATAAAGACTGACAGTTTTCCCAAAGCGCTCTTTCTCTCTCTTTGTGTGTGTGTGTGTGTGTGTGTGTGTGTGTTTGATGAATATCTCAACATATGGCCTCGGCTCTTAGGAGCTTCTTTACTTCAACCACATAATGAATGCTCTTTACTGTTCTATGGATAGTCTAAAAAGGGTCTTATACAGTATGTGTTTGGCAACATAAAAATACATACGGTTTCCCTTTCAGAATCTGTTTCAGCTGAAATATATAGGAGAAAATATTTAGCTCAGAACTGATCTGATGTCTCTTTCTCTCGTCAGGCTAAAATGGCTGCCTTTGCTCATTTTCAGTGACCCCTGCTGGGCACAAATAGAGCACAGTCTGGGCAAAGGCATCATTAAAGGGCGTAAAACACCCCCTCATATAACGAATGCAAACAAATGCGTTCCATGTGCCTGATTGGCGTGGGATCAAGCTCTGCCTTGCCACCACCCATGGATCTGTTGCAAGCGGTTGACAGTGAGCGCTGATTGACTCAATGATGAAAAAGAACATGTGATACCCCACAGAAAAGGCAGAACTCTTTAGTCCAGCAGATTTGCACTTTCCACTAATCACCTGCATGCGTAAATCTGACTTCATCTGTTTGTCTTTATCTCCAACTTTGATCTGTAACACAAATAGTGTTGTAGTTAACATTGGCCTCATACATCAAAATAACCTCGCTCGTGTCAATGTTTTGCATCAGACAAACAGAAAAGGGCAAAGTGCAACAGAACTCTAGACTGAAGCACTTTCTTAGATTTCAGTTTGAATCCCAAACCTCCAAAAGTGACATTGTATTCAACACAGTATGAGTATGTTTATGTTTTAGCGATACATCTGCAATCTAATGTCACCTAGAGCCAGTAATACACAAAGCTCTCCCATTAGTAATGACCTTTCCATTGGTAGAGCTCTTTGTTAAATCTCCTTGCATTTTGTTTACAATGCACGTGAGAGGATTACCATTAGTGTTATTGCTATGCGTTGGGCAAAAGACTATTCGCAAGAGAGAAGCTTTTGATTTAATACTGTGCTGTAACTTGAAGCGCAGAGTCAAATCCATAATAATGATCGCATAATAATGCAAAATCTCTTCCGGCTGGCCGGCCCACTGACGAGGCTTAGAGAAGAGTTATGATTCACACGGCAAAAGGTGGTGTAATGCTACCATTGCATTTCAACTAACCCAATGTGACTTTTGTAAGAGAGGCAGTCACGATAGACCTTGAGAAAACATTTTGTATGCCTTCTGGGCCCACGTATTGTGTCTCTGTGAAAAGTAATACGCCAGAGAATAAAATGGAATGGAGTTGAAATGAAAATGTATCATGATTTGTTCTTCAGGTAGTGTGACATTGACACAAGTTCATTCATCTGAGATTCCGTCTAAATGTCTTCTCACTGCTGAAGAACTTGAGATTGACATTCCTTTTTCAAGTGAGCCCTGGCCAAGAAAGACAAGTGAAACAGCTTCCATCCGTATCTTTTCATGTGGAAACTACGTGTTGAGTTGCATTGTACAGAGTATATTCATTCGTTCAAGGTAATTTATGAGGTGATGTTTATGTTATGAATAAACCTATGCCCTCCAGGCCAATAGCTCCTGGTCCTAAAAAGAGGACAATGTGGTATGGGCCTACCCTCGGTTGCCACTAATTTTAGTGTTACAAAGCAATCATTTTAACAGTGTAGTTGGGAGTGTTTGTAACGAAATAGGATATAAAAACATATTACATTATTTTCATATGCTTTTTCTGTGGAAATGAGTGTCCACAGACAAGCATATGAGAATGATATTTGTATAGAATAGTCAACAGATTAAATTATTTGTATAGAATATTCAACTGATTATATCAAAACTGTTCAATCCTATCCAAAGATTATTTTCATATGTTTTTTCATATGATTTCCTGTGGAATTGTATGAAACTGTGTCACGAGTAGGTGTAGTCATTATCTGATACCATGAAAGCAGATAATGTATCTATCTAGTCGCTAACCCTCACAACTATCAAATACTCCCCTTTCTCGGAACCATGAGCTGTCAACATCACTTCATGAATAACCTTGAACAAATGTTCTGAATAGATGTTTGTATGAAAAATGGTCCTTTTGGTCCTCTGTGGCTCAGTTGGAAGAGCACGGTGCAGCTTTGGCGCTTGCAATACCAGGATAATAGGTTTGGTTCCTGGGAGCACCCATATGTAAAATGTATTCAGGCATGACTAAGTTACTTTGGATAAAAGCGTCTGCTAAATGACATATATTATTAAATATGTTTGATAGATTTACTAGAGTTGACACTCCATAGTTTCTACATTGCCAGTAAAAGGATGATTCATTTTGAATTATTAATTTGTTTTGTAACACAAAGTTCTGTGTAAGTCAAACTCATCTGAGTCCTGTCACAGAAAAACACACTAAGTATTACTTGAGAATTATTTTAGTTGCAGTCACTGCCTAGTGGTTTTGTGTGGGGTTTTTTTTCTGTAGAATTTTAGCTTGAGTTTTGAAATATCAACTAACAATTTCATGAGAGGTCTGGTTTTGGCATGAGAGGATCTGACAGACGGGGAGGCAGTGAGAGAGAGAGGTGACTTATGCACACAGAATGTACTCCCTGTTTTTCGTTGCTCCCTCTGCAAGCTGAGCTGACGAGGCGTAGAGAGAGGGAGACCGGGTTGGTTGTCACGGGGTTGGTTGTCACGGGGTTGGTTGTCACGGGGTTGGTTGTCACGGGGTTGGTTGTCACAGGGTTGGTTGTCACGGGGTTGGTTGTCACGGGGGTTGGTTGTCACAGTGCAAATTACTCCCAATCCAAATGGTGCTTTGTAACAATTTGAAGGTTAAAATGTGTGAATTCTTTGAAAAAACTCATCCACCTGGTCAATTCGTTGAGGTGAGGGGAATTTAGGTTTTTCATGTGATTTTATTTTATCAGTATTTTCTTTGTTAATTGTTAGGATTTTGGGAGTATCTATGAACAATTATGTTTGTTAAAAAAAAGGAAATGGAGAGCTATATTTCAAACCTATTTCAGAGTTCCTAGGTCAAGCCATGTGGTAACTGGCATCTTAATTAGCATTGGGGGGGGGGGGGGGTTGTGAGATTGGTTGTCACAATTAACTCCATTACAACATTTGGGTTGTGGGGAATTCCTTGGTAGAATGATAGTAACAGAATGACATCACGGATCCCTATATTTGTACTATACAGATCTCAATCTCTTCATGGTGATGTGTCCTCAATAGGTACACAAGGTAGAAACATGAAGAATCCTCCTTTGCATGTTGGGGTATTGTTCTACACTCTGGCTAATATGCTAATGAGCTCCTCCCTCCTAACAAGACCAGACCAAATCTGTATCAATCATAGATGCCTATGTTTCTCAGGTTTGGACAGCAAAGTAGAGCACAGCATTATCAGAGTTAGAGCCCTGCATGTGAATTGTAAGCCCCTACCCATGACGAGACATTCATGCCCTACCCTACTCAGGCCCGATTGCTTCTGCCAAATTTAAAGCCAGGCCCTATGGAAAACACAAAATCAGAAATAACTTCCTCTGTCAGTCAATCCATTAGCTGCTCCTCTTTGTCTGTCACACGATCCCTGCTCATGGCAGCTTTGAGTCTGTGAGTAACCATAGCAATGGCTTGCTTGGGCTGCCCTACTCATGAGGAGACATAAGAGCAGTTTGCTGTTTGCTATTTTTCATCACTCTGCTAAAACTCAAGGAGCATTCATATTTTTTGTGAAATAATCTCTCCTGTTTTATATTTGAAATCAGTCAATTGAAATAAGTAAATTAGGCCCTAATCTATGGATTTCACATGACTGGGCAGGGGTGCAGCCATGGGTGGGCCTGGTAAGGCATAGGTCCTGGGTGGGTATGGGTGCGCCTGGCAGGGCATAGGTCCTGGGTGGGTATGGGTGGGCCTGGCAGGGCATAGGTCCTGGGTGGGTATGGGTGGGCCTGGCAGGGCATAGGTCCTGGGTGGGCCTGGTAGGGCATAGGTCCTGGGTGGGTATGGGTGGGCCTGGCAGGGCATAGGTCCTGGGTGGGTATGGGTGGGCCTGGCAGGGCATAGGTCCTGGGTGGGTATGGGTGGGCCTGGCAGGGCATAGGTCCTGGGTGGGTATGGGTGGGCCTGGCAGGGCATAGGTCCTGGGTGGGCCTGGTAGGGCATAGGTCCTGGGTGGGTATGGGTGGGCCTGGCAGGGCATAGGTCCTGGGTGGGCCTGGTAGGGCATAGGTCCTGGGTGGGTATGGGTGGGCCTGGCAGGGCATAGGTCCTGGGTGGGTATGGGTGGGCCTGGCAGGGCATAGGTCCTGGGTGGGCCTGGTAGGGCATAGATCATTTCACATGACTAGGTCAGAATGAGTTTTTCCCCACAAAAGGGCTTTATTAGAGACAGAAATACTCCATAGCACCCCCCACCCCTTCTGACGATCCCGCAGGTGAAGAAGCCGGATGTGGAGGTCCTGGGCTGGCGTGGTTACATGTGGTTTGTGGTTGTGAGGCAAGTTGGACGTTCTCTAAGTTCCAACTTCTCTAAAATAACATTGGAGGCAGCTTATGGTAGAGACATGAACATTAAATTCTCTGGCAACAGCTATGGTGGACATTCCTGCAGTCAGCATGTCAATTTCACACTCCCTTAAAACTTGAGACATCTGTGGCATTGTGTTGTCTAACAAAACTGCAAGTTTTAGAGTGGTCTTTATTGTCCCCAGCACAAGATGTACCTGTGTAATGATCGTGCTGTTTAATCAGCTTCTTGATATGCCACATCTGTCAGGTGGATGGATTATCTTGACAAAGGATAAAATGCTCACTAACAAGGATGCAAACAAATGTGTGCAAAAAATTTGAGAGAAATACTGTTTTTATTCGTATGGAAAATGTCTGGTATTCGATCAAAGAAAGGAGTGTCCTGTTACAAAAGGAATAAGCTACTAGCAAACATTGTGACAACCAACCCCATACTGTGTGACAACCAACCCCATACTGCGTGACAACCAACTCCATACTGCGTGACAACCAACCCCATACTGCGTGACAACCAACCCCATACTGCGTGACAACCAACTCCATACTGCGTGACAACCAACCCCATACTGCGTGACAACCAACCCCATACTGCGTGACAACCAACCCCATACTGCGTGACAACCAACTCCATACTGCGTGACAACCAACCCCATACTGCGTGACAACCAACCCCATACTGCGTGACAACCAACCCCATACTGCATGACAACCAACCCCATACTGCGTGACAACCAACTCCACGATGGGACTGGTTGACACAAGTGGACAGAGTTTGTTTGATGGCTTTTAACTAATAATAATAATTTATGCCATTAAGCAGACGCTTCTATCCAACTTACAGTCATCCGTGCATACATTTTACATATGGGTGGTCCCTGGAATTGAGCCCACTATCTTGATGTTGCAAGCACCATGCTCTACTAACTGAGCTACAGAGGACCACTGGCTTATAACTCCATGTTGGAATAAGATATGAGGATACAAAGTGTCCCAATTTCAACCCAAGACCTTGGTCTTTCTTCTAATATCGAAAATAGTCTTGTAAGATATACTGGTACTGAGAAATACACACAAGTAAAATGTGTGGCCACCAACCACGGTCTCCCCTACAGCACTGTGAGAGGAGCGCAGAAAAACAGGCATAAACAATATAGGGTCACATTTGGGTCCCCGCCAGTCCTACAGGGATCAAGACACAGTGCCAGCACTGAGAGTAGAGTTATCAACACAGACATGAATTTAAAACCTGAGAAAGTATAGGTTATCCTCCTACACAATTCACATTTCACAGTAAAGCTCAAAACCTTGGAAAAGATAGGATGATGGCGAAGTCAGAGGGGTAGGGGGAGGAAAAAGAGATCGGAAGAAAGTGGGCTGAACTGGGCTGAAAACAGATGTGAGGGAGCGGGTCAGGCAGAGAGAAAGATAGAGAGAAAGCTAGGGTAAGAGACAAGGGCAGGAAAGCTGAGCTGGAAAACATGGTAGATAACCCTGGCAGAGGCATGATGGGCGAGAGGAGCGTGTGACAGGACATTTTGACAGGAACAGTAGACTACACCCAGACCGCACTCCGATGGCAGGGTGTCAGGATGTGCCCTGATTGGAGAGAGAGCCTGAGCCGAGCTGCTTGCCTGTGTTGTTGACAGTGACCAGGGTGTCTTCCTTCCCCTCAGCCCCCTGTGACCCTGACACGTACTCTCTCTCTCTCTTGTTTTTAGGCAGTAGCCTAGGCAATGGCTTAGGGGGATGTCCTGTGTAACACTTTGACGAGCTACGTTATATTTGTGTTCATTTGATGTTGATATATACAGTGCATCCGGGAAAGTATTCAAACCCCTTCACTTTTTCCACATTTTGTTACATTACAATCTTATTCTAAAATTGATTAAGATGTTTTTTTCCCTCATGAATCTACTCACAATACCCCATAATGACAGAACAAAAACAGGTTTTTACACATTTTTGCTAATTTGTTAAAAATAAAAAACTTAAATAACACATTTACATAAGTATTCAGAACCTTTACTCAGGACCTTGTTGAAGCAAAAAAGATTTTAAAAAAGGCTTTTAGACATTTTTTCAAATGTATTAAAAATAAAAAAACAGAAATAATTTATTTACATAAGTTTTCAGACCCTTTGCTATGAGACTTGAAATTGAGCATTTTGTTCCCATTGATCACCCTTGAGATGTTTCTACAACTTGATTAGAGTCCACCTGTGGTAAATTCAATTGATTGGACATGAGTTGGAAAGGCACACACCTGTCCATATAAGGTCCCACTATTGGCAGTGCATGTCAGGGCAAAAACCAAGCCATGAGGTTGAAAGAATTGACTTAAAGCTCTGAGACAGGATTGTGGCGAGGCACAGATCTGGGAAAGGGTACCAAAAATTGTCTGCAGCATTGAAGGTCTCCAAGAACACAGTGGACTCCATCATTCTTAAATGGAAGAAGTTTGGAACCACCAAGGCTCTTCCAAGACTCTTCCCTTCTCCCCTGAGCAATCGGGGGAGAAGGGCCTTGGTCACTCTGACAGAGCTCTAGAGTTCCTCTGGTGAGATGGGAGAACCTTCCAGAGGGACAACCATTCTGCAGCACTCAACCGATCAGGTCTTTATGGAAGCCACTCCTCAGTACAAGGCACAGCCCTCTTGGAGTTTGCCAAAATGCACCTAAAGACTCTCAGACCATGAGAAACAAGATTCTCTGGTCTGATGAAACCAAGATTGAACTATTTGGACTGAATACCAAGTGTCACGTCTGAAGGAATTCTGGCACCATCCCTACAGTGAAGAATGGTGGTGGCAGCATCATGCTGTGGGGATTTTTTTCAGCAGCATGGACTGGGAGACTAGTCAGGATCGAGGGAAAGATGAACGGAGAAAAGTATGGAGAAGAGATTCTTGATTGAAAACCTGCTCCAGAGCACCCAAGACCTCAGACTGGGGCAAAAGTTTAATCTTCCAACAGGACAACGACCCTAAGTACACAGCCAAGACAACGCAGGAGAAGTCTCTGAGTGTCCTTGAGTGGCCCAGCGAGAGCCCGGACTTGAACCCGATCGAACATCTCTGAACGTCCTTGAGGGGCCCAGCCAGAGCCCGGATTTGAACATGATCGAACATCTCTAGAGAGACCTGAAAATAGCTGTGCAGCGATGCTCCCCATCCTACCTGACAGAGCTTATTAATAGGATCTGCAGAGAGGAATGGGAAAAACTCCCCAAATATACTGTAGATGTGCCAAGCTTGTAGTGTCATACCCAAGAAGACTCGAGGCTACCATAGTTGCTTCAACAAAGTAAAGTGTCTGAATACTTGTAAATGCAAACATTTCTAAAAACCTGTTTATGCTTTGGCAAAATTCTTTTTTTTTACATTTTAGAATAAGTCTGTAACGTAACAAAATTGGAAAAAGTCAAGGGGTCTGAAAACTTAATAATGCATAATAAAGAACTAGAATGAGATTATCAAGTCAGCCGTAGGTCAGCCTATTGTGTTCCCACGGTTCCGGTTCCAATAAGCCACTGGCTGCACACACTAGTAATGAGATGCTAGCTAGCTTTCCACAACCCCAGTGCCGCCCGCCCAGGAGGTTACAGATGCTACAACATGGTGGTGTCCCAAATGGCACCATATTCCCTATATGGGCTCATAAGGCTCTGGTCAAAAGTAGTGCACTAAAAAAGGGAATAGGGTACCATTTGGGACCCACACACGACTACCGTAACTTTAGATAACCTCCCCCTAGGCTCTGGAAACTCCTGACTCCTGTATCCTACCTACTCCGTTATTGGGTTAACGTCTGCTGGCCACGACCCATGCTATGTGTCCTGCTGATTGGCTGGTTGACTCTGTCCAAAAACTCAGGGCTAGATGTGCTGGCTGTGCCAAACTCACTCTATTGTCCTCCAAATTGTGGGCCACTCACTGTGTCTCTGACATCAGTCCTATGTTGTTCACGCAGTTCTTAGTCAGTTCAACTATGTCTATGACTCCTGATATAAAATGCTTTGCTTGTCCTGACCTATGAGATTGGCTCATAGTATCAGGAAATGGTTGTGTCATATATGGCTACATGTCGAACAGCACTTGATGTTTACGGCCTAAAAACACAATTGAATACTATTTTTCAAATTCAGTGTCTTGACTGCCCTTACATTCAGTACAGGTGATAAAGATTTTACACTTGTTCCTCATTGCTCTTCACACTTATGTCAAAGCAGTGGACGAGCGAGTCAGGAGTCAACAGAGGAGCAATTCTCCTCAACAGGCTCCCATTATGTTGAGGCTCTCTGAAGGGTCAGCCGTCTGCTGGGCCTAATTTATGACAATCACTTTGAAAACACAGGGGAGTGGCTGTGACACCACCACACTTTGGTGTCACAGCTGCTTTTACGGTCACGGCCATAAAGCTCTTCTGGGAAGAGCGAGAGGGAGGAGAACAATGGATGGAAATACAGAGGAGAAGACTACTATGGGATAGCAGAGGGGGGGATATGAAGGAGAAACGAGGGGGAGATATGGGCGGAGGTCCACAAAACTTTAGATAGAAAGACAAGAGTAGGATCACACCTGTAGTTTTAGACCTCCTTGCCAAAAAGGCCAAGCCTATTGGGAATAATGACATACATATAATGACATACACAGCTCTGTCTCCATTCCTTTCCTGTCATGAGCCAAGACTACAACATGGAAAAAACTGTCATGAACATCAATTTATTAACTCAATATAGATATGAGTGACCACTATTACAGCTATCAACTGATTTTTTTTGTTGCACTTGTTGCAATGTAATGGAAATCAGATCATTTTAAGAGGGGATGGAAAAATGTTGAACATTTGGAAAATGATAGTCAGAGAAAGAGAAGAGAAACCATTGGAAGGATGCTGATCTCGTTTTCAAAAATATATTTTATTTCACATGGAAATGTCACATTTATCAAATGGGTTCTTTATATAATATTCTATATATATATATATACACATAATACACTTTACTACCACATGTACAAAATAAGTAAACACGTTTTCTAAGAACAAAAAGGATTGACTCAATGTTAGTCATATACCGTTGTGTCTGAAGTTCAAACCACCCTGTGAAGTCTAGTTGAGCTTGGCAGCCAAGATTGGTGCCGTGTCTTGTGATTTCAATGGGTGTAGTCCTATAGAATTTCCCAAGATCTTTGCTTTATTGTAAAATGCTGAACTGCATTAAAAGTACAACCAAATTGTAAATTATGTCCAATCAAAATCAGAACTGAATAAAAAGGTCTTCCTTTTTTACATGGTTGACTTTTTAGTGATTGAAGTTAGATACAACAAACAGTGTTACATAGTGAAACACTGGCGAGTGTTGTGCTTAGTATAGATCAGTCTGAGTGATCTAGTTTAAAGCAGTACGAGTGCATTATCCGACAAAACAGAGAAGGTACGCCTTCCGCTGCGACACACAACATACGTTTGCCATTTGCAGATTTAACATTTTGTTTGACCTCTCTCTCCCTCGCACACTTTCTCACTGAAACACTCATTCTCCCACTCGCGTGGACACTCCTTTCTCAGAGAGAGCTCACCATTAGTAAACATAGCATTTGATAAACTTACAATATTAGGTTCATCTTTCAGCAGCAAACTGTTATTCATGTTTTTTCACAAAATGTACACACACTGATCCTTTCCATGTAGTCTCCCTTTAGGAGTCTGCATTGTGGTGTCAGTCAGTCTGTGCCTCAGTCAGACTGGACAACTGAATAGTGTGTTGTTGTGCTGTCTGGTTAGTGCTGTGGAAGCACATGGTCGAGTCTGCACAGGAACATTGATAGTTAGCCAACACATTCCCTGCTTTTGTCGATGCTACATAGAGAAATAATCACTTGGACATTTAGTGCCACTCAATACCAATACAATTAACAGAACACAATAGTCAAGGTTGGAATAGAATAGTTAGATCCAGGAGAGAAGATCACTGTATTCTTTGGCTCAAAAGGTTAGAGAAGATGATGCACTAAATGCTGTTTTTTCTAATACAAATTCATATTAAATACAAACAGTTGTCCATTATAGGAAAGTCCGTTAGCTTCGTCTTCAGTGATTGCTCTTCATCCATTCCAGTTTAGGTTCCTCTTCATTTTTTCTTCCTCACTTTTACCAAAACGAATTATGTTTTTTTGGAGGAGTGTAAAAAAAAAAAAAGTTTTAAAAAAGTACTAACGTTAAAGAGAACAAAATCTGTCCAGGAAATACTGACATCTTAAAAAAGAAAGGAGATAGTATAACGCCTCCTCACAAAACTCCAACCAAAGTCTCACTCAGCACACTTAGTGAATGTGTGTCCATCTGTATTTACAACATTAAAAGTGTCCCTCTCCCAGTGACCAGCACTTGGGCTTTGAGAACTGTCTTGCATCTGTGGTTCCCCACAGACCAACTTCATTGTAGTCCCTCCAAGTCTATAGGATCTGTAGTTCTTTCAGTCTCACTGTAACGACAGCAATGATAAGACTGGCACCATCAATGAGAGAATAGAGAAGGATGCTGTCGAAACCGCTGAATTTGTCCGCACGCTTTTCTGGACATCTGGAAGGATTACCACTGGGTCATCTATATGGAGAGAATATAGAATATACATTAGTGTATGTTAACCCAGATTCCCAGACACAGGTTAATCCTAGTCCTGGATTGAAAAGCATGATCAATGAAGAATCGCAGCTGAAATTTATTTTTAAGTATCATCACTCCCACTTTCAGTCCTAGGGTCAAGTACAAGTGGTCCATATTTTGGTCATTAACATACCTGCAGGCAGTCTGTTGGAGACATTGTGTGCTCCACCCCCAGCTGCAGCTCTTCCAGTTGAAACCCTGGCCTCTTGAGATCCTGGATGAGAAAAATAACAATCAATCCCTCTGCCTTACTGCAGCCAGGAGCTAAAAATCATCATCAAACAAAGGCTACATTCCAAATGGCACTTTATTCCCTATATAGTGCACTACTTTTGACCAGGGCCTGGTTAAAAGTAGTTCACTATGGGACGAAGAAAAAAGCCTATACAGTGCACTTCTCCACCCAACCACTTGGGCAGCGAAACGTACCATCAGCAGCTATGACGTCTACCCTGAGCCTGAGGCACTCCTGTCCGTGGTGGTGCAGAGGTTTGGCTGGAGAGGGGAAGGAACAAAGACAAGCGTTAATTACAGAAAAACTAATGCACTTATCCTCCCATGTGGCCTTAATCCACCTCCACACACAGACAGCCATGAATATACACGCATGGACACACACGCGGCCTGCAGCCATCTGTGAGCAGGCGGAGTGTGTCCCGTCGCTCATCTAATTACAACATACTCAGGGTCACGGCATCGCCTCTCTGGGTGACTGGCCACCAGCTATCTGCTAGCTAGCATGTGAGCACTAATGCACAACATAGCACGCCAACATTCACTGAATGCTAACATAAGCCTTCAAGATGACGGCTTGTTTGCCTGGATGCTTTGCCACGGGTCATAAGGTCAAACTTACTGTATACACTTCTATATCATCTGCAGTGCTTTTTCCATCACATTTTTCCTGATTTAAAAGTGACATTTCACCCCACTCTCATTTTAACATTAGACTACTTTTGGGGTCTGAAAACATCTAACAAATGTTGACTTTGTCCCTTTAAGTTCTCTTACCAAATTCTCTAGAAATAATTTATTCAAGTGGATACAAAAAAAAAATGGTGGACTACCTGCTAGCTAGACACTTACAGATATAGTAGTAGCTCTCTCCCTGGCGGAACTCCTTGCCCAAGGTGAAGGGGGTGAAACGCTGAAACTTCTCGGAGAACTTCTCAGCAGCGTGGGGGGCGAAGGGGTGGCCGCACTCCCAGCGCATCTGGTCGTAGGACTGAGGCTTGCAAGCGTCGTAGTCCTCCCGCTCCACCATGTAGAGCACGTAGCGCTCAGCATCCTGCGATGCCACCTCGCCCAGCGGGTAGTGGGGGCACACGATGTCCAGGTAGTCGTTCAGACGCACCTCCACCGCATAGTCGTCCCATAGGAACCTGAGGACGAAGAGCAACGGGGAACGGAGGGGGTTAGTCGAGTCACAAGTGGCATCGGGATTGATAAGTACGGCGATGGCTTAAAATACAACCACCAAATTCGTGATTATGTATCGACCGGTGACGTGTGCCCCGGATTCAACAGGGGAAATCATGGAGGAGATGGAGAGGCATGAGCAGCAGGCAGGGATAAAACACTAAGTGGGGAAGTGAGCTGGGTGGATGTGTGCATAAATATGGATGATTGTGGACAGCAGCAGCAGCAGCGCTGTGCTGGGAGCTAATCCTGAGTGCACATTGATCCCGGCTCCCCCCGGGAACCCAGCGATGTTTACAGAAAATTATTATATCACCGGGCCGGGAGATGAGTATCGACACTAAACTGCAGCCAGAGCTACACACCAGGCCGTCACAGACAAGGGGTGCAGAATGACTAATCACAAACACACCGTCGCCCGAAAGAGTGAGAGGCAGGAATAGGAGGAGCCCAGTTCTCTCCTGAACATTTCCCCTTTTCATTAAGAACAGACAGACACACAGTTCTGGTCACTGTCTGTTTCGGTCTCCTGCCACACTCCCCCTCAGGAAGCAGTCAGACTGTCTGCATGCCTCTCCTCCCTCCACTGCTAGCTTTTTACAACAGCAGTCCTAGGGTGGATTTACATTTGTAAAATATGTCTAGTGAGATCTATCTTTCTTCAACATCGGATTTGCACATTTTCTGCCCTACTAGCCTTGGATGTGATTCATGCTTCATGTGTGAGTGCAGCTATTAGCATAATGTAAATGCCATAGTATATAGACAAACAAAATAAGGGTAGCAATTCAAACTATACAGGAGCTTCTAATCTAAACCATATTGCACAGTGTTGCGAACTTGATTAATGTAATGATTCACAAATGTATGGATATTTTAAAAGCCTTTAATTTTCCATTTGGCTAACAGAGAAAAAATGAAGGTCATTATTTAGGGGGATGTGTGGTGTGGGAAAACGCTCGTCTTTACACTGTTCCACTCGGAGGGGAGTATGTGGTGGAGATGTGTCCCACACTACCTCCGGTGGTAGTGTGGGACACATCTCTTAAAGAGAGTCTCTTTAGACTACACAAGTATCTCTCCTGGACCTAGTTTGTGTCGTGTAAGGAGGTCCCTCCTCCTCTTTCTCTACCTTTCTTTCTCTACCGTCATTCTTAATCACAGAGATATGCATTAATTCCCATCCATCACCACAAACCAACCTGGAGGGAGCAGTATCTAGCGACCCCCCCCCCCCACCACCACCACCAAGTGTTCAATTACTCAAGATGTGCTTATCCATTACCATCTCCTCCTGCCTGAAACGGTCTGCATCACCAGGGTTCTCAGAGTAACGGAGAAGTGGAGTAAACTCACCCGGATTCAAATATTTTCACAACTGAATGCGTGTCTTAGATAGAATGTTATTGCTTTTGCAATGAATACATGTGCAACTCTGCACTTGGGGTACTTTCACAAAGCCAGCTAGTGTGTGGTGTGTTATATCCACCCCATTTTACACCACACAGCTCTGGTTGCTCCATAGCCCTGGGTTGGGTATTTGCACATCTGCCAATGAAAACTCACCCTAGAGCCAAAATGGCTCCAATGTGATTTTTTTTGTTGTTGTTGAGAACTCCAGCTTCACCCCATGAAAGCAATGTATGCAACAAGTGACATTTGGGATGTGTTCCGTGCATGAGCACAGAGAGGCCCCGTCGCTCATTGGCTGGTGTTGTTGCTTGTTGCCGGTGGACCCCCCTGGTTAAAGGACAGACGCTGTGGCTACACACTCCAAGCCCCTAGTGCCTACTGACCCCGCCCCCCCCCCCTCCCTCCAGCACAACCCTCTCTGCCTCCCCGCTTCACTGCTTTCTCTCAATGCAGATGACCAGATTAACAGCACTGTGACAAGAGTAGTGTTCGGCCGGTCAAAAGAGCAACTGTTTCTCTCCGTATTCTAATGAAGCATGCAAACTACCATTTAGCTGCATAATAGTAGCATATTAAGCAAACACAGTGCCAGTAATTATTATTCCCACTGGCTGTGCTCTAGGACTGTTTAGTTCTTATCTGTCTGGCTGCCACACACTGTTTACAAGTTCTACTGTAGAGTGGTCACTCACAATTCCAGCTAAATCAATAATACTATTGAGCAAACATGTTTGTATGCTGTGCTTGACCTAGTATCCTCCTCAAACACACGACTGAGCACGCACACTGCCCCCCCCCCATCCCATGTGTTCATCAAAAGTGGTCGCAACTAAAACACAAAAAGGGGTATTAAAGTCACACTGGGGTTGAGTAATTATGCTTCCCCCCCCCCCCCCAGGCTGGGAGCAAGGGGAAGGGGGGAGCCATGTGAATAAGAGGGTCAGGGGCCTCTAGCTGCAAATGGCTTTGATCTGTGTTAAACTTTGTGTGTGTGAGTGTTGCAGTTGCTTCATCAATGCCACAGTTTCATACAGTGGTACTATTCACACCATCAGATGGAATATATCACAAACCAAAACGAACAGGGGGATGAATGCACACCCCTGAGGGGCCCTTTTATTAATTGTAAATAGTTTAATTATCCCGGGGGCTTTTGTCTTCTACACCTTGGCATTAAAGGGTCCTCAGCATCTGGACTGATTAAAGGCACTTCAAATAATGCCTGACTGAAAAGTTAACAATGTAAAACATTGTCACCATTACTCTGGCAAACTAAACAGCTTCACTCTCTTCCTTTCAGTGTCCATATTGAAAATGGTGCCTGAATTGTCTCTCACTATGGTTACAGAGCTGATTAATACTCTGTTGTTCCTGGGATGCTCAGCTTTAATGACATCAATGTTTAGCGCCTGAGCAGAAATGACTACAGGGAGGGGGGTGACATTCTCTGCTTATGGATGACTTGTGGAACTATGACAGATATGCAACTATGTTTGTGTGTGTATTGAGTCTGCTGAGGAATCTGTGTGTGTGTGTGTGTGTGTGTGATAAGGGTGGATAACGAATGACATCGATAGCAGACAGCCAGCCATGGATGTCGTTGTTCTGCGTCCGTGTCGGTCTGTGTTGTGTCTAGTGAAAATTAGACTCCAGACTGTTCGAGCGTCTTCCTCTCCTCCAGAGTGAATTATTGATGTATTCAGGGGCAGAAGCCTAATCTCTCTACTTTAATCTCTCTGGCCAGTGTTTTGCCTTCTTCTTCACCCCCCCCTTTCATCTCTGCACTCTACCGCCCTGTGGAATGTGGAACCTCTGAGGGGAGGAGGGCTCACTCAGGATCAAAGGTTGGGCAATCGCAGTCAGCACCAGAGGGTCTTGTACACACACAGTCAGCAAGTGATGTGCTGCTCCCGTGCATTTAAAAGCCCAGAGATGGATGTTGTGTGGAGAATCACCTGCTTTGAGGTTCAGTTTTAGTCTATTTAAAAGCACATGATGTTCGACCAGCTGACAAGCTCACAATACCTGACCACTGTGGCACCCCTGAACAGTCACCATCAGAACCTGACTACTCACCCTGATAGAGTGAGACCCATGTTAGTCTAGAGCCATCGGATGAGTGGATCGGAATGCCGGAGGCCGCCTAATCGGCTCGCCCAAGCCCGGATTATTGGGTGGAGCAGCGGCTGAGCTCGGGTCCGTTCAGCGGCACAAGACTCTGCCTAATACAAGGGCTTAGAGCCGACACCGAGGCCCAGAGAGGGGGACGGGAGTGGGGGAAAGAGGGGAAAAGGGCGGGGTGGGGCCTTGAGTCCATTGTTCCAAAACAGAGAGGGGGTATTACTGTGTGTGTGTGCGCATAAGACCATGGAGGGAAAATGAGTTGTTAAAAAAGAGAGATGAAAGACATGGGTGAAAGGGGAGGCATTTCTTTCTGAATGTATCCTCTGGAAAACAGTTAAGAGATTGAGAGCCACTCTGAAATACAAGTCCGGCTGTGGTGTAGTGCTGGTTCACGGTTTTTTCTACACAGCTAAATTTCTTTCATTTCATCTCTCCATCCATCTCTGTCAGGTCTCCCCACCCTCACCCTGTCTGTCTTTCATCACTCAATAAGCCTAATAGGTCCCTATTTCATTCCAACCCCTCCCCTGCTCCTAGTACTCGCCGAACCAATCAGAGCCGGCCTTGTTGGAATGCCAAACATGTGAGTTTGTGTCCCACCATTTATAGAGAGGCTAGCACAGTTAATAGAAACAAGAATGGCCCAACTCTTAGCCCCTCCCTCTTAACACAATATTCAGACGCAGGTTCATTCTTGGGTTGTGTTGACTTCTGTCATCAATCTCGCCTTTCTCTCTGTCACTTTTCCTTTGTCCATTCTGACAGCACCCCTGGCCAAAGATTTTAACTCCTTCCCTCCAACAAAGTAACCCCAGAGTCCACCAGCAACATAATCGCCTTATCTTGGACAACCGCGGGAGTTAGATGAATAGGTGTGCTCTTTCCAACTGTCTAACACAGTCCTCAGAGTCATTTGTACTTCTGTAAGAGCCTGAACAAAAAGGTCACCACTGAAATTACATTTATCAAGAGGCAAATATCTGTGCTAGGAAAATCGATTTCGCAAGATGCACCTTGTTTTTGTTGTTTTAAAAAAAAATCTTTATTTCCCCAATCCTCGCTCAGTTGAGCCTCGTAGCGTAATGAATTCCTCCGAGAGTGTGATAGTCTGTGAGCATTGACCATTGTTTGTCTGCCAGTGGCATTGAGACTGTACAAGTACGTTTGGCTGAGATGTTCTATTCAATGCAGAGGTCAACATTACACATCTTTACCTCCAGGGGGCACTAGTAATTGGAGCAGTGTGTGAGTGAGAGAGTGGCCCAATACTGTAGACGAGTGACAATATGCGTGCAATCGCTGTGGGAACAAGTTAACAACCAAAGTCCAGCCAATTCACCATTTCAACAGGACAAACACACAATGACCCTTATTTACACAACATTACACACATAATTCCCCATTTTCAGAGACAATACAGAGTTCCATACACACATTCTCCTACACACTTCATTACAAATGGATGGCTACACGCAAAGACAATGATTATGTAGCTGGACAAGTCTGAATACACACACACACAGTTCCATATTATTCATATTACTACATATGTTTATCAGGAAAGTATTTTTTACTCGGTATTTGGGGTTGAAAGGTTATAAAACATTGAGAAGGAGGTGGAGAAGACACCTTATCAAACAACCGATCACTATCAAATCACTATTCATCAAATTACTCTATGGCAGGAGACAAATTGTGTTGATTTCTGAAATGACCCTGTGAAAACGTAATCAACTCCTCAGTGTGTAGCATAAGTAATTAGTACAGGGTTCGGTGGTTGCCTGTGTGTGAGAAAGGTATTGTTTATTGTGTAGGCAGGATATGCCATTTCCCGGGAAAAGACTAGGCCAGGAAGCTCACACTCGTAGAGAAACATGCCCATACTACCCCCGTGAAAACCTTTGGCATGATTCACCATCTTCCTGTACTCAATACAATTTAGAACCTTCTGTCTCCCACCCAGACAGACAGAAAACAATGAAGATTATTGAAAAAAATTAAATTATAAAATCGGCTGACCTGTCATTATGGTCGTCGAGGTAAAGTCTGCTTAACTGATGATTACCAACTATAATACTGTCTACAAACCCTAACGACCATTGAGCCTATCGCAGCAGATTACCAGTAGTCTGTAATCTCAGCGTGTTTTCCTCCGATTCCAATTTACTAGACAGAGATTAGGGATAAGATTATGGGACTTGGGGGAGATGGATAAACAGAGAATGATTGGGGATGGAAGAGACATTCCCAGAAATGACTAGAAAGGAGGTGGAAAAAGATGGGATTCGAGAGAAAATAGGAAAACTGCCCTTTTTCGCAGAAAAGAGATACAATTTAGATTGTCTAAGCAATGTAGAAATCCCTCATCTTGCAAACCACCTACTGTCACCTGAAGATGTGGCTAGCCAACCCTTTTTCTCTCGACACACACACACACACACACACTTTTTCTCAAATTCACTCCTTTCAGAGTGGCAGAGCAGAGTTCTCAGACTGGTTCAACCACTTCCATTGCCTCATGAAAAAAACACAGAAAAAGCATACAGAGTGAGACAACAACTGAAAGAGGGGGCGAATTTGCTTGAGTTGATTGAAAAACCCATGTCGGTTAGTGGAGGGGAAAGCTTGAAAGAGAGGTAAAGGTGAGAGAAAGAGGGCAAAGTGCCTAGTGGCGAATGGCTATGGGTGACAAAAACTATTTTAAAAAATTGTACACACCTTTTAGCCTTCTTTCCTCCTTCCCCCTTTTAGAGAAGGAGAGTAGGAGGTGAGGAAATAAATGGACTGAAAAGAGGCAGCATGTAAGGTTGAGATAAAAGGTGGAGAGAGAGCAGAGGGGGACCCAGAGACAGGAGGAAGAATGAATCTCCCTGAGGCAGTTCCAAAGCCGTGTGAAGAGGGGAGGCCTGAGTGGCGGCCAGCATTCAGAGACCACTGCAGTGACAGAATGACTGACAGACTGATAGAGGCAATGGCACTTCATCACCGTGTGCACTCTGAACCCCAATCAGTCACACCAGTTACTATTCTGTTGTGAGGCACTCTGTGAAGAGAATTCCCCCAATTTGTATGGGAAGCACTACAAAAACAGCCAAATTGTCTGCACAATGCTTGCAAAAATCACTCATATGGGTGAAACTTACCATAACAATCATTAATTCAATGCAAATACACCATACATTTAAAAAAAATAAAAAATAAACTTATTTGGATGAAATGCAGTATAGAGCGATATGTCATGTGTGTGAAATTATCCCAGAGCTCATTTGAGCAATTAAAAAAAGAAAGCAAAACATTAACGAAGATTAAACCTCCCAAAAAGATTAAATGTACATCGAGAAAAAGCGATTACGTTGGAAATATGTGATGAGAAAAAGCCATTAAGTTGGAAAAGAGGTAAATAAAGTGGAAGATATGCTAAACAAAGAGACTGTTCACTCTAGCATGAGGGAGTGAGGAAAGAGTTAACATTGAACACGTTGAACTTTCTGCCACTGAATCAGCTTGAATGGGAATGAGGAAGGAGGCGGTGGAGAAAGGGAGAGACAGGTACAGGGAGAAGGAAGAGGGAGGTTTACTCGTGCTCTGTCGGGGGGGGGGGGGGGGGGGTGCTTTACCGAGAGAAGGAGCAAGCTGAATGAGTAGGCTACAGTATAGCTTAACGTTGGGGTTATTAAGTGCATTAAGTGCATAGAACACCAGAGACAATGTTAACATCAATCACAGAAATGCAGTGCAGCAGTGTGTAAGCATGGAGGTCTGGGTTAATGTGTGTGTGTGCGAGCCAGTGAGTCAGTCCGTGATTTAGGAGCTGGTGCTTTAACACACTGCTTCCCGCATGGGCCACACCCTTCACACAGACACGTACACACACAGAGAGAGAGCAAAGCATACTGATAGAGCAACCAATGTTCTGGGAACCCATGTGAATGATTAAGCCCTTCTTAACCTCAAATCAAACTTGCAGGTTGACACGTATAGGCACACACACACACACACACACACACACTGCACTGTCAGATCTTAGTTGGACTGAACCACAGTGGTAGCTCGCTCACTAGCAGCCGCGACCTTGCAGTCAACATGCCCCAAGGCACACACACCAATGCACAGTAGAGAATCTGTAACAGACATACACACACACAGTTTATTCCATATAGGGACGCAGACACCTAACTGACTGAGATGATCAGTCTGTTGTCAATTAGATCAAACTATAGCGTTCTAATCAAGACTACTGATTGATTGGCCACAAAAACTGGGGGAGAGAGGGAGGGCGTCAACGCAAAGAGGACTGATAGAGGCAAACAAATCAACAACAGAAGAGCACGAAGCAGCAGTTGGGAGGGGGGAAACAGATTGAGAGAAAACCAAGAAAAGAAGAGAATTAATGAAAAAAAAACATCTCTTTCCCGAACTCTCCTTTACTTCTGCGAATGTGAGATTAAGTGCTGCCAGAGGGAGAGATTTAGTGTAGATATCCAGTAAAAATAGCAAGTGTGGGGATTAAGCGTTTATTTGCAGAAATGACGACCATTGTTGTCCTTGCATTGACGTAACACGCTTACATCTGGGACTGGTAACTTCATTCTCTGAGATTATGGCATGGATGTGTTTCTGAGAACAATGACTGCAGTGGCATTGCCTTGTGGGAGATCTCCATGGATCACAGCAAGAGGAGAAACTAAGTTTAGTACTGTAAGAATGTGAATATATTTGTGTGTGTCTACAAGACGTGTTTGCATACAAGTGAGAGTGTATGCCTTTCTGTGATTGATTGGGTGTTTGCTTTGTTTGCATGTGTGATTGAATGAGTTTGTGCCAGTGTGTGTTTGTATCTAAGTGTGTGTTTCAATCTCAGCCTCCAAAATGTTCCCAACTTTTCACCCCAACCACCATTACTTTGAATAGATGGAGGTCAATTCGAGTTGTCTCCAAACCCCAACAATTTGGGCTTTAATCTCTCCTTCCCAAGTTATCCATCTCACTCCCATAATATGACTTACTGGACAGGCTTCAAGTTACCTCCTCTGTCTCATTACACCAGTATTCCTCATCTTGCCACCTAAAAAAATGAACCTTCATATGTCTGTCTCCCTGTACTGTCCCGCCAGCCCATCGTAGATCCAGTGATTTAGTGGACAGACAGAGACCGGTCTAATGGAAATGGAGACATCAACGCCATCAGAGGGAATGGATTTCGCAACCGATATTTCTACACCACACTGACGGACTCACTCACACCTTTAAACCAACACGGACATATTCCGCTGCACTCCTCGAGAATTTACTACCACGGTCAAGTCTCTGGGTGACTGTTATAACGCCTTTGGCAACGATAGGCATATCCATTTAAAAAGTGATATCTGTTGATAACGAAGGAATGTGGAATTACATTTGTTTGTGTCTTTCAAATGGAAATATTATTACAAATATTACATTTAATAACTAATAGTCGCTAGTCTAGGTGTAAAAGTAGTGCTAATAATAACGCACCAATCCATAACCATCTGTCCTTGAAACTTAGATGGTAGCCTATCAATACATCAGATTAATGGCATAACTATGTGTAACTACCAAGTCCTTCCAAGCGGGTAGACAGACAGATTGTAGAAAAGTTTCCAGCAGGCAGTAGTGAAGCCAGTGACCAAGAAGATACTGTAACTGCCATGCATTGTAAGAACAACAGCAGCCAGCTGCATATATGCACCTCCATCAGATTCAGTAGAATCAGTATGTAAACCAGTTGAGGAAGTAGGCTACAACGCATTTAAATACCCCCCGAACAATCACATTAATGCGGTTCACTAACAGGTTTAGGCTATTGCAGTCATCGATATGCACAGACATAAACAGTTAGGCTACTGTAGCATTGTTGCGCGTAGACTAGCTAGCCGACAATCATTTCAGCAAATCTTGAAAGAAACAATCACAGCTGCCGATAGATGTTACTACCTTGTTGCACAGCTGCCAATATATTGAATCGTATTACTTTGTTGCACTTGCGAATCGGATTTGCTAAACTGTTACAAATGAACAGTAATGAAAAAGAATGACAAAAAAAACCTACGAGATCAAACAGTTTAACTTACTTGGTGTTTGTTCTATTCCAATATACACTGTGCCTTTCTGCAGATGCAAGCCAAGCGCAGAGACTCCCTACGAAGCACAGGCTCCAGACCAAATCCATTGTGGAGTGCAGAGAAAAGCCGGTGAGTCTAGCAGACCAATGAAACTTTGGGAAATGTCGATGCGTCCGTTAACGAGTAGGTTGTTTACTCAGGAAATGGATTTACGCAGGCAATAGCTTTAAAAGAGAAAGAAAAAATACGACGCACTCAGCAAAAATTGCACAGGGTTGTTTGAATTAAACTCAGCACGCAGTGAATGAACAACAACTTGCGTGATTTCTAGTTTTGTGGAACCCCTACTATCGTTAATCACGCCCATAAGGAATGCGAACCAATGGGAGGACAAAGCGCCTGGTTTTTCCACCTCTTGTTTGTTAGACGCGAGATGCACGCCCTCTGTGGTACAGGTCGAAGAGGGGAATTTCAAATAAGTTTTAGGGCCTATTCTATTGATGATTTATTTTTCCAGACTTATTCGCAGCAAGGACTACGTCAATATCGATGACATGATTTTCGCAGAATCAAACAACCAATCTGAGGGAAGTAAATTGTATAATAGCTTTCCAACACAACCACTCTATGGTGGTCAGTTAACACAGGGTTTCCCAAACTTTAGGCTATATGCGTAGCAAATGGCACCCTATTTCCTACAAAGTGCACTGGCCAAAAGTAGTACACTACCTAGGGAGTAGGGTGCCATTGTGATGCAAATTACATTATATTCTTGATTCTCATTCCTCAATTTCAGTGATTGCTTTTTAGGTCTGGTGACATTGCCAACATGACATAGGCCCATAGACATAACATTTAACTGGAGAGCATTTACTGTTGCAGTATTTGACATGCTATCCGATTAGCGTATATTACTTACAGTGACAGGTTACATTTAAGCGAGACATTAAATCCAAACTATCCGATTAGCGCATATTACCTACAGTGACAGGTCACATTTAAGTGAGACATTAAATCCAAACAATCCCATTAGCGCATATTACTTACAATGACAGGTTACATTTAAGCGAGACATTAATAAACCAATTAGACACATTTGGGCAGTCTTGATACAAATTTTTGAACAGAAATGCAATGGTTCATAGCATCAGTCTAAAAGTTTGTACATACACTGCTGCCATCTAGTAGTCAAAATCTAAATTGCAGCTGGGCTGGAATAATACATGATGGCCTTTCTCTTGCATTTCAAAGTTGACAGTACAAAAAAAAAATACAAAAGAATGGTTGTTTTCTTTCTTTGTATTATCTTTTACCAGATCTATTGTGTTAAATTCTTCTACATTCCTTTCAGATTTCCACAAACTTCAAAGTGTTTCCTTTCAAATGGTACCAAGAATATGCATATCCTTGCTTCAGGACCTGAGTTACAGGCAGTTAGATTTGGGTATGTAATTTTAGGCAAAAATTGAAACAAAGGGTCCATTCCTGAAGAGGTTTTAAAACTTCAGGATTGGTGGAACCCCTGTGGGACGGTTAAGCTAACATAGGATTTACACCCGTGTTCTCCGTCTGTTTGTTGCCAGTTCGTCGTGTTCGTTCAAGCTAACCAGCGGTTTCCTGTCAGCTCCTATAGTTTCGCAGCCTCTTTTTCCTCGTCCTCCTGGTTTTTGACCTCTGCTTGTCCTGACCCTGTACCCGCCCGCCTGACCTCTCTGCCCGTCCCTGAATCTGCCTTCCATCATGTACCGTTGCTCCACCTCTGGATTACTCAACTCTGTCCCTGACCGCCGTCCTGTACCTTTGCCTTACCTTGGATCTTCGACCCCTGCCTGCCTTGACCTGTCTTTGCCTGCCCCTGTTGCTACAATAAACATTGTTACCTCGACCGTTTGCACCTGGGTCTTACCTTGATTCTTGATATACAAGTAGGGATCCAAAGTAGGTGCAGATACTTGTATACCTAAAACGTAGTAAACGCAGTGAAGATCTGTTCCAAATGTATCTACTGAGGTGTAAACCTCTGAGCTCTGACGTACTAATGAGGCCATCAAGCACACATACTTAGGCAACATACATTATTTTGGATACTGTATAGGAAAATAACTATGTGTGGTTAGTTTATGTCCTATTTCGAGGTTGGGGTCCTTACATTTCACTTCCACTCAGATAGCAATAAGATAACCACCGTGGGGAAGACCCTACTGTATGTAGTATGCCTACATTGCAATCTTAAACACTTGACCGACCTCATTTAGCAAAGTGAAATAGTTCCGAGTCTGACAGGTAGGTAAACATTACCCTTTAATCCTCACAGTTTCTTTCTAATTTCAACCAATGGGAATTGTGAGGTATCACACAAGGCCCCACTGCGCAAATGTACATGGATACTGGTATATCTGCTCAATTCTAGATAGGTTCTTTTCTAGATCTAATACAGATAAAACCTTATTTTAGCATTTATGAATAACACTTTCATTCCATTAGATGCATTTTTAAGAATCACTTTTTGCATTAATTCTTTGTCTCACTCTGAGGAAGATGAGTGGGAGAAAGCCTACTGTCAACGTAATTGAGTTTTGCATCGCAAGTGAGGGAAATTGCACTGGCAAAGCTTTTAACGTACCGTAAGAACTCATGTCAAAACATCATCCATACCATACACACGAGAGGACTTTTTCACAACTTATCCTCCTTCTGACACCGAGGTGTGAATTGAACAGAGAGATGAATGGGATAAAGGTTGCCAAAATCTTTCTAAAGCTCTCTTTGTCAAACCTACAGAATCTTTTCCACAAAAGAAATCCACACACCACTACTTCAGAAACACACTTGAAGTACAATGTGAATATCCAGTACCAGGCAAAAAATTGGACACACCTACAAGTTTTTATTTTATTTTTTATACATTGTAGAATAATAGTAAAGACATCAAAACTATGAAATAACACATATGAAATCATGTAGTAACCAAAAAAGTTTTAAACAAATCAAAATATATTTGACATTCTTTCAAGTAGCCACCTGTCACGGCCGTTGTATGGAGGAGACCAAGGCGCAGCGTTGTAAGCGTACATTCTTCTTTAATTAAAGAAAGAACACTGAACAAAACGTGAAGCAAATATGAGTAGTGCAGACAGGCAACTAAACATAGAATAAAAACCCACAAATACCCTATGGAAATGGCTACCTAAATATGGTCCCCCAATTAGAGACAACGATAAACAGCTGCCTCTGATTGGGAACCAATTCAGGCCACCATAGACCTACATATACCTAGACTTACAAAAACCCTTAGATATACAAAAACGAACATACCCACCCTAGTCACACTCTGACCTGACCAAAATAATAAAGAAAACAAAGATAACTAAGGTCAGGGCGTGACACCCCCGTTTGCCTTGAAGACAGCTTTGCACACTCTTGACATTCTCTCAACGATCTTCAACTGGAATGCTTTTCCAACAGTCTTGAAGGAGTTGACAAATATGCTGAGCACTTGTTGGTTGCTTTTCCTTCACTCTGCGGACAAACTTATCCCAAACCATCTCAATTGGTTTGAGGTCGGGTGGTTGTGGAGGCCAGGTCATCTAATGCAGCACTCCATCACTCTCCTTCTTGGTCAAATAGCCCTTACACAGCCTGGAGGTGCGTTGGGTCAGTGTCCTATTTAAAAAATAAATAATAGTCCCACTTAAGCGTGAACCAGATGGGATGACGTTTCGCTACAGAATGCTGTGGTAGCCATGCTGGTTAAGAGTCCCTTGAATTCTAAATAAATCACAGACAGTGTCACCAGCAAAGCACCCCCACATCATCATACCTCCTCCTCCATGCTTCACGGTGGGAACAACACATGCGCAGATCATCCGTTCACCTACTATGCGTCTCACAAAGACACAGCGGTTGGAACCAAAAATCTCACATTTTGACTCATCAGAACAAAGGACATATTTCCACCGATCTAATGTCCATTGCTCGTGTTTCTTAGCCCAAGCAAGTCTCTCATTGGTGTCCTTTAGTAGTGGTTTATTTGCAGTAATTCGACCATGAAGGGCTGATTCATGCAGTCTCCTCTGAACAGTTGATGTTTATTTGGGCTGCAATTTCCGAGGCTGGTAACTTAATGGTTTTTGCTACTGTACTTGAAGAAACTTTCAAAGTTCTTGAAATTTTCCACATTGACCGACCTTCTTGTCTTAAAGCAATGATGGACGGTAATTTCTCATTCCTTATTTGAGCTGTTTCTTGCCATAATATGGAACGGTATTTTACCAAATAGGGCTATCTCCTGTATACCACCACCACATTGTCACAACACAACCGATTGGCTCAAACGCATTAAGAAGGAAAGAAATTCCATAAATGAACTTTTAACAAGGCACACATGTTAATTGAAATGCATTCCAGGCAGTAACAGATTTAGGCATAGGCGACATGGGTCGACACGGGGCACCCGGGATTTTTGGGGGGAATGGTGACATTTGCGGGATCGGATTTCTATCGCTCATTTGCACGTCACGTCAATGATATCATGTCACCATGTGGGACTGTGGGTCAATTAAACTTGTTGGAGTGGGCGCCCTGATTCTAGTTTGTGAGCTAGGCAGGCTACTGCCTGGGAAGGTCTCCCACTCAGAAGTACGAGATGTGGAAGGGGGCGGGGATAGGTTGATGTCAGGTCTCCCCACTGGAAGCCCGAGGTAGGGGGAGCGGGGGAATCTATCAAATGCGCATCAGTCACACTACGAAATGCTAATAAATAAACCACAAGTCATTCATAATACTGTGAATATATTTTTCTGGTATGTGGTTTGTGCGAAATCGTTAAGAATGATATAAGTCTAGTCTGCACACCACCAAGGTGAATTGGTTTAGTCTTGACTCTTGGTTGACAGTGTTGGGGGACGGGTAATGTATTGGCTCTTGGTTGACAGTGTTGGGGGACTGGTAATGTATTGACTCTTGGTTGACAGTGTTGGGGGAAGGGTAATGTATTGACTCTTGGTTGACAGTGTTGGGGGACGGGTAATGTATTGACTCTTGGTTGACAGTGTTGGGGGACGGGTAATGTATTGACTCTTGAGTGCCGAATTAAAACAAATGTGTTCATATTTGCCTTTGTTACTTCTTTTTATATAGTTTTAAATGTTATGATTATTTATTTGTGTTGTTACTGTGTAAATTACATGTTAACACAATGTTTATACTAGACTAATTACAATGTCACACATAAGAGCAATTGAATATAAAGTGTTACCCAAAACAATAACAATTCCATTTACCCTACACCATTTATGCTGCTATGTCATTTCAGACATAGGCCTATCTTTAATCATTTTTCACTCTTGTGCTATACCTGTCAGAAACACAAAAAACATTTACACTTATAGATAAATACGCTGTGTCCCAAATGGCACCTTATTCTTTATATAGTGTACTACTTTTGAACAGATCCCTATGGGTGCCATTTAGGACGCATGATTTATCTTGGCCTTTGTATGACTTATCAACAGTGACCCAGACAGAACGTTTTCTGCTCCTTGGAATCGGTGGTGATGTGGATGACTCCTGGAATCGGTGGCTGTGCGGATGACTCCTGGCTCACCTTGATGATGATGACATCCCCAGTCTGGTGCCTGATGGGTCTGGATTAGCAGCAGCTCACAGGGTCATTAGCTCTATATTTACCAGATCCACAGGCTGAACTTAATCTGTCAGTCACCTGCAGTGGACTCACAGGTAGCTAAATGCAGAGTTCTTTCTCCTTGGGAGTTTGCGGATCATTCCGGGGATGTTGCATGCCTGTCTGCCTCCCTGTACTGTGAATCCCAGTGGGCTAACAGGTAGCTACATGCAAATAGCTTAAAACAAAGGAAGGACTGCATGACGGGTTGTTTTGTATAATAACGCTAGTTCTGGAGTTCTACTGCCAGCATGGCGCATTGGTCTGAATGCAATGAATGAAGGTGAGGTATACCTTGGGGTTTTGTGTCTCGTTCCAGGGATGTTGCTTGCTGCCTTCCTCCCTCCCAGTACTGTGAATACCAATGGTTTTAGCCTGAGCTGTTATGGCGCGGCCATTGTACAACTGCATTAACATAATAGAAATGAGTGAATGTGTGAACGGCACACAGCCCAGTGTGTCCAATGGATATCCTATTATGGGCCTCCATGGGATGCTGCTGCTCGAATAGAAACACAACGACTAGATTCTATTTCTATGACTGCCCTGCTGTTACTCTAATGGGTAATTAGAGTAACAGTAGAACAATGCTTCCTATTGCTTGTCCTGGATGGATCTGTACATTGAGTTCCTTTTCTGGAACAAAAAAAGTGTTTGGAATTTAGCATCTACAAAAAAAAAGTGTTTGGAATTTAGCATCTACAAGTCATCTTATTTGGGTTTTTAATATAGATCTGTAAAGATACGACACCCATCCACTTCCTTGCTAATGCTGCACCTTCACAAACAGAATGGGGTTACAGAGGAACAACCATAGCCAATATATTATATAGCCTACCTATGGGAACAAGTTTGCTCCTGCTATTTTTGTCCTTATTCTAGCATCAATGCTAAATTGCCCTCAACTCCCCTAAGGCAGCGGAAAGCAAACAGTGGTAAATGATTAGTGGTAGCTAGTCATGCAATAAAGCCTTAGTGAATAATAGTGAATAATCACTGAGTGAACGCCTATAAGCTATAGCAACAGTTAAGTTGTTAATGCCCTGGTTAATTATAAGAGGGTGAAATGAGTGGCTCGTTATAGTGAGCGGAAGTAAATGATCAGTGGGCTGCCAGAGGAGTGTTGTGCTCAGGTAAACCTATTAAGACGACACATCTCAGTCAGAGGTCTCACGGTGAGCTCAGCACTCTGTGTGCTCTCAGGCTTAAGAGCACATAAAGAAACAGACCCGGGCAGAGGAACAAAGGACGAAGGAGGAGGAGGAGGAGGAGAGGAGCGAGGATTGAGGCAAAATGCAAACGCAGCGTTAGGTAACCAGAGTTTTCTCTCAGCAATACAGGGGATTGAGAGGGGAAAAAAGTGAGTAAGGAAGAGCGAGGCTCAAGAGACGGAGCAGGTTGAGAAGAGTTAAGAAAAGATGTAGAAGAGATGTAAACAAAAAAAGATGCAAAAGGAGTGAGGAAGAGAGATGGAGCGAGGGAGGGATACCAAGAGACCAAAAGGGAGGGAGTGAGCGAGAGATTGTGACATAAATAGACCGTAAACAGATTACGGAATGGAAAGGACTGGTGAAAAGAAGGAGACACACAAACACGAGTAAACAAAGCAAGAAAGGAAGGAGGAATAAAGAGAAAATAAACTGCCAGAGCACACTGGCAGTAGTCCTCAATAGCTACTTCAATATGTATGAGAGAGTTTTCCCTGCTAGTAGACACTATACGACAACGATAAGATAGAGAGAGGGAAGAAAGAGAGGGAAATAGAGAAAGAGGAGGATAGGGAATTCAGGTTTTCATGAAAAGGGACTCCATTCCAGTCACAAGACGTTTCTACATGTCCAAGAGATAAGCAGGAACAAGAGACCTGAGATAAGCAGGAACAAGAGACCTGAGATAAGCAGGAACAAGAGACTTGAGATAAGCAGGAACAAGAGACCACCCAGAAGCCTGGTTAACAATCCCCTTGTGTTTCCCTGACACAACAAAACAACAAGCTCTGAGTGCAGGAGCCCAACTCAAACAACCAGCCCACCAAATTACAACACTACGCTGTCGCCAAACAAAACAATTACGTCATTATGATAACACAATGTAAACGTCCTCGCCGCATTACACATGCACAAAAGTAGATAGTCAACGAAACCGCCACAAGGCGTGAAAATAGAAAATGTCACCGAATGTGCAGATTCAGAACACCTTTCTACAGAAGAAGATGGTGGAGAAAGTGAGCTATACTGTAATTGCAGTACTTTCTGAGCTTTCGAAAGTCACAGCTCGTGAGTTTGAAACGTGCACCTGCATGGGCTCTGAGAGAAGCCAGCCGTAGTCAGACCTGCAGAAGATAGACTGTGCTTCTCATGCTGTCAGCCCCTAGGATGCTGCTGAAACAGCCCTACAGCGTGTCCCAAATGGAACCCTATTTAGTACACTGTTGTTGACCAGGGCACATAGGGTTCTGGCCAAAAGTAGTGCACTACATAGTGAATAGAGTGTCATTTGAGATGCGTGGCAACCTTGCATTCTCTCATTACCTCAGAAAAATTTAGAAACACAAGCCACAGCAGCTCTTCTCCCAATAGAACAGCAATCTGTCCAGTGCGCCCAGACCTCTGTGACATTGTCATCCTCCCACAATACTATGGGGGAGAAGAGACTTGAGACTGACACTTCCAGAGAACAGCGCGATCTGTCAGTGACTGACTCCGGTCAGTTACATTCCCATTCCATGACATTCTTGTTCACTTCCTCTGACAGATGTGATGTGAAATAATGTCCCATCAACAAAAAGTTACAACTTGCAACTTATTGTGCTGACTGACAGTGAATTCAGTAAACATGCAGAGATGAGGAATGATACCCAATTGTCATACTTGAGTAAAAGTAAAGATAACTTAATAGAAAATGACTCAAGTAAAAGTGAAAGTCACCAAATAAAATACTACTAGAGGAAACATCTTAAAGTATTTGGTTTTAAATATACTTAAACAACAAAACTAAATGTAATTGCAAAAATGTACTTAAGTATCAAAAGTAAAAGTAAAAGTATAAATCATTTCAAATTCCTTATATTAAGCAAACCAGATGGAACAATTTTTCATGTTTTTTAAAATTTACCGATAGCCAGGGGCACACTCCAACACTGAAAATGTATGTATACATGAAAATGTATGATGGAAAATGTATGTATGGAAAATGTATGGAGTAAAACGTACATCATTTTCACTAGGAATGTAGTGAAGCAAAAGTAAAAGTTGAAAAAATATCAATAGTAAAAGTAAAGTACAGATAACCCAAAAATTATTTAAGTAATACTTTAAAGTATTTTACTTAAGTACTTTACAAGACTGGATATGACGGAAGCCTGAAATATGAATGGAAATAGATTCTTCAGGTAATCACAGCATCAAAATTTTGGAGTATACAACTGGTAAATACACGTGTAAAGAAGGATGGTGTACATGTGTTTAGTCTGTTTACGGACACGTGTTCGTGTGTGAATATACAGCATGTGTGTGTGGTCCAGGCCACCCTTAAAGCACTATGGCCTCGGTACTACACCCTGTCAGTGTGCCGTACTAAAAATCAGCTTAACTTCCATTAGCCCACCCTCCATTCACCATGGCACATGCTGCCACTCTCCATCTCCCTCATGACTTAAAGAGAATGAGAAAATTAATTTTACAACCCCTGACATTTTCTCTCTTTCTCTTCACATCAACAGCCACGGCACACTCCACTACTCCCTCTCTCCTCCTCTTAAGAAAATAAGGAAAAGGAATGAGCAAAGATTTTAATTTTATTGCCCCTCTCCCTCTCCCTTTCCCTCTCCCTCTCCCTCTCCCTCTCCCTCTCCCTCCTTCTCCCCATTATTGACAAGGGCTCGTATCCAAAGCAGCACACTCCATCATTCTCCTTCTCCCTCATTACTTAAAAGAAGGGAGGAGAAAATGAATTTTAGAGCCCCGGGCCCCTATCTGTCTCTTCACCCCCACCCCTCACCACTCAGCCCCCCCCTTATTCGAAGTGGCACGCCAGTCCCCCTACTCTTCTCATTACTTAACCGAAAGATTGGAAAATCATTTTTGCTCTCCACCAAGCCCACACTGGCTCCATGGTCTCTTTCTCTTACACTCCCAAGGAGGAAAAATATATATATTTTACAGCACCTCCCCTCCATCCCTCATAAAGAAGAGCCACAGTTCCCATTTATGTTTTCTGCTACTTTTTTACATAAAAAAATATATGTATGGCACAGTTCTTCTTCGTCACTGTACTGCTGCTTCCACCCTCTCTTGGAAGGCTTCTCTTTTCATTAGCATCCTGGTGGTTCCCTTTGTCTCCCCACCCAGGCACACTTCTGCTCTGCGATGCCCATGTGTCCACTTTGATGGCATGCAGAGGGGCCATTGTGACTGCTAGAGGGTATTAAAAGGTCATTTAAGATAACTGGCCCTTCTGTTGCCACACCCCCTCCCTCACCTCCTCCTTAGATTGGGTACTGTCATTACCTCTGCTGCCTGGTATTGCACACATATGCTCTCTGTAGTCTCACTAAGTAGACTACAGGGGCATGGGGTCAGCATTGATCTACTCCTCCTGGGCCTGTAATTATAAAGCATCTCAGAGTATGAGTACTGATCTAGGATCCGTTTAGCCTTTTAGATAGTAAGGAATATAATCATATGGACAGGGAGGATCTGATCCTAGATCTATTCTAAGATGCTTTATGGATAGGGGACGTGGTCTTCCAACACGTAAATGTAATCGTACATGGACGAAATCCAGCCCTAAAAGCTGACATATTCCAAATGGTTCTTTAAAAGAGTATACAACAGAATGTAGACTCCATGTGAGCTTACATCACACAACAAAGACAGTCTGTGCTCAAACGGGTCATAGAGCACTAGTTATGACACAGTTCTTCAATCTTCTCCTCCCCCAGAAGTACACTGCTACCACAACCTCTCTACACATACAGTATCTGCAGCCCAGATGCTACTCACCCCCCAACTCCTCCTCCCCCTCCTCTCTCTCTTCCTCCTCCTTCGCTCTACTTGAGGCGGCTGTTTCCAGCACCCTATTCATTAACAGATTCTTAATGTTCCCGGATGAGTTGACTGTAATTTATGGTGGTAAAAAGTGCCTCAGTGTGTGTTGGTGTATGTGTGTACGTGTGTGCGTGCGTGTGTGCACTTCTGTGCTATTTCGTAAAGTACCAGGATGGATTTTGACATATGTACAACTGATTAGGCATGTGTGTATATTGATTTGCTTAATTAATGTTCATGCGTGTTTGAGTGTAGTACTGTATATGTAAATGTGCTTGTTCCTGCTTCTCTCTTCACTCTGAGTCTCACTGGAGAGAGTCACGTCTTCCTAGAGGGCAATGTAAGGACAGCGATGAAGGCACATATCAGGTTTTTCGGAGGACGCTCAATGAGGTTTCTGTCTCCAGAGCAGACCTCAGTCAAAGTCCTGGAGTTGTCCATTCTGTCTGTTTTTCCCTTTCCCAGTCTACTGCCTCTACTCGTTGGGGCACGCTGAATTAAGATGACATGAGTTTGTGTGGGAAGTCCCCATGTCCATGGCCACACAAATGTGGGTATGTATGTGTACAAGGTGTGTGTGTGTGTGGGTATGAGAGTGTCTTTTTTGGTCTGTGTGTGTGTGTGTGTGTGTGTGTGTGTGTGTGTGTGTGTGTGTGTGTGTGTGTGTGTGTGTGTGTGTGTGTGTGTGTGTGTGTGTGTGTGTGTGTGTGTGTGTGTGAGAGCATGCCACTTGCAACGCCAAGATAGTGGGTTCAATTCCCGGGACCACCTGTGAGTAAAATATACGCATGATATAAGTAAGTTGCTTTGGATAAAAACATCTGCCAAATGGCATATATTATTATTATGAAAGAAGCAGAGACAGAAACAGAGAGAGAGACAGAGACTGAAACAGAGACAGAGAAACAGAGACACAGAGACAGACAGACAGAGATACAGAGACAGAGAAACAGAGACAGAAACAGAGAGACAGAGACAAAGAAACAGAGACAGAGAGACAGAGAAACAGAGGTTCTGTGCCCAAACCTCATCTCACAGATTTTGGCACCCTCACTCCCCCAGATTGTGGAGTATTGAATCCCAGTGTTGCTCCTCTCTTTCAGGGTACTGGTGGTGGTGGTGGTGGTGGGTGGAGGTGGTAGAGGTTACATAGATTGCGAGCCGCTTTGTGTGCCAAGGAAAGCCTGTTTCCTAGAAATTGAGAAACACACACACATGCACACGCACACACACACAATCAAATAGTTATCTTCACATAAACAGAGGCACTGTGCTGCTCATATAAATGCCCACCCACACTAGTACACACATTCTTAAACACAAACACACACAGTCGTACCCCCCCCCCCCCACACACACCACCCCACACCCTAATGTACAGTACATAGTGCTGTGTCGGGGGGGGCATTCCTTTTCCTTGACTTCTTGACCATTTGAATTTCCTGCACCTCGCTCCCTTGGCAGTTGAACGGAACTCCACGCACGGTAAAAATAACCCCTGGAAAGCCAGTCAGCAGTAGCAATGCTCCGCTCTGAAAACACAGGGTGCCCACACCGCCTGTTAGCAGCAAGGTTTCTATTTGAGGAGGGTCAGGCTCCAGCGGTGGAAGCCGCTACTGCTTATAGTGCAGGGGGCTGGGCCGGTGGGCTGGGGCGGGCTGGGGTGGTGGGCTGGGGCGGCTGGGGTGGTGGGCTGGGCCGGGCTGGGGTGGTGGGCTGGGGTGGTCTGGGGTGGTGGGCTGGGCCGGGCTGGGGTGGTGGGCTGGGGCGGGCTGGGGTGGTGGGCTGGGGAGGGCTGGGGTGGTGGTCTGGGGTGGTGGGCTGGGCCAGGCTGGGGTGGTGGGCTGGGCCGGGCTGGGGTAGTGGGCTGGGCCGGTGGGCTGGGGTGGTGGGCTGGGCCGGGCTGGGGTAGTGGGCTGGGCCGGTGGGCTGGGGTGGTGGGCTGTTCCGGTAGGCTGGGGTGGTGGGCTGGGGTGGTGGGCTTGGGGTGGTGGGCTGGAGCGGTGACCTGAGGTGGTGGGCTGGGGTGGTGGGCTGGGGTGGTGGCCTGAGGTGGTGGGCTGGGGCGGGCTGGGGTGGTGGTCTGGGGTGGTGGGCTGGGCCGGTGGGTTGGGGTGGTGGGCTGGGGCGGTGAGATCCTTGAGGGTTGGAGGCTGGAGGTCCCACTGTCACACCTTTGAGCGCTTATTCCTAATGATTCCAGTTAGAGCGAAGTGCACTAATGGCTCACAGACATGTCACACATGTTGAGAAGGAGCACTAGGGATGATGGAATGCTGTGTGGGGACGTTCTACACACTGACATCCTGCCCCACTCAGGCAGCGAGGCAAGGTAAACACATGGAAATGAGCGCTCAGACGAGCAGCAGACGAGTAAATACACAGACATACACAAACACTCATGGTCACACGCACAGGTTCAGGTACATACACAAACACACACGCTGGAATGAAAACAAACACAGATGCTTGCCTATTTGTTCTCATTTGCAACCTGTTTTATGCTTTCATAGAAGTAGACATGGACATATGCACACACACGCACACGCACAGGTCAAGTATGTCCTCATCTGCAGCATACATAGATATAGATGTGTGCGAGAGTGTCCTCTCAGACCTCACCACAGTGCACAGTGCACAGCTGGAAAGGAGAGAGAGACCCGAGTGTGTCAGTGTGGTAAGGTTAGGGGCCCTGTCTCGCTCTCCCTCCCTCTCTCTCTACAACACTCCTTTTCTCTGTCTTTCCTCGTTTTCTCGGGCCTCCCGCTCCCTTTCCCTTAGTCTGGTTTTGGCATGTCTGTCAGTCAGTCAGTCAATCAGTCAGTCAGTCAGTCAGTCAGTCAGTCAGTCAGTCAGTCAGTCAGTCAGTCAGTCTGTCTGTCTGTCTGTCTGTCTGTCTGTCTGTCTGTCTGTCTGTCTGTCTGGGCCACTCTGGCCAGTCCAGGTTTCTCCTAACTCAAATTTACAAACATACACACACACACACACACACAGAAATGACAGTTGCCATGGTGCCCTAGTGAAAGTCTAAGCAGAGAGCTCCTGTACAATTTGTCAATATTTTCGTAATGAATTCCTTTTTATAGAATGTTTTACCTACAATCGTTTTGCTTTAAGAATATAGCTAATTAATATCATCAGAATCCACCACAGCGTTAAGACTGAAGTCATTTGTTTGTATGGCTAGCTAGCTAACGTTAGTTGGCTAGCTGTTTTGATTTTGAATGCCAACCGGTGTCCGGAGGTTGAAGATGGAGAGAAGCCGAAAGCAAGATGGCAGAGATGTGGAGTAATGAGGATCGTAAAGGAGGACAAAGTTACAAGGTTTCTCTTTAATTATTTTTTGTAATGTGGGGTGCTTTCTGGCACCATGTGACTGCTGTAGCATCATCCAAGAGGGTGCTTTATTTTGGTAGTAGTGTTGAAGGAATAGCTCGCTAGCTACCCACTACCAGTGGTGTAAAAGTAATTAAGTAAAAATACTTTAAAGTATTACTTAAGTCATTTTTTGGGGTATCTGTACTTTACTTTACTATTCATATTTTTGACAACTTTTACTTTTACTCCACTGCATTCCTATAGAAAATCATTTTCATACATTTTCCCAAACACCCAAAAGTACTCGTTACATTTTGAATGCTTAACAGGACAGGAAAATTGTAAAATTCACACACTTCAAGAGAACATCCCTGGTCATCCTTATTGCCTCTGATCTGGAGGACTCACTAAACACAAATGCTTCATTTCTAAATTATGTCTGAGTGTTGGAGTGTGCCCTTGACTATCCGTAAAATAAAAAAACAAGAAAATTGTGCAGTCTGATTTGCCTAAAATAAGGATTTTGAAATTATTTATACTTTTACTTTTGGTACTTAAGTATATTTTGAGATTACATTTACTTTTGATACTTAAGTATATTTAAAATCAAATACTTTTAAACTTTTACTCAAGTAGTATTTTACTGGGTGACTTTCACTTTTACTTGAGTCATTTTCTATTAAGGTGTCTTTACTTTTACTTGAGTCATTTTCTATTAAGGTGTCTTTACTTTTACTCAAGTATCCACAACTACCTTCTACAGAGTCCATGGACTGAAGTGGCTTAGCTGAAACTTCATCTGACTGAGTTCTACTATGGAAAAGCCAGAGACAGCGAGACACGTTGATGAGACCGCACTTCTTGCCTGCCTACGGACTTTCTCTCCCTGCTTGACAACCTCCCTCAGATGACCTCTCATGAACTTTCTAATGACTGTCCATCTCATGATGTTGTGATGTTGTTTTTCTAAATTACTTGTTTTTTTGTGTGCTTTGAAGAGCTTTAATATTCTTTGAAAAGTGCTATATATTATTATTATTTTTAAATTGGATACGCACATACATTCACACAGACACAAACACACCAACATACAGTGCCTTGCGAAAGTATTCGGCCCCCTTGAACTTTGCGACCTTTTGCCACATTTCAGGCTTCAAACATAAAGATATAAAACTGTATTTTTTTGTGAAGAATCAACAACAAGTGGGACACAATCATGAAGTGGAACGACATTTATTGGATATTTCAAACTTTTTTAACAAATCAAAAACTGAAGAATTGGGCGTGCAAAATTATTCAGCCCCTTTACTTTCAGTGCAGCAAACTCTCTCCAGAAGTTCAGTGAGGATCTCTGAATAATCCAATGTTGACCTAAATGACTAATGATGATAAATACAATCCACCTGTGTGTAATCAAGTCTCCGTATAAATGCACCTGCACTGTGATAGTCTCATAGGTCCGTTAAAAGCGCAGAGAGCATCATCAAGAACAAGGAACACACCAGGCAGGTCCGAGATACTGTTGTGAAGAAGTTTAAAGCCGGATTTGGATACAAAAAGATTTCCCAAGCTTTAAACATCCCAAGGAGCACTGTGCAAGCGATAATATTGAAATGGAAGGAGTATCAGACCAGCTGAGGTGGGAGACTCTGTCCATAGGACAACACTCAGTCGTATATTGCACAAATCTGGCCTTTATGGAAGAGTGGCAAGAAGAAAGCCATTTCTTAAAGATATCCATAAAAAGTGTTGTTTAAAGTTTGCCACAAGCCACCTGGGAGACACACCAAACATGTGGAAGAAGGTGCTCTGGTCAGATGAAACCAAAATTGAACTTTTTGGCAACAATGCAAAACGTTATGTTTGGCGTAAAAGCAACACAGCTCATCACCCTGAACACACCATCCCCACTGTCAAACATGGTGGTGGCAGCATCATGGTTTGGGCCTGCTTTTCTTCAGCAGGGACAGGGAAGATGGTTAAAATTGATGGGAAGATGGATGGAGCGAAATACAGGACCATTCTGGAAGAAAACCTGATGGAGTCTGCAAAAGACCTGAGACTGGGACGGAGATTTGTCTTCCAACAAGACAATGATCCAAAACATAAAGCAAAATCTACAATGGAATGGTTCAAAAATAAACATATCCAGGTGTTAGAATGGCCAAGTCAAAGTCCAGACCTGAATCCAATCGAGAATCTGTGGAAAGAACTGAAAACTGCTGTTCACAAATGCTCTCCATCCAACCTCACTGAGCTCAAGCTGTTTTGCAAGGAGGAATGGGAAAAAATTTCAGTCTCTCGATGTGCAAAACTGATAGAGACATACCCCAAGCGACTTACAGCTGTAATCGCAGCAAAAGGTGGCGCTACAAAGTATTAACTTAAGGGGGCTGAATCATTTTGCACGCCCAATTTTTCCGTTTTTGATTTGTTAAAAAAGTTTGAAATATCCAATAAATGTCATTCCACTTCATGATTGTGTCCCACTTGTTGTTGATTCTTCACAAAAAAATACAGTTTTATATCTTTATGTTTGAAGCCTGAAATGTGGCAAAAGGTCGCAAAGTTCAAGGGGGCCGAATACTTTCGCAAGGCACTGTAGACATTTTCATTCATTGTCAGTCCATTCACTTCAAACCCCCAAAAAGTTTGTGAAGTTCCGATTTTCCAAACTACTTCTCGTTCTTTGTGCAACATGCCTCTTGTGTGAGTACTGACCACATGACAAAATGATAAAACTAAACAGCTCGCTGAGATACCAACAGAAAAGACACCAGGAAAACCAACTTATCGAAATAACAGCATCAGTTTAGACATAACTGTGGTGTTTATTCTGTATCTGTACAACAAGGACACAGAAGTCACAGTGAAGCACAAACCTCAAACCCCCTACCTCTCTGTTGTCATCAATTGAGTCAAATGGGGTTGACAATTCAAATGGATATTTCTTAGAAAAGAGGTCGATATGTTTCAGATGAGCAACCCCATGGAAAACATGCATTTACATGGATGACACATCAATTAAAACATTTCCCAGAATGCATTTCCTATCTTTTTTGTTTTTGTTTCCCACTCAGTGTATTTCAGATCACTTAAAACTTTATTGACATTACGACGAATATACAAAAAAACGAACTGGATAAAAGCACTTAGCAACAGCCGGTATGGAAAGAGCTAGCGCTAGTGAAATCAATGGAAAAACACTCTGCCAGAGCTCACGCACTGTACTTATCTGTCGTGGATAGTGAATCTGGCCAACAGTGACTTGCACCCGCTACGTTGCCATGACCTCAGGGCAGGACACAGATGTTGGCGGCTGCAGGCCAGACAGACAACCCTTGGTCCAGTCCGGAGTGGAGACACTCTCATGAACGTAACCTCTAACATGACCTTTGACCTATCAATTTGAAGTTGATGCCCTGATTTTGGACCAAAAGGGCAAATCCTAGAGCAAGGCTTCTGCAAACTACAAGCTGCACTGTTGCTATTATTTTGGAGAGGGAACAGAAGGGCAAATCTTAGAATTGCTCTTTTGCAAACTCCAATCTGCACTGTTGCTATTATTTTTGTCAGGGTTTGTTTTCGCCTTCATGTAACCCGTGGCTATTATTGTGTGGGGGATAAAAGGTGATATCCAGAGCTTATAGAATTTAATCATTTGATATCCTGGGTGTGTGGTTTTCAAACAGTCCTGAAAGAGCTTGATTTCATGTTATGTGTAAAAGCATTCCCACAAAGGGAAAGAAAGGTGGGATGTAGGCTGGTGTGTTGCGTGTGTGTGTGTGTGTGTTTTGTGTGGTTGTACCTCAGGTCCTCTGAGCAAACACAGCTGAGAAACAATCTTTCATCAAGCCCTTTTATTCCCCCCACAGGCAGAGTGAATACAGGTTTGGAGTTCCCTGGATCAAAACATGATTACACTGGATATTTAACCCAAGACACACATTTTACATGAGTTCAAAAAGACAGGAAAAGTTTGAGTGGCTGTCGATGTCTAAATAAAATAATTTATTGCCGTTTCTATCAAGCTCAAGGACAAAGATGTTTAGCACATTAAACAGTCAATTAACCCTGGGAATTGTGATAATCCTTTTGTACTTGCTGAGACAGAACTTGAATGCCACTACATGCACAGACTTACTGTCCAGTCTAATGTATGTGATGGGATGTTCCAACAAAGATATTCTCCCAATTAGACAAACCTACAAAGGTTAAATAAAATGCGGAACAAACAAGATAAAAAAAATGACAATTATCATAGGATGTTGCAAAAACAATGATGAGAAAACCCATGACATCAAAACAAATCAAATGTTATTTGTCACATGCGCCGAATACAACAGTGAAATGCTTACTTACAAGCCCTTAACCAACATTGCAGTTTTAAGAAAATACCTTAAAAAACATTTTTTTTAAGAGCAGCAGTAAACAACAATAGCGGAGCTATATATAATGTGTACCGGTACAGAATCAAGGTCAATGTGCGGGGGCAACGGTGTGGAGGTAATTGAGGTAATATGTACATGAAGGTAGAGTTACTAAAGTGACTATGCATAGATAATAACAGGGAGTAGCAGCAGCGTTCCAGAAGGGGAGGCAATGCAAATAGTCTGGGTAGCCATTTGATTAGATGTTCAGGAGTCTTATGGCTTGAGGGTAAAAGCTATTTAGGAGCCTCTTGGACTTAGACTTGGGGCTCTGGTACCGCTTGCCGTGCGGTAGCAGAGAGAATATTCTATGACTAGGGAGACTGAAGTCTTTGACAATTTTTAGGGCCTTCCTCTGACACCGCCTGGTATAGAGGTCCTGGATAGCAGGAAGCTTGGCCCCAGTGATGTACTGGGCCGTACGCACTTCCCTCTGTAGTGCATTTTTTTTTTTTCATTTTACTAGGCAAGTCAGTTAAGAACAAATTCTTATTTTCAATGACGGCCTAGGAACAGTGGGTTAACTGCCTGTTCAGGGGCAGAACGACAGATTTGTACCTTGTCAGCTCGGGGATTTGAACTTGCAACCTTTCGGTTACTAGTCCAACACTCTAACCACTAGGCTACCCTTGCGGTCGGAGGTTGAGCAGTTGCCATACCAGGCAGTGATGCAACTCTTCAGGATGCTCTCGATGGTGCAGATGTAAAACCTTTTGAGGATCTGAGGACCCATGCCAAATCTTTTCAGTCTCCTGAGGGGGAATAGGTTTTGTCGTGCCCTCTTCACGACTCTCTTGATGTGCTTGGACCATGTTAGTTTGTTGGTGATGTGGCTGCCAAGGAACTTGAAGCTCTCAACCTGCTCCACTACAGCCCCGTTGATGAGAATTGGGGACGTGCTCGGTTCTCCTTTTCCAGTAGTCCACAATCATCTCCTTTGTCTTGATCACGTTGAGGGAGAAGTTGTTGTCCTGGCACCACATGGTCAGGTCTCTGACCTCCTCCCTATAGGCTGTCTCATTGTTGTGGGTGATCAGGCCTACCACTGTTGTGTCATCAGAAAACTTAACGATGGTGTTGGAGTCGTGCCTGGCCGTGCAGTCATGAGTGGGAGTACAGGAAGTGGGGGAGTACAGGAGGGGGCTGACCACGCATCCCTGAGGGGCCCCTGTGTTGAGGATCAGTGTGGCGGATGTGTTGTTACCTACCCTTACCACCTGGGGGTGGCCCGTCAGGAATTCTAGGATCTAGTTGCAGAGGGAGGTGTTTAGTCCCCCCAGGGTCCTTAGCTTAGTGATGAGCTTTGAGGGCAATATGGTGTTGAACGCTGAGCTGTAGTCAATGCATAGCATTCTCACATAGGTTTTCCTTTTGTCCAGGTGTGAAAGGGCAGTGTGGAGTGCAATAGGGATTGAATCATCTGTGGATCTGTTGGTGCGGTATGCAAATTGGAGTGGGTCTAGGGTTTATGGGATAGTGGTGTTGATGTGAGTCATGACCAGCCTTTCAAAGCATTTCATGGCTACATACGTGATTGTTACAGTTGGGTAGTCATTTAGGAAGGTTACCTTGGTGTTCTTGGGCACAGATACTATGGTGGTCTGCTTGAAACATGTTGGTATTACAGACTCAAACAGGGAGAGGTTGAACATGTCAGTGAAGACACTTGCCAGTTGATCAGCGCATGTTCGGAGTACACGTCCTGGTAAGCTGTCTGTTCCTGCAGCCTTGTGAATGTTAACATGTTTGAAGGTCTTACTCACATTGGATGCGGAGAGCTTGATCACAAAGTCGTCCAGAACAGCTGATGATCTTATTGTTTCATTGTTACTTGCCTCGAAGCGAGCATGGAAGTTATTTAGCTCGTCTGGTAGGCTTGTGTCACTGGGCAGCTCTTGGCTGTGCTTCCCTTTCTGTCTGTAATAGTTAGCCAGCCCATCTCTCTGTATCGGATCTATGAAACAGACAAATGTCTACCAGAGAGTAAATATGATCCATTCATACTCCATGCCGATCATTTTGGTACAATGGAAAAGACCAATCACCAGAAAACAGACAGAGTATCAGCAATACCGCATATTGTTCCTTTCCCAGACAGTTTCTGCTGATGTCCCACTCATGTCGGAAAACAATGCCATCAAATCTGCTCTGCCTGACTCGTTACGACAAGGAGGCTTGTTATTCATACCAAGTGTGCCCTTCGGCTTGTTGACGGTTGGCAAAAACATTTAATCTTTAATCAAATGAAATGAGAGATGGAGCAGGAGAAAGCGCACACTGGGCTTGTTGCAGTTAATCATGCAGTCAGTTGAGCAGGCCCGCCCCGGTGTTCCACCTTGGGTTATTTGCGTAACTTAATGAGGTATACAGCACACAGATGTCCTGGACAAGATATTGTCTGAGGTTATGAGCCACGCAGACAGATAAAGAGAGAGACCCCACAGAGATACACTGTAACCACCAGTTCCTGGAATCCCAGACGTGATGACACAGGGAGGGATCAAGGTGAGGATAATGGTTTCTACTGAATCACAGCTGAATCATCAGCATGAAAATGTAATAACAGTCTTGATATCAAACTCTTCAATAAAGACAGTCTAGGCCGGGGGAAAACATAGAGTATAAGCTGTTGGCGAATATCTAAAGATGGGCCTCCGGTACATTATGGTAATTAGACATTGTTGCTCCATATTGTACATCATTAATTCCTAAAAAATGCCTTGGGCTGTTTGCTTAAATAGGACAACACAGTCCAAATATTCAAATAGATATTTATATCCGTCCCATTGGTAAAACATAAAGTGCCGGGATTGGGTGATTCTCTGAACATGCTGTTGTTACAGCCACGATATATTCCTACATACAGTAGTCACAGCCACGATAGTCTTTTATCTATCGTAAAACTTACGTAAGCCAGTATGTAAAACTAGGTTTGTAGGGTGGTAAGCCTATAAAATGAAATATTGTTTGTTCATCAGAGCGATGAGAGCACTTAATAACACACACTTGGAGAAGCACAAGGCCTGACCCACTTCATATCAGAACTAGTGACCTAGATGTTTTGCATGACCTACTGCAATGGGAATGCCATGCGGGCTGCTGACAACGATTGCTTCCCAAATGGCACCATATTCCCTATTTAGTGCACAACTTATGACCAGAAGTAGTGCACTAAATAGGGAATTTGGTGCCATTTCGGATGAAGGCAGGTGACAATGACAGCGGTATGCAGACAGCCTCTGGGACTAGGACTGTCCCTGTTTTGAATCTTAGTCCAATTGCACGGTTAGATTTCAATGGCCGACAACAAGGAGTAAATGACTTGAACAAGTACAGATGTAGGAAATTAATTTGATCACCAATGCAAGAAATGTAAAACTTGAGTGTATTTGAAGTTAAAAATGGCTTCTGAAGTTTAAAATTTCCACTTGCTTTTCCCTTAGGAAAAAAGTACCAACCCCTACAAAAATTGCCATGAATTATAATCCACTAAATAATTCACATTTCCTATTGCTGCAGGATTATTTTCCTAATGTAGCAAATTGGCTCAAATTAAGAATCTACATCTGTAAATCTCCCAGTTGTTTCCAAGATAACAAAGCTAAAAGTTTAACCCTCGAAAATTAACTGCTGAGCATGGAAGATGCTGCCATGCACAAATAAATTAATGAAGCAAAATATAACTCCCCCCAATGCTTTGCTGACAATACAGACTGGATGCATGATGATGTGTACTGTATCGTAGATTTAAAGATAAGCGTAACATTTTATCACCATCTCTGACCTTGTGTGTGTGAGTGTGTGTGTGTGTGTGTGCTTGTGAGCTGGTGTGTGGGGAGCATGTTTTTCGTACCTACTGTACATGTGTGTGTGTGCGTGCATGTGTGCATTTGGGAGTGTATGTCCAGGACAGTGTGTTCTTGTTGTGCGCGTTGCGTGCTGCTAAAGAGTTTATGTTTTCTGTTATCCTCCCTCCCTCGTTTACTTTCTATTCTGGGAAAGTCCAAATTACAGTTCTTCAGTGTGTGGTTGGCTTGTGTGGTTCAGAATTTGTACTTAACCTACCCTTCCTGCTCCATCCCTCGCCCTCTGCCTCCCTACTTCCTCTCTTCTATACCTTCCTTGTTCTTTTCTCACTCTCACTCCATCTTGCTCCCTTGCTTTTCTTGTCCTTTGTATTCTCAAATCCACATTCTTCTGTTCACTTTCACTACATCCATCTTTCTACCGCACTGCCAACTCTCTCTGTTTCCCTACCTCCAACTCCCTGACTTCTTCTTCTCCTCTCTCCTCCCTCATTCCCATTGTCTCTCTCTCTTGCTCTCAGTTGTTTTGTCCCTCAGCCTGTTGCTCTGTGCTGTAGATTTCATGAATAAATCCATGTCTCCTTTAAAAACACGTCCTCCCTGTGGCTTTGCTCCACTCATTTCAGCTCTTCCTGTCTCCCTCCTCTTCCTCCTATAATTACCATCATATAATGTATGGATCTTTCACTGCTCTCTACTCGCCATTTACAAATATGACTTCCCCCCAGTAGTGTGTGTGTGTGTTTACCATTGTGCACCCTCAGCGGGTAGTAGACAACCGGGTGCATCCTGTTTTCAGGGGAAATGGAAGAGTGCCTGTGAAGCGACTTCCGCTTTTGGACATTAAAAAAGCCACACTCCTCCTTAACTCCTCCTCCACATTTATGAGATTGGTGGAACAGTGCAGAAGAGAACCTCCCCAAATTTTTTCTTGTCAGGACCAGAATGAAGGAAACGCCAGTTAGGCGTTTCTTTTAGAACAAACAACTGGGTTGCGTCCATAGATTTAGAACGAAAATACTTAATGACTGAGTCTCAGTCAACCGAACCGATAGAACGACCAGCCGGCTTGGGTAGCAACCTTAGATTTGTGTTGGGACTATATCTCGCGGAAGGATGAAATAGTATGAATAAATTCATCAAAATAAGCTATGGAAAATAATGAACAAAGTGGAAGGTGTGTGTGTGATCTTCCATGGAATTGCATTATTTTCATTATTTTGGATTATTTATACTATTGGCTTTAATTGAACACATGTGCTCGTTTTCTGGTAAAAATGTGTTCAACATTCACTGAAGTAGCTAGGAAGTTTACTAGATAGGTCCAGTAGTTGCCGTGGTATCCAAACCTACATTCTTGCTAGTTTAACTAACCGAACCACCAGTCCTAGCTTGCCATTATGAAAATCGAATTCAAAAATGCGAATAATGTTTTAAATGAGACGTTTGCTTTCAAAAGCAGCTCAAACATAGAACTATAGCCAATGAATTTTATCGCGCAAATATACCGTGCATTATAGGGAATTATAAACGGAGTGGTTAGAACCATGAATGCTGATTGGCTGACAGCCGTGGTATATCAGACCGTATACCATGGGTATGACAAACATTTCTTCTTACTGCTCTTATTACATTGGTATCCAGTTTCTAATAGCAATAAGGCACCTCGGGGGTTTGTGGTATAAGGCCAATATACCACTTCTAAGGGCTGTATCCAGGCACTCTGCGTTGTGTCATGCTTAAGAACAGCCCTTAGCCGTGGTATATAGGCCATATACCACACCCCCTCGTGCCTTATTGCTTAAATATTGCAAGCTCTAAAATGCTCTTCAAGTCAATCAGATACAAGTATTCAACAATTCCATGGTATAACACATAAATAGGATAGAAAGAAAGGCAACGCTACTCTTGGGTTTGCTTGCTCCATTCAAATCTAACTTTAACATTAGAAATATTCCACAATACTGACGACGGATCAGCTCCGAGAAAGATATTATCATCTATGGCTGCAAATATTGAGGTGGCTTATTGTAATGCTTACCCTATAATAATGCACTAAATCAAGATTTGGAACATCACTGTGCACATTTTAGACTACACATCATGAAATATATTGAGACAAATTACAGACAATAGAACTCAATTGATTGAACATGAAATGTACCCATTTCAATATGATTGAAATAGGCCTACTGTATTTATTTTTCAATGCAGTCATCTCAGTTTTAATTAGAAGCATACGTTGCTGGTTTGCATCAATTGCAAAGTCATTGGAAACTTTATATTTCTTTTAAACTTTCTTCTGAAAGTAGCATTTCTTTGGACGATGTGTATGCAGTATACCATGCGTATTCCGTACATACGGTTAATAAAACTTGAAACTGGAAACTATCAGTGTTCACACAGAGGTGGATAAACATGTGATTCTATGTTTAGCGAAGATCTTCTGTGTATAAAGTGATGTGGGAGGGCAAAAAGGCACCTAATGACTTACTTAACTGTCCTACGATTGGTCTGAGGCAGGCGTTAGATTCCGAAGGTTTTTCAATTGCAACTTTACTAACAATGGTTTTGGGAAACAGCTCGAGATTTAACAATACTCCTACGAAGGTTCTAACAATGAACTTCGCCTGAAGATGCTTTTGGTAAACAAGGCCTGGTTTGCATCATAAATGGTACCCTATTGGCCCTGATCAAGCACTATATAGGGAATAGGGTGCCATTTGGGACACACACCTGGTTATCCACTGTGCTGATCATTTTAGAAATCCTTGGAGTATCTGTTTATTGTGTTGACCTAAATGTAAATTCAGTTTTGCTTCTATAACTTTGTCTCCTCAAGTACTCTCTCCTGCTTTCCATTTTTACTTAAATGGTTTATCCATGTCCCCAAACATTAGCAGTAATATGTGATGCATTAAGTCCAAACAGTAGCATATTAACAGGGACAGTTCAGGACAAGCCCGGCACTCAGAGGAGCTTAGATATGACCACTTCCTCTTCCTGCACACTGGACCCAAATCAACAATATTTTAAACACATAATCTAGACATTTAAATGTGACATTTTTATTTATTTATTGTAAGAGGTGTGGGTGGGTGTTTGTGGGAGTTTGTGTTTCTTTGAAAGATATGGATCTGGGACACAATCTAGACATTTAAGTGTAAAAAAAAGTATTTTTAGTAAAACGTGTGTGTGGGAGTTTGTGGGAGTGTGTTTCTTTGAAAGATATAGATATAGATGTGAGAAGTGGGAAGTTCATTTTCATGCCTATCAGACAAATCCTCTTATGAATCCTTTCAGGTCCTATTTCCTCTCTCTCTTTTCCATATAACAGACGACTGGCAACTCATTAACCTCCATCCCTTCCTCTGTGTGTGTGTGTGTGTGTGTGTGTGTGTGTGTGTGTGTGTGTGTGTGTGTGTGTGTGTGTGTGTGTGTGTGTGTGTGTGTGTGTGTGTGTGTGTGTGTGTGTGTGTGTGTGTGTGTGTGTGTGTGTGTGTGTGTGTGTGTGTGTGAGGGTGTGTGCTGTGTGCTGTGTGCTGTGTGCTGTGTGCTGTGTGTGTGTGTGTACGCTGTGTGTCTGTGTCAGGCTGTGGAAAGACACAACCATTACGAATATGTACCGCTTTGCCTCCTAATCCTGTGGAGAGAGATGGCCTCAAGGCCAGACCATGGAGGAATTACCAAATTCTTGTGACTCTCTCAACAGCGTCATCTCAGGCTCCCAATGACATGCAAGCAGAAACACCACACTTTTCCCCCTCCTTCTTCTTCCTCCTCCTCCTCCTCCCTGAAAAAACATGTTCGGTTGCAGTCACATGGTTACACATGATAAATAAATTATCTGCATGAGCGTGTTTGGTTGAGCAAGTGCCAGGAGCATCGCGAGTCAGAGGCTTGATCCCAAGCTCATTAGGGCCCAGCAAAAAGCTCTCATCGAGTTAGAAGTTAAAAATCAGAGCTTATTTTGTCAGGCTTTTATACCGTTTGATTTTCCAAAGAGCGTGTAAAAGGTTGCATAAAACAAGGTTGCATAAAACACGGAGATGTATGATTTTAACCCAGCCAAATATTCAAGAGTGCCCAAGGCAATATCTTGAACATGTTGACTGTACAGCCATGTTTGGCTGTACAATTAGGCATAATTAAACTCCAATGGTGCAAGGTGAGGGAGACAGCTAGGGAGAGGAGTACAATTATTTTATACAGAGGAATGATCTTGGATCAGTCTCTGATAGACATGTTTTAATAAGTAAAACTCCCGTGAGCACAGTTTTAATGATAAGTAGCTTTCCTTTTCTCTCTTTCTGACATCATCTTCATTTACCATGACTTTTGTCTACCTTCCATTTCTTCCCTTTATCTACTTCAATCTTTAACCCTCTTTTTCATTTCTTTCAATGGCTCCCTTTCCCTTTCTCACATCACATTTACTTCTCTCTCTTTCTCCTTTCATCTCTGCCGCTCGCAAAATCATTCCCTTAATCTCTCTCTCACTCTTCCAGAACCCTTTTTTGTTTGTCACCCTCTCTCTTTGTCTGGAACCATCTCTTCTTCTCTCCATATGTCCTGTTCCCATCTCTTTCCCCTTTCCACTCTCCCATCGCTTCCCTTTCTTTCTCAAACTCTGCCTCTCTCTTCCTGCTCTCTCTGGGTTTCTTTGTGAAAGGGGGCTTTATCAGTGTGGCTGAAGAGTGCAGGTCCAGTGGAGGCCGGGACAATAGGCCCATCATCAGAGGAGAGCAGAGCACATGAATGAGGAACAAAGGCCTCCAGCCGTAGAGGCCCCACTCTCCCTCCACCTCACTTCACCACACAGCAGCCCCAACTGAACCTTGCTCTGTACACAGTACTATACAGTATTACACACACTGCTCCAGTGTGTGTCCGTGTCCGTGTGCGTGTGCGTGTGCGCGCGTGTGTGTGTGTGTAAGCAGGCGTTAAATTGAGATTCAAATCAAATCAAATGTATTTATATAGCCCTTCTTACATCAGCTGATAGTTCAAAGTGCTGTAAAAGCCTAAACCCCAAATAGCAAGCAATGCAGGTGTAGAAGCACGGTGGCTAGGAAAAACTCCCTAGAAAGGCCAAAACCTAGGAAGAAACCTAGAGAGGAACCATGCTATGAGGGGTGGCCAGTCCTCTTCTGGCTGTGCCGGGTGGAGATTATAACAGAACATGGCCAAGATGTTCAAATGTTCATAAATGACCAGCATGGTCAAATGATAGTAATCACAGTGAACAGGTCAGGGTTCCATAGCCGCAGGCAGAACAGTTGAAACTGGAACAGCAGCACGGCCAGGTGGACTGGGGACAACAAGGAGTCATCATGCCAGGTAGTCTTGAGGCATGGTCCTAGGGCTCAGGTCCTCCGAGAGAGAGAAAGAAAGAAAGAGAGAAAGAGAGAATTAGAGAGAGCATAGATAAATTCACACAGGACACCGGATAAGACAGGAGAAATACTCCAGATATAATTGAGGGATTGAGGGAACTGTTCTCAAAATGTATTGGTCCCCTCTGTTTTCAGCTATCTGTTTTTTTAAACAGGCACTTTGATAGTCACTGATGGTACTACGCATATATTATTGTCTCGAACCATCATTTGACTGCATTTCCTCCAGTATATTTGCACCATTATGCATTATGTACGGTTGTTTGTCAGTGTGCATATGCCACTACACATGATGTCTGTGTGGAATTGCAACTGCCTTTCTCTAAACGGGATAAGTGACTGCGATAAATATGCATGCCACGCTTTGTGAATTCGCGGCTGCCTAGCAGCGGGAAAGAAAGTGAGCACTTAAAAAAAAATGTTTGTGCATAGATAGCAGCATGTGTGTGTGTGTGTGTGTGTGTGTGTGTGTGTGTGTGTGTGTGTGTGTGTGTGTGAGTGAGTACGTGTCGAACGTGCGTGCGAGTGTGTGTATCTGGGCCGCTGCTGTAAGAAACAAAGGGACCCATCTGTTCATAAATTTGCCATCATCATTTACTGTCCACGTCTCCCCAGACATCAAAAGCATAGAGATCAAACCAAAAAGGGACTTAACATATGGCAAAAACTAAGAACACTATGTCAAAATATCATGCGCTTAATAACAAAATAACATCTAATGTGTGGTCTAAGCCTATAGTCCACATATTAATGTTGTAGATGTTGTACTGTATAGCCAAGGTGAGTTCATATTAACCTGACCTTAAATTATCAACTGTGGTTATGAGTTGATGAAACAAAATTGCCTCTTATCAAACCCCATTACGCTTGTAAGAGACCTGGGGTGACCTAGTGTGAATAAGCTTTCATCGAGGTGCTTCAGGGTGAGTTAGTAAGTGAGTGCGTGTGTGTTTGTGTGTACGCGCACGTTTGCATATTTGTGGGCGTATGCCCTTTCCATTTTTCTCCTGATAGGTGGGGTGACAGTGTACTCTCAGAGGCCAACACACACAGACAGACCAGAAAGGAACTCTATTCATGGGGTTAGCCGGAAAGAAGAGCATGTTATGCAGCCCACAGGACAGGGCACAAGCAATCAACCTCTGACCCCTCTTCCATCAGGGAAGACTAATCCTAGCAGTGTTTACCACACAACTAGAACAGCAGCTGGATGCTCAGCCCACGGTCTCTACCCTCAGACCTGTCTGCGGGGTAATATATATGCATGCTCACTCTGGTGATGTGCCCTTGGACTGCGTCCAATAGGTAGGGGAGAGATGTAGGCCATACTCAGCCCAGAAGGAGCCACATGGGGGTTCACTCCAGTGTGCTGCTATCTAGACCAGTGGTTCCCAAACTGTGGGGTGAGCCCTCTGGGTGGGTGCGAGAGGTCCGGCTGCGAAAAAGGAACGTTTTTAATTTCAACTTACTGTTGAAAGTTGTAATAGTAGAATGCACAAGGTGAAATTTCGAAATTGGGTAGTGCATCATCGGTATTCCTCTTGCCTGTCACGTCCTGACCATAGAAAGCCTTTATTTTCTATGGTGGAGTAGGTCAGGGCGTGACTAGGGGGGTGTTCTAGTTTATTATTTCTATGTGTAGTCTAGTTTTTGTATTTCTATGTTGGCCTGGTATGGTTTCCAATCAGAGGCAGCTGTCTATCGTTGTCTCTGATTGGGGATCATATCTAGGAAGCCTTTTCCCACCTGTTGTTTGTGGGATCTTGTTCTTGTATTGTTGCTATTGAGCCCTACAAGGCTGTACGTTTGTTTCTCTTTATTGTTTTGTTGCTGGTTCACATTTAAATAAATTATGATGAACCCAAATCACGCTGCGCCTTGGTCTACCCATTTCGACGAGTGTTACATTGTCATGTCATTCATTGCATACCGCAGAGGGCTTTTTATAACTTGTCAGAAATGTCCAGATCAACTAGCCCATGCCAGCTAACATTTTTTTGCTCGTTTTTTAGCCCATGTTCGAGTCACTCAAATATCACATGAATACACATTAGACATGGCAAAATGTATGAAAAACTGTTTCTCTCCATCCCATGACAAAATGTGTATAATTGAAGGAAATAAGCTTCAAACTTGCAAAATGTTCACACCAACAAGAGGGGTGTGAACAGTTTGTGTTATGAACAGTGTTTGTGCTCATAGAAATAGACATTGCATGTGTTCCCCAATGCGGGATATTCCCAAATGCTGGACGAGGGACCTGAGTGAAAAAGACAAGCAGACAGGCAGTCAGGCAGTCGTGTGTCTATATTCTCTAATCACCCATCTCTTTCTTTCTCTCTTCTCTCTCTCTTTCCCTCCTCTGTCCCTCTCTTTGCCTCCCTGTCCCCATCTCTCTCTACCTCTTTTTTATCCCACGTTCTCTTCCCTCCCCCTCCCCCCTCTTTCACCGCCTCAACCCTATCCCTCTGACTTTCTCCCCCTCTCTCTTTCTCCCTCCTCTCTCTTCTCTCTCCTCTCCCTCCTTTCTCTCCCCCTGCTCCCTTCACCCTAACTCTCCCTCTTCTCTCTCCATCCTCCACCCCTCCATTCTCTCTCCTTCATTCTTTCCCTCCCTCTCTCTCATCTCATATCACCCTCCCTCCCTCCCTCCCTCCCTCCCTCCCTCCCTCCCTCCCTCCCTCCCCCATTCTTTTCCCCTCCTTCTTTCCCTCCCTCCCTCCTCTCATCTCTCTCTCCCTCCTCTCTCTCCCACCTCCACCTCTCTCTCCTCTCTCCCACCTCCACAGACAGGATATTGACACATAGATAGTCTGTCTGTTGACTCTCCCTCTCTCCCCTCCCCTCCCTCCTCTCGCATTTCCTCACTTTCCTCCTCTCTCTCTCCCTCCTGTCCTCTCGGTGCTCCCTCCCTCCCTCCCTCCCACCCTCCCTCCCCCTCCATTAACCTCTCTCTCTCTCTCCACCTCTCTCCCACCTCCACAGCCAGGATATTGACGCATTGATATGCATACATTGCTTTCAAGGCAATACATTTAGTCATACATCTGCAATGGGTAAATTCACACAGACAGATAGACAGTGTGATTTTCTGGATTTTTGTTTTAGATTCCGTCTCTCACAGTTGAAGTGTACCTATGATAAAAATTACAGACCTCTACATGCTTTGTAAGTAGGAAAACCTGCAAAATCGGCAAAATCAGTGTATCAAATACTCGTTCTCCCCACTGTACATTTATTTACATTTAAGGGGATTATTGTAGTCTTCTCCAAGTCGCACCAACCCGTGCCAGCACTTGTTAAATGACAGACAAAAAATAATTTTTCTAGACAATTATTGTTTGTTTTATGGCAGTAGGGGCAGCCAACCCTCCTCCTGAGAGCCACTGGGTGTTTCTGCTTTTGTTCTAGCCCTGATCTAGCAGACCTGATCCTACTAACCAACTGATTGTTTGGATCTGGTTGGAGTTGCAACTCCACACCACCTACATTAAAACGTTGAATATCTGGCTATGAAAAGCAATCTCATATTACAATTTTGAAGTGTTGCACCATCTACAGCCATCAGGGTTATTATTTGACCCGGTTGATCATCTATGAATGTTTAAGTGTCTTAAAAAATGATCTGGCCTTAATGGAGCTGATCGTGGACTTCAATGGGACTGCAGTGGAAAAGGTGAAATGCTTCAAGTGTACGCATCACTGACAATCTGAAATGGTCCACCCACACAGACAGCGTGATGAAGAAGGCGCAACAGCAGCTCTTCAACCTCCGAAGGATGAAGAATTTCAGCTTGGCCCCTAAGACCCTCACAAACTTTGACAAATGCACCATTGAGAGAATCCCGTCGGGCAACCGCCCGCAACTGCAGGGCTCTCCAGAGGGTGGTGTGATCTGCCCAACACATCACCGGGGAAAACTACCTGCCCTCCAGGTCACCTACAGCACCCCATGTCACAGGAAGGCCAAAAAGATCATCACGGACATCAACCACCCGAGCCACTGCCTCTTCTCCCCGCTATTATCCAGAAGGCAAGGTCAGTACAGGTGCATCAAAGCTGGGACCGAGAGACTGACAACCAGCTTCAATCTCAAGGCCATCAGATTGTTAAATAGCCATCACTAGCCGGCTTCCACCGGGTTATGGTTTATGACCCCCATAAATACCTTTCACCCTTTCCTCTCTCAACTCTACAGAGTGACTCTTGGAAAGCCCTTTGTTAACATAGAGAGTTGGGGAACATCAAAAGGGTGGTGAACAGAACCATATTTCGGTAATCCAACCAGTTGAAAATATGCGTTGGTACTTAAAGAATATGATATCAGATCAGTTGTCATCTGAGACATTATTACTGATGGCAACTTGGTATGAACTTTGAACTCTTATTCACTAAATAAGTGATACCTCCTAGCCGTTGAGTGAGCAGCAGCAGCTGTAAACATGAACTAGGAAAGGACGGACAAAGTATCTCTTCTACCAAACACACGACGGTACGACAACGTATCCGTTCTACCACAAGACATATTCTTCAAAGGACAAGGGAGATCTATGTTGGGCAACACGGCCTTCCATCTATGACCAACCTATTGAAGCACCGCTCAGAGTAAATATTTCTTGCATTTCCTTTTCCAAATGGTGGTTATTTAGAATGCATAAGATTCTGTATTTACGATAGCATAGCTTTACCAAATTCCTTTGTTCCTCATTATTCCCGCGCTTTCATTCAAAACCCAACCCCCTTTCTTTGTGTAACCAGCCGTCATATCTGTTCCCTCCTCCAGGGACGTTTTCTTTTATGACATAATTAGTCATCAATGTATGACCCATCCCGTGTATGTGTATTTCTGTGTGATTGTTTAGGTATTTAGTAAATCAATATTTGAACCAAATTTTGTATTGCTGATTCAACTTGTTAGCCAAGGGTTCGTGAAGATAACCAAGAATTCTACGACTTCAGAAGAGACGGAATAAGGTGACGATTAAGAATTGACCGCTATTGATGTAAAAGATTACCAGGTCTTTAATAAGAGTTTATTCGGAAGAGCTCTATAAACATTATTTCATGGGTCCCCGACTTTCTAGTTAATTACATTTACTTGATTAGTTCAATCAGGTAATATTAATTTCAGAGAAATTATTTTATAGAATAGCATGTCATATCACTTAATCAGGCATAGCAAAGACACGACACAACCCTGCACCTTAGAGGCTGCTGCCCTATATACATATACATGGAATCACTGGTCACTTGTTTGGGGCGGTGTTCGGCGGTCGACGTCACCGACCTTCTAGCCATCACTGATCCATTTTTCATTTTCCACTGGTTTTGTCTTATCTTCCTTCACACCTGGTTCCAATCCCATCAATTACATGTTGTGTATTTAACCCTCTGTTTCCCCTCATGTCCTTGTCGGAGATTGTTTTATTGTACGTGATTGTGCTAGTATATGTTGGTGTGCGATGGGTTTTGTACCCACTTTGTTATTTTTATATATTTTGGTTTTTGGAGTTTGGTCAGCACTTATTAAACGACTCCGTTTATACCAAGTTCGTTCTCCTGCGCCTGACTTCCCTGCCACCAACACGCACCCAATACAGAATCTCCAACCATAACTATGGAGTCAGCAGGAGAAGGTACCCCGGCCATTGGGGTGGAGGAGTGTGTCCAGGAGCATGCAGTTATGTTTCACCATCTTGGTGTCGCCATTGATCGCGTTGTCCAGACAATGGACCGCTGGGAGAGACAGGGAGTTCTTCCAGCGCCTCCACCAGCACAACCGGGGTCTCTCTTGAGCGTCACTTTCCAACCTGAATCCAGTGGGATCCGTCTCTCCTTGCCCCAGGAGTACGACGGGAGGGCTGCGAACTGCCAGGGGTTCATGTTACAATTAAACCTTTATCTGGCCACCGTTCACCCGGCTCCATCGGACCGGGAGAGGGTGTCCGCCCTCGTCTCGTGCCTCACCGGGAGAGCCCTGGAGTGGGCCAATGCCGTGTGGAGAGAGGGAGATGCAGCGTTGGACCAGTTTGAGGAGTTCACCCGCCGTTTACGGGCAGCCTTCGACCACCCGCCCGAGGGTAGAGCGGCAGGTGAGCGCCTCTACCATCTGAGGCAGGAGACGAGGAGCGCCCGGGAGTTCGCCCTGGAGTTTAGGACCCTGGCTGCCGGCGCGGGATGGAACAACAGGGCCATGATTGACCATTATTGTTGAAGTCTGCGCGAGGACATCCGTCGGGAGTTGGCCTGCAGAGAAACCACCCCTATGGTGGAAAGTCCAGACCTGGTCTCCACCGTGCACATTCCCCCTGAATATGCCAATTTGGCACTCACCTTCTCCAAACAAAGGCAACTCAACGGGGCGATTGTGCGATAGATCTCCTGGTAGACGCTGCACTTCCCAGGAGTCACGTGTATCCCCCCTCACAGGTGGAGACGGAGGCTATGGAAACAGATGTCTCCGAATCCCTGCATCAGGGGTACATTCGGTCCTCCACTTCACCCGCCTCCTCGAGTTTATTTTTTGTGTAGAAGAAGGATGGAGGTCTAGGCCCGTGTATTGACTATCGGGGTCTGAATCAGATCACGGTAAGTATAGCTACCCGCTACCGCTCATAGCCACAGAGGTAGAGTCAATGCACGGGGGTGATTCTTCACTAAACTAGATCTCAGGAGCGCTTACAATCTGGTGCGTATCCGAGAGGGAGACGAGTGGAGACGGCTTTCAGTACCACCTCTGGGCACTATGAGTACTTCGTCATGCCATACGGTTTGATGACTGGGCGTCTGTACATTCTGTCTGCTGTCCGCGACCGGCTGATTTATTGGGCCCATACGTCACCCTCCTCTGGTCATCCTGATATCGGTCGGACGGTGCGCTGTCGTAGTGGGAAGTACTTACCCGTTCCACAACGGCCATGGTCGCACCTGTCGGTGGATTTCCTGACTGATCCTCCTCCTTCACAGGGTAACACCACGATCCTGGTCGTTGTGGATCGTTTTTCTAAGTCCTGTCATCTCCTCCCGTTGCCCGGTCTCCCTACGGCCCTACAGACTGCGGAGGCTCTATTTACACACGTCTTCCGGCACTGCGGGGTGCCTGAGGATATAGTGTCTGATCGGGGTCCCCAGTTCACGTCGAGGGCCTGGAGGATGTTCATGGAACGTCTGGGGGTCTCAGTCACCCTTACCTCAGATTTTCACCCCGAGAGTAATGTGCAGGTGGAGAGAGTTAATCAGGATGTGGGTAGGTTTCTGAGGTCTAATTGCCAGGACCGGCCGGTGGAGTGGGCAGCGTTCGTGCCCTGGGCAGAGATGGCCCAGAACTCGCTCCGCCACTCCTCCACTAACCCTTCTCCCTTCCAGTGTGTATTGGGGTATCAGCCAGTTCTGGCTCCTTGGCATCAGAGTCAGACCGAGGCTCCTGCGGTGGACGACTGGTTCCGGCACGCGGAGGAAATATAATATATATTTTGGTTTTTGGAGTTCGGTCAGCACTTATTAAACGACTCAGTTTATTACCAAGTTCGTTCTCCTGCGCCTGACTTCCCTGCCACCATTACAGGTACTGGTCTTTGGTCATCAGTGCTCTGGTCAAAAGTAGTGAACTATATAGGGAATATCTATCTATCTATCTATCTATCTATCTATCTATCTATCTATCTATCTATCTATCTATCTATCTATCTATCTATCTATCTATCTATCTATCTATCTATCTATCTATCAATTGTACAGATGTGTTTATCCCACTTCCAATAAACAGTTGTATTTCATAATGTGTTTATCTACCACAGTATGTGGGCTTAGGCTAGTCTGGACAAGGGCCAGTATTGGTGTCCTTGTAAAGGGCAGTTTGCTTTCTAGGGTCATATTTTTTATATAGACCTTTAATGCAAAAAAAGCCAGCCAAGGTCTTGTAATCATTCTGATTACATCCAGGCTTTCATTTATAAATTCAGGAGGTTTTGGCCTTGTTATGTGAGGAATAGTTAGCTACCATCACAGCACGAGGGCAAGCCCACTGTTCAATACCAAAACCAGGGCACATTATCACATACTGTATCATTTTTAGGGCCCTAGGGTATGGATGATGCAATGGAGAGAGTCTAAAGGCGATGAAATGCTTCCAATCTGAAACAGGTTGGAACAGTTCATGCATATATTATGATTACATTTTGTGACATTTGTGTTCGCTTTGGTCTTCGGAAAAGTTATTTCGGCAGTTCGTGACACAAAACATTTTCTTGACGCAAGCCGAATTTCGATAGCCGAAGTCTAGGCCCCTTTGTCGGTCATTGGTCAACAGTAGGGATTCTTCAATGACGTGTTTGTTGTCATTCTATGATAGATTACTTGTTTTATGCACATTTTTTCATAGAGAAATACTGCACCAAACATCTTAGTTAGATGTGAAATTGCGTGATTAAGATCTCCTCTGCAAAAACGTCACAATGAATGACAGATTTATTGAGTTATCTTACTTTATTTCTGACTATTTTGAGGAATTTTATGCTGGCTACAGCGTCTCAAGATGGACAAACAGTCCATCTTGAATCATAAACACACACATCCACACAGTCTTGTACAGCTAACCTTGTGGGGACACACAATTCAGACCCTTTCAAGATCCTATTTTCCCTAACGCTATAAACCTAACCTTAACCTGTACTCTTAACGTAACTCTAACCTTGACCTTAACCCCAACCCCAAAACCTAACCTTAACCCTTACTCTAGCTCCTAACCCTAAACCTAATTCTAACCCTAACACTAATTCTAACCTTAACACTAAACCCCTTAGAAATAGCATTTGGCCATGTCAGGACCAACAACATATCCCCAGTTGGTCCCCCCACCAGCCACACACTCTAATACCCACTCCCACCCACTCTGAGGCCCTCCCTCCTGTCACTAGGGCTACATGGGGACACAGACAACCGTCAATATCTTAGCTTGTTAGATCTCCTATTATGACCATGGAATTAATGGACCACTGAGAGTGTCTGAAAGAGGGAGAATAAACCTAATGGAGAGAGATTTTATTTGAGATCATTTGAATGGGTGCATATATGGATATAACCCCAATAGAGGACATAGCCTCTGTCCTCTGACCCTGTTGACTAATGGATGCAAAGCCAATCCAGGACACAGACAGAGGACTCTAGTCAATCCGTATCGCGGAAGTTCAGTGTTACAGCGTGATTGAATTTAATAGACAATGTTTTCACGGTAGACGTTGTATATATCGACTCAATCGGACATTACCTTTACATTTCTATTGCACAATATGTAATGCTTCAGCTATATACTGTACACTGCATTCGGAAAGTATTCAGACCCTTCCCCTTTTCCACATTTTGTTATGTTACAGCCTTTTTCTAAAATATCCTCATCAACCTACACACAATACCCTATAATGACAAATCAAAAATAGGTTTTAAGAATTATTTTCAAATTCATAAGAAAACAAACAGAAATACCTCATTTACATAACAATTCCGACCCTTTGCTATGAGACTCGAATTTGAGCTCAGGTGCATCTTGTTTCCATGGATCATCCTTGAGATGTTTCTACAAGGCCAGCAGCATACCACCCTGCATACCACTGCAGGCTTGCTTCTGAAGCTAAGCAGGGTAGGTCCTGGTCAGTTCCTGGATGGGAGACCAGATGCTGCTGGAAGTGGTGTTGGAGGGCCATTAGGAGGCACTCTTTCCTCTGGTCTAAAAAAATATCCCAATACCCCAGGGCAGTGATTGGCACTGCCCTGCGTAAGGTGCCATCTTTCGGGTGGGACGTTAAATGGGTGTCCTGACTCTCTGAGGTCATTAAAGATCCCATGGCACTTATCGTAAGAGTAGGGGTGTTAACCCCGGTGTTCTGGCTGAATTCCCAATCTGGCTCTCAAACTATCACGGTCACCTAATAATCCCCAGTTTATAATTGGCTCATTCATCCCCCTCCTACCCAACGACCCTGTAACTATTCCCCGGGTCGTTGCTGTAAATGAGAACGTGTTCTCAGTCAACTTACTTTGTAAAATAACGGATAAATAAATCCAACTTGATTGGAGTCCGCCTGTGGTAAATTCAATTGATGGGCATGAATTGGAAAGGCACAATGACCCTAAGCACACAGCCAAGACAAAACAGGAGTGGCTTTGGGGTGGCAGGTATTCTAGTGGTTAGAGCATTGGGCCAGTAAGCAAAAGGTTGCTGATTGAATCCCTGAGCTGACAAGGTAAAAAAATATGTTGTTCTGCCCTTGAACAAGGAAGTTAACCCACTGTAGGCTGTTATTGAAAATTAGAATTTGTTCTTATCTGACTTGCCTGGTTAAATTGAGAAAAAAACCCATTTCTGAATGTCCTTGTGTGTCCCAGCCAGAGCTGGGACTTCAACCCGATCAAACATCTCTGGAGAGACCTGAAAATAGCTGTGCAGTGATGCTTCCCATCCAACCTGACAGAGCTTGAGAAGATCTGCAGAAAATAATGTGAGAAACTCCCCAAATACAGGTGTGCCATTACTCAAGGCTGCAAAAAGGTCCTTGCTCAGTACTTCGGACTGAGCAAGGACCTTTTTGCAGCCTTGAGTAATGGGGTCTGAATAATTATGTTAATGTAATATTTCAGTTTTTTTTAAATAAATTTGCTAAAACAAATGTAAACCTGTTCTTGCTTTGTCATTATTGGGTATTGTGTGTAGATTGATGAGGGGAAAACACAAATCAATATTAGAATAATAATGTAACATTACTGGAAAAAAGTAAACGGGTCTGAATACTTTCCGAATGCACTGTAGATTGAATAGAGCCCCGACACTCATGCTGCATCCCAAATAGTATCTGTTGGTCCTGGTCAAAAGTAGTTGACTATAGGGACTAGGGTGCCATTTGATATCACAGCCAGAAACTCTGATCTGGGTTTGCCCATTTGACAATGTGGGTCTTCCAGTAAAAAGGGTTCTTGGTGGGGAAGCTACCTATACGGTGAGTGCTTTCAGGAAGCCTGGAGACTGAACAATAATCCTAATTTTGACGGATTTGTGTGTCTGGGGTCCTGTGTGACTCCTTGGGTAGAGCATGGCGCTTGCAATGCCAGGGTTGTGGGGTCAATCCCATGGGGGAATGAAAATGTATACACTCACTACTGTATGTCGCTCTGTCTTAAGGATCCGTGTCCCGCTAGCGGGATAACTTCCGGTGAAACTGGAGGGCGAACAATTCAAATAAATAATCATAAATATTAGGGATTTTAAGTATTTATGTACATATACAGTGGGGCAAAAAAGTATTTAGTCAGCCACCAATTGTGCAAGTTCTCCCACTTAAAAAGATGAGAGAGGCCTGTAAATTTCATCATAGGTACACTTCAACTATGACAGACAAAATGAGGAAAAAAATCCTGAAAATCACATTGTAGGATTTTTTATGAATTTATTTGCAAATTATGGTGGAAAATAAGTATTTGGTCACCTACAAACAAGCAAGATTTCTGGCTCTCACAGACCTGTAACTTCCTCTTAAAGAGGCTCCTCTGTCCTCCACTCGTTACCTGTATTAATGGCACCTGTTTGAACTTGTTATCAGTATAAAAGACACCTGTCCACAACCTCAAACAGTCACACTCCAAACTCCACTATGGCCAAGACCAAAGAGCTGTCAAAGGACATCAGAAACAAAATTGTAGACCTGCACCAGGCTGGGAAGACTGAATCTGCAATAGGTAAGCAGCTTGGTTTGAAGAAATCAACTGTGGGAGCAATTATTAGGAAATGGAAGACATACAAGACCACTGATAATCTCCCTCGATCTGGGGCTCCACGCAAGATCTCACCCCGTGGGGTCAAACTGATCACAAGAACGGTGAGCAAAAATCCCAGAAGACCTAGTGAATGACCTGCAGAGAGCTGGGACCAAAGTAACAAAGCCTACCATCAGTAACACACTACGCTGCCAGGGACTCAAATCCTTGGTAAAAACTAAACTCGTCGTGTTTGAAGGACAAAGAATGCTGAATTGCATCCAAAGAACACCATACCTACTGTGAAGCATGGGGGTGGAAACATCATGCTTTGGGGCTGTTTTTCTGCAAAGGGACCAGGACGACTAATCTGTGTAAAGGAAAGAATAAAGGCCATGTATCGTGAGATTCTGAGTGAAAACCTCCTTCCACCAGCAAGGGCATTGAAGATGAAACGTGGCTGGGTCTTTCAGCATGACAATGATCCCAAACACACCGCCCGGGCAACGAAGGAGTGCCTTCGTAAGAAGCATTTCAAGGTCCTGGAGTGGCCTAGCCAGTCTCCAGATCTCAACCCCATAGAAAATCTTTGGAGGGAGTTGAAAGTCCGTGTTGCCCAGCAACAGCCCCAAAACATCACTGCTCTAGAGGAGATCTGCATGGACGAATGGGCCAAAAAGACTTACAGAAAACGTTTGACCTCTGTCATTGCCAACAAAGGGTATATAACAAAGTATTGAGATAAACTTTTGTTATTGACCAAATAGTTATTTTCCACCATAATTTGCAAATTAATTAATAAAAGATCCTACAATATGATTTTCTGGATTTTTTTTTTTCATTTCGTCTGTCATAGTTGAATTGTACCTATGATGAACATTACAGGCCTCTCTCATCTTTTTTAAGTGGGAGAACTTGCACAATTGGTGGCTGACTAAATACTTTTTTGCCCCACTGTAAAAACAGGGAGATGTAGACTACACACAACAGCTGGCTGGACCGAACAGTTTTTCTCTAGTGGATTTTTATTACTTCCTTACTACTGATATGTGATTGAGGTAGAAATGATTTGCAGGTTGATATGTTACATGTATGACCTTCAGAGCTGGAATCAGCATTAGATGAAACAGCACCACCGGTCGCCCCCAATAACATTTGTTATTGTTTTGTTTATAAAAGGAGGAGCATCCAGCATCTTGGTTAAAAAAAATAATGGTGCATACTCTTCCGTTCTATTGTGCATGCAATGATGTGCAATCATGTTGAATGGAAGAAAACAGTGTTGATTGTTTGAAGTAACGTCTTTATTGTTATGTATATCACAAACGAACATGGCAGCTTCACCGCTATGGATTCCATCTTTAAATGCTTCCAAGTGCTTCAGATTATTTTCACACTTTACTTTTTTTGGAGACACTTACTGGGACATTCAAGGTAGTAACTCTTTAAAAGTAATGGGATAGCTCATAAAAATGATGTATTCAGATATTTGTTTTCTTACGTGGTCTTACGTGGTAAGCAGTCTAAGGACTGCTCTAAGGATTGACTTGCAATCCACACTCTGCCAAGAAACACTAACATTTTCGGATGGAAAACATAAATTTATTCAGCAAAGAGTGTGTCTGAAGTTGCATACTTATCTACTTCCCCAGCGTCAGATGAACTTGTGGATAACATTTTTATGTCTCTGTGTTCAGTTTGAAGGAAGTTGCCAACTAGCATTAACGCAATTGCTAACTAGCATTAGTGCAATGACTGGAAGTCAATGGAACAGCTACCATGCTTATGTCTCTGAGTCCAGTATGAAGGAAGTTAGAGGTAGTTTTGAGAGACAATGCTATCTAACGTTAGCGCAATGACTGGAAGTCTTACAGAAGTTCATAGACTTCCAGTCATTGCGCTAATATTAGATAGCAATTGCGCTAACGCTAGTTGGCAACTGCCTTCATACTGGACGCAGAGACATAAAAATTCCAAACTATCCCTTTTAAGGAGTATCATGTACTGCTGGAATGTCTACAAATTACATGTCCATCTTTAAGTTAAGCTTGACTTCCTTCCTACTTCTTTCTCTTCATTTTGTAGCATTTCATTTACAGTATTTCCTATATTCTTTGTTGTGGATGGCTTAGACACCAGCTGACCATGACACTTCCTGAATAAAGAGTGAATTGAGGAAATAAAAACAAGAAAATCTGTCTTTTAATACTTTTTTCCAAGAGAAGGATTAGATATCCCTAGACTGGTTGATCAGAAGCCCAGCTGTGTGTGTGTGTGTGTGTGTGTGTGTGTGTGTGTTAGAGTGGGGGTGTGGCCATTTGTGTAAGTATATCCCCAGCTGTTGAGTGCTTTGCAAATGTGACAACCAGAAATAGGGGATTACAACTAAATACAGAGAGACGGAGGGAGATAGAGAGGGAGGGAGGGAGGGATGGGGAGTAAGGGTGATAAGTGGGGGACAGTGCTAACTGAAAAGCAGCGGAAAACAGGCTGGAAATAAAGAGGCAAGGGGATATCATAAAAACCAACATGATAAAGAAGAGATGAGAAGTTAATGAGCGTAAACAACAGACTGACTGGGAGAGATATGGAGAAAATAAGAGAGATAGAGAACACTAGAGAGAAAGAGAGAGAGAGAGAGAGAGATGAATCACTAAAACAATACAGAAATACACTACAGAAAAAGAAAGAACAGCAGCAGAAATCAGCTCAATGTAGAAATCAGCTCAATGTAATTAGAAATCAGCTCAATGTAATTGAAGAATCCATAGACTCTAACCACTTCTGGGAAAATTGGAAAACACTAAACAAACAACAACACGAATAATTATCTATCCAAAATGGAGATGTATGGGTTAACCACTTCTCCAATCTTTTGTCTCTATAACAAAGAATAATGAGCAAAAACATATACAGGATCAAATACAAATCTTAGAATCAACTATTAAAGACTACCAGAACCCACTGGATTCTCCAATTACCTTGAATGAGCTACAGGACAAAATAAAAACCCTCCAACCCAAAAAGGCATGTGGTGTTGATAGTATCCTTAATGAAATGATCAAATATACAGACAACAAATTCCAATTGGCTATACTAAAACTCTTTACCATCATCCTTAGCTCTGGCATATTCCCCAATATTTGGAACCAAGGACTGATCACCCCAATCCACAAAAGTGGAGACAAATTTGACCCCAATAACTACCGTGGGATATGCGTCAATAGCAACCTTGGGAAAATCCTCTGCATTATCATTAACAGCAGACTCGTACATTTCCTCAATGAATACAATGTACTGAGCAAATGTCAAATTGGCTTTTTACCAAATTACCGTACAACAGACCATGTATTCACCCTGCACACCCTAATTGACAACCAAACAAACCAAAACAAACGCAAAGTCTTCTCATGCTTTGTTGATTTAAAAAAAAAGCCTTCAACTCAATTTGGCATGAGGGTCTGCTATACAAATTGATGGAAAGTGGTGTTGGGGGTAAAACATAAGACATTATAAAATCCATGTACACAAACAACAAGTGTGCGGTTAAAATTGGCAAAAAACACACGTTTCTTCCCACAGGGCCGTGGGGTGAGACAGGGATGCAGCTTAAGGCCCACCCTCTTCAACATATATATCAACGAATTGGCGCGGGCACTATAAAAGTCTGCAGCACCCGGCCTCACCCTACTAGAATCTGATGTCAAATGTCTACTATTTGCTGATGATCTGGTGCTTCTGTCACCAACCAAGGAGGGCCTACAGCAGCACCTAAATATTCTGCACAGATTCTGCCAGACCTGGGCCCTGACAGTAAATCTCAGTAAGACCAAAATAATGGTGTTCCAAAAAAGGTCCAGTCACCAGGACCTCAAATAAAAAATTATATCTAGACACCATTTCCCTAGAGCACACAAAAAACTATACATACCTTGGCCTAAACATCAGCGCCACAGGTAACTTCCACAAAGCTGTGAACGATCTGAGAGACAAGGCAAGAAGGGCATTCTATGCCATCAAAATGAACATAATATTCAACATACCAATTAGTATCTTGCTAAAAATACTTGAATCAGTCATAGAGCCCATTGCCCTTTACGGATGTGAGGTCTGGGGTCCGCTCACCAACCAAGATTTCACAAAATGGGACAAACACCAAATTGAGACTCTGCATGCAGCATTCTGCAAAAATATCCTCCGTGTACAACGCAGAACACCAAAAAATGCATGCAGAGCAGAATTAGGCCGATACCCACTAATGATCCAAATCCAGAAAAGAGCCGTTCAATTTTACAACCACCTAAAAGGAAGCGATTCCCCAACCAAATCATGAGAAAACAAAAAGATAATTACTTGACACATTGGAAAGAATTAACAAAAAAACTGAGCAAACTAGAATGCTATTTGGCCCTAAACAGAGAGTACACAGTGGCAGAATACCTGACCACTGTGACTGACCCAAACTTAAGGAAAGCTTTGACTATGTACAGACTCAGTGAGCATAGCCTTGCTATTGAGAAAGGCTGCCGTAGGCAGACATGGCACTCAAGAGAAGACAGGCTATGTGCACACTGCCCACAAAATGAGGTGGAAACTGAGCTGCACTTCCTAACCTCCTGCCCAATGTATAACCATATTAGAGACACATATTTCCCTCAGATTACACAGATCAACAAAGAATTTGAAAACAAACCCAATTTTGATAACCTCCCATATCTACTGGGTGAAATTCCACAGTGTGCCATCACAGCAGCAAGATTTGTGACCTGTTGCCACAAGAAAAGGGCAACCAGTGAAGAAAAACACCATTGTAAATACAACTCATATTTATGCTTATTTATTTTCCCTTGTGTACTTTAACCATTTGTACATTGTTACAACACTGTATATATATAGAAGCATATATATATATATATATATATATATATATATATATATATATATATATATATATATATATATATGACATTTGTAATGTCTTTATTGTTTTGAAACTTCTGGATGTGTAATGCTTACTGTTCATTTTTATTGTTTATTTCACTTTTGTATATTATCTACCTCACTTGCTTTGGCAATGTTAACATGTTTCCCATGCCAATAAAGCCCCTTGAATTGAATTGATGATGACAGATGAACAGACTTACAATAATTGATTGACAGCTAGAGTGAAGAGAATAAAAAGAGACAGGTAGACTGAGGTAAAAAAAAATGAATTGTGCTACGCTGCTACACAATAAATGTTTTAATTTGATTTTTTAAATGTTTTTATTCAGAAGATTTTTTCCCCCACAGAAAAACATATCTGTCATGCCAGAGTACTGTATTACACAACTGTCCATGGCCAAAAATAAACTGTGGATAAAGCATCTTATACTTACCATCCATTTATATTGGATATTCATAAAGGGGAAGAGTATTTGTTTATCATGGTTCACATGGGCTTTCAGCGGTGTCTAAATGTGTTTGTCTTTCATTTATAAGGCTTTTTTGGCCACACAAATGGAGAAAGATAATGGATTATGATCAATTTTCACTGTTTTCAGAGAGCTGAAGAGACTTCTGATTTGAATAGTTGTGAAGGTGTGAAAAGCCCTCAGACTTAATGAGATTCTCTTTTAGCACTGTTTTATATGTTGATTAGAAACATTTTCACATGTAGTTAATCATAGAATACTGAAGTTCGTGGTTGGTGACATTGGTACTATTTGTTATTTAGTGATAAGTATCTTCCACTTGTCAACGCACTGGGCTGAACTGATCCAGAGAGGTTTGGCAGGAACTCAAATGAATGTGCACAAAAGCCCTTGAGGGATTGAGTTTAAGGCCTTTCTAATTAAAATACACGTTGACATTTCCCCACTCCGAGCTTCCAGTCTGTACGCACTTTATAGCAGCATTTCCTTTAAGAACCTAGCTTTACACATAAAACCCTGGTATATTATTTGTGAGGGATTATAAGCCTGCATTTCAATCTCCTGATATTACATATTGTTGAATACACACATGGCTGTGACAAAAACGAAAGAAGGGTGGTTGGTCGTGGTGGATGGGTAGGCGTATAATGCGAACTTATAGCAACCCAATGGGGTTGTTTAACTTTAGCATTTGAGCTAATTAGCTACTTCTTACAACTTTTTTGCTACTTTGCAACGACTTAGCATGTTAGCTAACACTTCCCCTAACCTTAACCCTTTAACCTTAATCCCCAACCCTTAGTGTAGCTAATGTTAGCCACCTACCCACCTAGCTAACTTTAACCCCCAACAAATTGGTATTCGTAACATATCATACGTTTTGGACATTCGTAACATATTGTGCAAATTGTAAGTCATAACATATCATACGAAATGAATGATGGACATCCACAAATGAACAAATATCATACGAAATGTAACATATACTAATGTCCCAATTTAAATGTACTGTGTTACCTCTGAGCCTAGGTTGAATACTTACAGTACACACTTGTTATTCTGAAAACTGGAGCCACCTGTGACTGTCATGGTTCCTCAAGGCACCAGAGGGCGGCAGAGACAGCCCTAGAGACTTTTATTGGACTCAGGTGTGTCTTATTATTTCATGATTGTGTCCCTGTTAAAAAAGGTGTGTTTTCTGTGGTCTTTTGTAGAAGCTTGAATTGTTTACTGTGTGTGGTTGTTACCGGACTTAGTTTGTGGGACTTAGTGTTTGTTTTTAAAGTGTACAGTCTACCAGGTAGCAACCATGGTCTTTACAGTACCCAAAACCATTCTGAGATTGGTTAAAAATAGTTATTGTGTTAATATCACAATGCAGGTTTGAGTGATTTGAGCCCTAAGTCTACACTCTTATAAAATAAGGTGCTACCTAGAACCGAAAAGGGTTCTTCAATTGTCCCAATAGGCGAACCCTCTGAATTATTATTTTTTGGTTCCAAGTGGAACCCTTTCACTAATACAAGGTTCTATATGGAACCCTTTTACCACTAACAGGTTCTAAGTAGATGCTTTCCCACCATCGAAGGGTTCTATCTGGAACCAAAAACAGTTCTCTAATGGGGAGAAACGTAGAACCTTTTTTCTTAGTGTACCAACATGTCTTCAGATGGTATACCTACCTGGCTGCTTCCACAATGTCAGATGTTCCTGTAGACCACTGCCTACTTGTCTCCATCCATCTGTGCCACTCTGAGGATTGGTATCTGTCCAAAGGAGTCAGGGACCTCAGTCTGTGACCAGGGCCCATATCCAAAAGGTGTTTTAGAGTAGGAGTACTGATCTAGGATCAGGTCTCAATTTGTCTCTATAATCTTAATCATTATTCAAACTGATCCTGAGACAAAGCATGATAAATATGCTACATCCAAAAATGATAAACCCCCTCCTTCATTCCCACACATTTATTTTGTGAAAAAGACTCAAGAATTAGCCAAGTTTCCATTTCTGTTTTGAAAGTGCTTTTGAAATTGAGCATGGTGTCTCTATACTACTGATATGGTATAAGATTGAGGTTCAAGGTTGAAATGTTTGAGGTTGAAACGTAATAGGAAGGTCTACCGCAAACTTTTGTCATCTAGACAGATGTTTGCTTAGATACAGGTCAGTTTCCCTCCAAACCCTGAAGATGCACAACAAACATGTTGCAAAAAATCTTTGTAGGCTACTGCAAGCATGAAGACACCAATATCTACACAAAGGTTATCTAGGAAGTTTGAAAATAATATACTTTAATTGTAAAAACCACAGAGTACACAAAAACCTACTCTGTCTGAATCTATTCTAATATTAAATACTTGGGGAAATGTTTGGTAGGCTATAGTACAGGTTCCTGCCCATGACTCCATCTAAATTACATAATACAATCTACTATTTGCAGAGAGAGAGAGAGAGAGAGTGTATTTGGAAAAGGACCTGCAGCTACAGAAAAATACTTTCAATCTTATAGGCCTAGGCTATTTCAAATCAATATATGCTTCACAGTAAATTCTGCTGTAGGCCTATTCTGAGCTAAACACACTCATATCCTATCCTTTAACATTAGGTTGTAGGGGAAAACCAGGACAAAAGTAGCACTTTTTTCTTATATTTCCCTAATTACACAGATATCGATAGAGTTAGAGACACTATATTTTTATGACAAACAACTTATACACAGTACCAGTCAAAAGTTTGGACACACCTACTCAGGGTTTTTATTTTTTATTTATTTTTCTACATTGTAGAATAATAGTGAAGATATTAAAATTAAAATAAAATAACACATGGAATCATGTAGTAACCAAAAAAGTATTAAACAAAAAAATATATATTTTAGATTTTAGATTCTAGATTCTGAAAAGTAGCCACCTTTTGCCTTGATGACAGTTTTGCAAACTCTTGGCATTATCTCTTAGTTTGGATCCCACGACGCAGTTGGCATCAGTTGCTGGGACTGTTTGTCTCTTTCCATTGGTCCTGCCGATCAAGGACTGGTCTGAGGAGCTATTTGGTGTGGCAGCTAGGCTAGCTGCTAGCTACATGCATATCAAGCTAGTGACGTTTTCTTGAACGCAACCCGCGACGCGATTAGCCATTGTGGCCGGGACCGCGGATTGTCCTGGGTTTGTGGCTGTCTAGATCTCTGCTGTTTGTTGTTTTCAATTTTTCCCGTGACCTGCCCTGTCTGGAACTGTGAGGAGTAACAGCGTAACCTATGTTGCTAGTTAGCATGACAATGACCAAAGCCGGTGGGAGTACCGTTGACGACAGTGGTGTGTCTCTATCACATGTGACAGATCTTTTATACGAAAAAAAGAGACCTAAAAGCAGTTGTTACAACAACAAGACAATAGCTTCAAGTGTATTGTCCAAATACTTGTGGATTCTACTAATAAAAGAATGGACGACCTGACCAGAAAGGTCCAGGACCTGAAGAACAGTTTGCAGTTCTCCCAGTATCAGCTGGATGAGTTGAAACAGGAGAACGGCAAGATGACAGCAATCTGTAAGTCATTGAGAGAGAACATCAGTTCTGTGTGTGAATCCATGATAAGGGGGACAATCAAAGCGGAACAACATGGTTCACCTGGACCACAGGCAGATTGAGGTGGAGCGCACCCACAGAACTGGAAAACCCACCACTGGCCCAGGTGATAGGCCCAGGTCAATAGTGGTCAAGTTCCTGAGGTTCAAGGACAAGGTATCTGTTCTGGAAAGAGCCAAGAACTTGAAAATAATGTATATCTTCCCCAACGAGGACTACCCTGAAGCTGTGCGCCAAAAGAGGAAAGAACTGATCCCAGCCATGAAGGCTGCCAGAGCGCTTGGGGACATTGCGTACATCCGCTATGACAGGCTCATTGTCCACCCTCCCTCCCAGAAGCTTGGAAGGGATGAGAGAGCCAAGCCTATGGGTTCAAAGCCTCAACTCCGCAACACACACACACACACACACACACACACACACACACACACACACACACACACACACACACACACACACACACACACACACACACATACCAATTGATTAATGGACGGCTGCATGTATATATTTTTTCTTTGCTTTGTCTGCTCTTTTCAGTATTATGTCTATCTCTGATAAACTACCCAGGAAAGGGCTGAAAATAGCCCATATTAATATATATACAGTGGGGCAAAAAAGTATTTAGTCAGCCACCAATTGTGCAAGTTCTCCCACTTAAAAAGATGAGAGATGCCTGTCATTTTCATCATAGGTACACTTCAACTATGACAGACAAAATTAGATTTTTTTTCCCAGAAAATTACATTGTAGGAATTTTAATGAATTTACTTGCAAATTATGGTGGAAAATAAGTATTTGGTCACCTACAAACAAGCAAGATTTCTGGCTCTCACAGACCTGTACACTACCACTCCCTGCCCGAGCAGGTCTCGGAGAATCTCATCTACGAAGGATTGGAAGACGGCTGGAGCATTCTTCAACCCGTATGGCATGACACGGTACTCATAATGACCAGATGTAGTACTAAATGCGGTTTTCCACTCATCTCCTCCCCGGATACGCACCAGATTATACGCGCTCCTCAGGTCCAGTTTTGTGAAGAAGCGCGCCCCGTGAAATAATTCCACCGCCGTAGCGATGAGAGGTAGTGGGTAACTAAACCCCACTGTGATGGAATTTAGACCTCTATAATCAATGCACGGACACAGACCTCCATCCTTCTTCTTCACAAAAAATAAGCTTGAGGAGACGGGTGATGCGGAGGGCCGAATGTACCCCTGTCCCAGCGATTCAGCAACATATGTTTCCATCGCTACCGTCTCCTCCTGGGACAATGGATACACGTGACTCCTAGGAAGTGCAGCGTTCTCCAGAAGGTTTATCGCGCAGTCCTCTCGACGATGGGGTGGTAATTCGGTCGCCCTCTTTTTACTGAAGGCGATAGCCAAATTGGCATATTCAGAGGGAATGCGCACGGTGGAAACTTGGTCTAGACTCTCCACCGTAGTCGCACCAACGGAAACTCCAATACACCTACCTGAACACTCCTCTGACCACCCCTTAAGAGCCCCCTGTCGCCAGGAAATCACCGGGTTGTGTTGAGCTAACCAGGGAACCCCCAACACCACTGGAAACGCAGGTGAATCTATAAGGAACAGACTAATCTGAAGATCATCAAAGGTAAGCGATTCATTTTATTGCTTTTCTGACTTTCGTGACCAATCTACTTGGCTGCTAGCTGTTTGTAATGTTTTGTCTACTGAGAGAGATGTCCTTACATAAACGCTTGTTATGCTTTCGCATAAAATATTTTTTGAAATCTGACATGCCAGGTGGATTAACAACAAGCTAAGCTGTGTTTTGCTATATTGCACTTGTGATTTCATGGAAGTTAAATATTTTTAGTAATTTAATTTGAATTTGGCGCTCTGCAATTCAGCGGATGTTGACGAAAATGATCCCGCTAACGGGATGGGTGCATCAAGTTAAGTAAAAAACAGCATAGTATGTCTAATTAAACAGTATAGTATGTCATGAATATCCATTTCCTCCACATATCCTCCCTTTTGAGACACAGTCTCAACCTAAATGACCTCTGTTGTCTTTGAGTTTCAAACCTTCACATGAATTTTAACATCAGTACACACTTTATCACCACACACACACAAGGAAACAGCTTCGTTGAGACTGAGGAACGAAGCTGTTTCCTTGTGTGTGTGGTGAAAAAGTGTGTACTGATGTCTCTTGCTGTTTCTGCCTGGCCGGTTCCCCTCTTTCCACTGGGATTCTCTGCCTGTAACCCTATTACTGGGGCTGAGTCACTGACTTACTGGTGCTCTTCTATGCTGTCCCTAGGAGGGGTGCGTCACTTGAGTGGGTTGAGTCAATGACGTGATCTTCGTGTCCGGGTTGGAGCCCCCCCTTGGGTTGTGCCGTGGCGGAGATCTTTGTGGGCTATACTCGGCTTTGTCTCAGGATGGTAAGTTGGTGGTTGAAGATATCCCTCTAGTGGTGTGGGGGCTGTGTTTTGGCAAAGTGGGTGGGGTTATATCCTTCCTGTTTGGCCCTGCCCGGGGGTGTCCTCGGATGGGGCCACAGTGTCTCCTGACCCCTCCTGTCTCAGCCTCCAGTATTTATGCTGCAGTAGTTTATGTGTCGGGGGGCTAGGGTCAGTTTGTTATATCTGGAGTACTTCTCCTGTCCTATCCGGTGTCCTGTGTGAATTTAAGTATGCTCTCTCTAATTCTCTCTTTCTTTCTCTCTCTCAGAGGACCTAAGCCCTAGGACCATGCCTCAGGACTACCTGACATGATGACTCCTTGCTGTCCCCAGTCCACCTGGCCGTGCTGCTGCTCCAGTTGCAACTGTTCTGCCTGTGATTATTATTATTTGACCATGCTGGTCATTCATGAACATTTGAACATCTTGGCCATGTTCTGTTATAATCTCCACCCGGCACAGTCAGAAGAGGACTGGCCACCCCATCATAGCCTGGTTCCTCTCTAGGTTTCTTCCTAGGTTTTTGGCCTTTCTAGGGAGTTTTTCCTAGCCACCGTGCTTCTACACCTGCATTGCTTGCTGTTTGGGGTTTTAGGCCGGGTTTCACTTTGAGATATCAGCTGATGTACGAAGGGCTATATAAATACATTTGATTTGATTAGTCACTACTGCTAGTCCAATTATACAGTGATAAACATACCAAAACATGCTCAAGTCAATTGTTCTGTATTATCTATTGAGCCATATATTGATGCGCTTTAACATTATAATTCTGATAACATGGTAAAGCAAAACCCCTACTATCAACCCAGATGTTAACAACCCAAATGTATAAATGGCAGTCTTCAGTGCTCCATGTTGAGTCCATCACTCAAATTCACTCACATTCACTCAAACTCAAGACCCGCAACTTAGCACACACCAACACAGTTAGAATGTACAAACAGGGGACCATATATAGACAGTTTGTACTACATATTACCAGTATGAAGTTTTCTCATTACAGCCCCCATTTATCCCTGTTGCGAGTGGCATGTTAATGACAGACCGGTATATCAATGCATTCTTGGTCTAAATTACTATAAATTTCATAGTGTGCAGACCTCCACAATCAACCTGATACCCCAAATAAACAATTACGGACACGGTCGACCACCACCCCTCCCTCTAAATACATCCTTCTGGTGTGTCTTCATGTTCTTCTTCAGATAGTGTTTCAGTTTTTCCTCCCAATTGCACATGTTCAAAGTGGATGGCCCTTGATAATGTTTTTCATCTGAGCCGCCACTCTCCTTTATAGTCCATTATGTTCTGTCCATTTTCCAAACAGTACACCAGCAACATGAGAGAAGTTTGGACGGGATCTCTCTCCATGCTCACTCCACGTGGACTCATGTCACACTCCTGAGAGAAAAGCATGAGAGAAACGGCAGTTCATAGCTTTGACTGGATGCTGCGTACAGGTTGCTGTCTTGGACTTAGGTCTCACAGTAGAAGTGGTGCATGACAGGGCTGTAGTGAACACCATTTTTTGCCATTACTTCAGCTGGTTAGTGGGGGTTGAGGTTCACACTGGTCTTGATCAAATTATCCCTTCCGTGCATTTTGACATCATCTGTGGTCACCTCACCATAATCTCGAGAGAGGACAGACAAGAACAACAGTTTAGTTTAGGGCACTTCTAATTCAGGAAATACAGACAAAGTATTTACTGTATGACAAATTATTACTACCACCAATATTCTTAAGACAGATTTCTAAAAAAAAGTTTAATACATTTTTTCCCAAATTTCCTATCATCTTGGCAATCTCACTGCAAAGTTTACAGGGTCAGGGAATTAGATGCCCAATCCTTAGGGAGACATCCCGACCATACAACATACCCAATCTGGTGAGATGTGTTATTGAAGCAACACAAAAATAAACCAACAACAGCAATACACTTCTTCATAAAAAATTAGGTGGGGAAAACAATACATATATATCACTCGAGTTGGGATTTTTTTTAATCCATTTGGAGTAACTGTCAACCATTACCAACATGTAAATTCAGCAAAAAAAAGAAACGTCCCTTTTTCAAAAAAAATCAAAATATCTTCACAGATCTTCGTTGTAAAGGGTTTAACCTCTCTGGGATATGTGGGACGGTAGCGTCCCACTTGGCCAAAAGCCAGAGAAAATGCAGAGCGCCAAATTCAAATATATTCCTATAAAAATCCAACTTTCATGAAATCACACATGTAAGATACCAAGTTACAACAGGTGTTGTGAATACAGCCAACATGTCAGATTTCAAAAAGGTTTTTCGGTGAAAGCAAACGATGCTATTATCTGCGGATAGCACCTCCATAAACAAAAGAGAGAAAACATATTTCAACCCTGCAGGCGCGACACAAAACACAGAAATAAAAATATAAATCATGCCTTACCTTTGACGAGCTTCTTTTGTTGGCACTCCAATATGTCCCATAAACATCACAAATGGTCCTTTTGTTCGATTAATTTCGTCCATATATATCCAAAATGTCCATTCATTTGGCGCGTTTGATCCAGAAAAACACCGGTTCCAACTTGCGCAACGTCACTACAAAATATCTCAAAAGTTACCTGTAAACTTTGCCAAAACATTTCAAACTACTTTTGGAATACAACTGTAGGTATTTTTTAAAGTAAATTATCGATAAAATTGAAGACGGGATGATCTGTGTTCAATACAGGAAGAAAACAAACTGACCCTAGCTTTCTGGTCATGCGCCCCTATCAAACACTACACATGAAGTGACCCTCATTTGAACAGGGCTACTTCTTCATTACACAAAGGAAAAACCTCAACCAATTTCTAAAGACTGGTGACATCTAGTGGAAGCGGTAGGAACTGCAAGCAAGTCCCTTAGAAATCTGGATTCCCAATGAAATCCCATTGAAAAGAGAGTGACCTCAAAAAAAAATCTGAATGGCTTGTCCTCTGGGTTTCGCCTGCTACATAAGTTCTGTTATACTCACAGACATGAGTCAAACAGTTTTAGAGTGTGGAGTGTTGACTGAACAACTTCAGAGTGTTTTCTATCCAAATCTACTAATAATATGCATATCTTATCTTCTGGGGATGAGTAGCAGGCAGTTGAATTTGGGCATGCTTTTCATCCAAAATTCCAAATGCTGCCCCATATCCTAGAGAAGTTAAACACTGTTTCCCATGCTTGTTCAATGAACCATAAACAATTAATGAACATGCACCTGTGGAACGGTCGTTAAGACACAAACAACCTACAGACGGTAGGCAATTAAGGTCACAGATATGAAAACATAGGACACTAAAGAGGCCTTTCTCCTGGCTCTGAAAAACACCAAAAGAAAGATGCCCAGGGTCCCTGCTCATCTGCGTGAACGTGCCTTAGGCATACTTCAAGGAGGCATGAGGACTGCAGATGTGGCCAGGGCAGTAAATTGCAATGTTCGTACTGTGAGACACCTAAGACAGCACTACAGAGACAGTATGGACAGCTTATCGTCCTCGCAGTGGCAGACCACGTGTAACTTCACCTGCACAGGATCGGTACTTCCGAACATCCGACCGGCGGGACAGGTACAGGATGGCAACAAACACTGCCTGAGATAAACGAGGAATGCACAATCCCTCCATCAGTGCTCAGACTGTCCGTAATAGGCTGAGAGAGGCTGGACTGAGGGCTTGTAGGCCTGTTGTAAAGCAGGTCCTCACCAGACATCACCAGCAACAACGTAGCCTATGGGCCAAACCCATCGTATCTGTACCAGACAGGACTGGCAAAAAGTGCTCTTCACTGATGAGCCGTGGTTTTATCTAACCAGGGGTGATGGTTGTATTCATGTTTATCGTTGAAGGAATGAGCGTTACACCGAGGCCTGTACTCTGGAGCGGGATTGATTTGGAGGTGGAGGGTCTGTCATGGTCTGGGGCGGTGAGTCACAGCATAATTGGACTGAGCTTGTTGTCATTGCAGGCAATCTCAACACTGTGCGTTACAGGGAAGACGTCCTCTCTCATATGGTACCCTTTCTGCAGGCTCATCCTGACATGACCCTCCAGCATGACAATGCCACCAGCCATACTGCTCGTTCTGTGTGTGATTTCCTACAAGATAGGATTGTCAGTGTTCTGCCATGGCCAGTGAAGAGCTCGGATCTCAATCCCATTGAGCACGTCTGGGACCTGTTGGATCGGAGTACTTAACCCAGCTGGTAGCCACACCAGATACTGACTGTTACTTTAGATTTTGATCCCCCCCCCCCTTTGTTCAGGGACACATTTTTCCATTTCTGTTAGCACCTTGTCTATGGAATTTGTTCAGTTTATGTCTCAGTTGTTGAATTTTGTTATATACATACAAATATTTACATATGTTATGTTTCCTGATAATTAACACAGTTGACAGTGAGAGGGCGTTTCTTTTTTTGCTGAGTTTATTTCTTCCTTTTACAGGCAGGCATGTGAAGAAAATATATTTGCATATTTACCAAAAAGCCCTAGGGGACCAGTATGTAACGGTAACCAAAATGCAGCGTGTAGATTGCGATCCATGTTTAATAAACAAACGTAAAACACGAATCAATTACAAACACTACAAAACAAAGAACGTAATGAACGTAACGAAAACCGAAACAGACTATACTTGTGTAAACTAACACAGGAACAAGGACACTAAGGACAATCACCCACGAAACACTCAAAGAATATGGCTGCCTAAATATGGTTCCCAATCAGAGACAACGATAAACACCTGCCTCTGATTGAGAACCACTTCAGACAGCCATAGACTTAACTAGAACACCTAAACTACAATCCCAATACATACACACCACATACAAAAACCCATGCCACACCCTGGCCTGACCAAATAAATGAAGATAAACACAAAATACTTCGACCAGGGCGTGACAGAATCCCCCCCCCCCCCCCCCCCCTAAGGTGCGGACTCCCGAACGCACCTCAAAACAATAGGGAGGGTCCGGGTGGGCGTCTGTCCATGGTGGCGGCTCCGGCGCGGGACGTGGACCCCACTCAATCACTGTCTTAGTCCCTCCTCCTCGCGTCCTTGGATAGTCCACCCTCGCCGCCGACCATGGCCTAGTAGTCCTCACCCAGAACCCCACTGGACTGAGGAGCAGATCGGGACTGAGGGGAAGCTCGGGACTGAGGGGAAGCTCGGGAGTGAGAGGAAGCTCGGGAGTGAGAGGAAGCTCGGGAGTGAGAGGAAGCTCGGGAGTGAGAGGAAGCTCAGGAGTGAGAGGAAGCTCAGGCAGGTTGATGGATCTACCAGATCCTGGCTGGCTGGTGGTTTCGGCAGATCCTGGCTGACTGGCAGATCCTGGCTGACTGGTGGATCCTGGCTGACTGGCGGATCCTGGCTGACTGGCGGATCCTGGCCGACTGGCGGATCCTGGCTGACTGGCGGATCTGGCAGATCCTGGCTGACTGGCGGATCCTGGCTGACTGGCGGATCCTGGCTGACTGGCGGATCCTGGCCGACTGGCGGATCCTGGCCGACTGGCAGTTCTGGCAGATCCCGGCTAACTGGCGGATCTGGAAGAGTCTGGTTGACTGGCAGATCTGGAAGAGTCTGGTTGACTGGCGGATCTGGAAGAGTCTGGCTGACTGGCAGATCTGGAAGAGTCTGGCTGACTGGCTGATCTGGAAGAGTCTGGCTGACTGGCTGATCTGGAAGAGTCTGGCTGACTGGCGGATCTGGAAGAGTCTGGCGGATCCTGGCAGACTGACGGATCTGGCTGCTCCATTGCTGACTGGCGGCTCTGGCTGCTCCACGCTGACTGGCGGCTCTGGCTGCTCCATGCTGACTGGCGGCTCTGGCTGCTCCATGTAGGCTGACAGCTCTGGCGTCTTCTTACAGACTGGCAGCTCTGGCGGCTCCGTGCAGACTGGCAGCTCCTTGCAGACTGGCAGTTCTGGCTGCTCCATGCAGACTGACAGCTCTGGCTGCTTCTTGCAGACTGGCAGCTCTGGCTGCTCCATGCAGACTGGCAGCTCTGGCTGCTTCATGCAGACTGGCAGCTCTGGCTGCTTCATGCAGACTGGCAGCTCTGACTGCTCCATGCAGGCTGGCAGCTCTGGCTGCGCTGAACAGGCAGGAGACTCCAGCAGCGCTGTAGAGGAGGAAGGCTCTGGCAGCGCTGAACAGGCGGGAGACTCCGGCAGCGCTGGAGAGGCGAGGCGCACTGTAGGCCTGATGCGTGGTGCTGGCACTGGTGGTACTGGACCGAGAACACGCACAGGAAGCCTGGTGCAGGGAGCTGCCACCGGACCGTGCAGGCGCACTGGAGCTCTTGAGCACCGAGCCTGCCCAACCTTACCTGGCTCGATGCCCACTCTAGCCCGGCCGATACGAGGAGCTGGAATATACCGCACAGGGCTATGCACCCGCACTGGGGACACCGTGCGCACCACTGCATAACACGGTGCCTGCCCGGTCTCTCTAGCCCCCCGGTAAGCACAGGGAGTTTGCGCAGGTCTCCTACCTGGCGTAGCCCTACTCCCTGTGAGCCTCCCCCAAGAAATTTTGGGAGCTGACTCTCGGGCTTCCTTGCCAACCGTGTTCCCTCATATTCACCGGCTCCTCTCTCCGGCTTTCTCTGCTCTCCTCGCTGCCTCCACCTGTTCCCATGGAAGGCGATCCTTTCCCGCCAGGATCTCCTCCTATGTGTAGCAACCCTTGCCATCCAATATATCGTCCCATGTCCAATCCTCATTGCGCCGCTGTTGCTGCCTTTGTTGCTTCTCCTGTGGCTCCTGCCTGTTGACACGCTGCTTGTTCCTGTTGTGGTGGGTGATTCTGTAACGGTTCTCTTGTGGTGAAGGAGAGTCGGACCAAAATGCAGCGTGTAGATTGCAATCCATGTTTAATAAACAAACGTAAAACACGAATCAATTACAAACACTACAAAACAAAGAACGTAATGAACGTAATGAAAACCGAAACAGACTATACTTGTGTAAACTAACACAGAGACAGTAACAAGGACACTAAGGACAATCACCCACGAAACACTCAAAGAATATGGCTGCCTAAATATGGTTCCCAATCAGAGACAACGATAAACACCTGCCTCTGATTGAGAACCACTTCAGACAGCCATAGACTGAACTAGAACACCCCACTAAGCTACAATCCCAATACATACACACCACATACAAAAACCCATGCCACACCCTGGCCTGACCAAATAAATGAAGATAAACACAAAATACTTCAACCAGGGCGTGACACAGTAATTAAAAGCAACAACAACACTACCTGGTAAACAAAAAAATATCAAATTATAATTACAACTCTTGATTACTCCATAAGGAAATAATTGTATCCCATAAGGTAATGGTAAAATAGACTAGACACCAGGTGTCCATCATTCAGGGGCTGCGCTTTCTCTCTCTCCTTCTCGTGTTCCGAATCACACATAGAACTATTGCTAAATTTATAAACTTCTTCCTAATTATCAGTGTTTACATAGCCCATTTAAGTCTCACCCAATGTCTCTAGTCTTTCTAGTGAGGGTGATCAGGCGTCACCAGGAAGTCAGAACCAAGGTCATTCAATACCATTAACTATTTTCTTTCCCTTTTCTTTCCCTGTACTTTTAAAAACATTTCAAACATTTCCATCATTCTGCTTACCCGGTCTACAACCAAATTAAAGAGACCCCACACAGTAAATCAAACAAGGTATTAACACCACTAACAAAGAAATGGCCAGATCTGACTTATTTGGGAGCTCCCTTAACGGTCAAATCCGTTTCACTAACTACTCTCCCAAGGCAACAGCCTCGGGAAACATTTGATAGGAAGAGAAAATTAACATTTTGTTAGTTTTCACTTTGCTTAATCTTAATCAGGCCAAACAATTCAAATTCAAAATTCTTAACAATTAATCTACATATCTTGTTTCCATATTATTAATCACACTCACAGCTGAAAAGTGAGCAAAATTGGATTCCAATAAAAAATGTTGGTCCACTACCCCTGCAATATCCGTTTTGATAACAGGTTTCAAACCCGCAATCGAAGCAGACGTACACATTCTATCAATGCCCTCACATTTTTTGTAGCTGTGTTTGAACGGTGTGTATGTAAATTCAAACCGTTCAGAGCACACACTGCCCGCTCTGGCTAAAGTTGGCTAGATCGGAGCAGATAGCCAGAGCGAATTTACAAAGCTCCTGGTTTAACAATGTCCATTGAGAATGCACAAAAACCATACCATTTAGCTAAGCTAAGAATGACGTGAATAATCAAGTTAACAAATGTTGAATAGTTAGATAGCATATAGTTAATATACTGCCAAGTTCAATGTATTAGTGACCAACTAATGTTAGGTAGCTAGCTAACATATTACCGGTACATAGTGCTGTAATGATATGCTATGCGGTTCATAATGATGGCGTAATTAACAAATTGTCAGCCAACATAACGTAACATAACACAACATACCTTATTTGAAAAGTCATTATTTTATGACATTGCTCAACATTTAATAAGTTAAAGTAATACATTTGTATTGTAGCGACCCGCACAGACAGCTGTGTGTTATGTGCTAGGCTAGGAGGTGGTTGTGTTGTACTGACCAGTACCCGGTGTTCGCGGGGTCCGACATGTCAATCAACCTGCTATCTGCCAATCACGGGAATGCCTGGAATGTTCTGATGCCGGGCATCCTGGTGGTTGGCGGAGTGGCGTGGAGGGGGGTTGGGCATTGGAAGTTAAGACCAGGTTCAGCCTTTGTTCTCTCTCTCTTACGTCTGGGCTTCACAAGAGAAGGTCACGATTGGCTTGTGGGTTATCTGTCATCTATTTGGCGTGTGCTACGGCCCAAACAGTAGCCTGTGTAAAGTTGGTTCAATAAACCGTCAATTCGCAAACTCAAGCCTCTGTCTGGACAATTGTTCATTTATGATCTAGTCAGGTCATTACATTGGTGTCAGAAGTAAAAACGTTGATACAAGTTAGCCAGCTAGCTAGCTGACTTATGTGGCTAGCTACCGTAGGTGAGAACGGGATTGAAAATGCTTCGAGGGAATCCGAAAGTGAAGGTGGAGGTAGGGGACGATTATGGCCAAGGAGGTGCGTGTGAATGGACGTCGGGGGTTCTGTCTGAGGAGATCGCCAGGGCGTCGGAGCGCAGAGGCCGCTTGAGGGAGGACGTTAGAGTGATGGCCGCTGAAGCGGGCATGAGTGCTTGCCGAGTGTATTTCGCGCGGATTCTGGTGGGCGGACCGAAGTGGCGACGCGACGCGGCGTGACGAGGAATCTGGGGCTCAGGATGTAAACAAACATGGCGGCGCCCAGTTCCCGGCTGCGTCCGTATCTGTTAAGACCCCGAAGTATTCCGGTAAGGCGGATTGGGAAGCTTTTCATGCTCAGTTTGAACTGTTAGCTCATTTTAGGGGGTGGTCGGATGAAGAAAGGGCACTGCAGTTGGCTTTATGCCTCACGGATGAAGCTCTGGCCTGTTTGATATTGATTAGCCCCGAGGACAGGCATGATTATGGTGCTCTAGTGGGAGCACTGAGGAGGCGCTATGGACAGTGTGTACAGCCCGGGCTACTGCGCTCCGAACTGAGGAATAGACGCAGGCAGCCTGGAGAGCCTCTACGGGTGCTAGCTAATGACATTGAGAGCCTCTCTCGGCGGGCATATGCTCACATGCACCCCTCCGTGCAGAGCGAGCTAGCACGGGACCAGTTCATACAGGCGCTCTCCCTACGGAGCTGCGCATACAGACCCAGCTGGCTCATCCTGAGTCATTGCAGACAGCCTTGGAGATGGCTTTGGAGAGGGAGCTGGTGTGGGCTGGGGCTTCAGCTGGGGCTTTGGTGGGGGTGCAGGGAGACACACCCTCTGTGCGAGCTGGGGGCAGAGCAGCCCGGAGCCGGAAAAGCCTGCTTGGGTGGCCGAAATGACAGAATTCATTCGGGCTGTGTCGCTACAGGCGGCACGAAACACAAGCCCTGGTCCCAGGGTCTGCTGGGGTTGTGGCCAGCCAGGCCATCTGCGCCGAGATTGCCCCATGTCCCCCAGAGCTCAGGGGAACGGCTCGGGGTCCGCATAGACCGGGTAGTGCGGACCCCTGGCTTTCTATCCCAACCACCATCATCTTCAGGAGGAGCCCACCGGCACAGACGGGGAAGCAAGGCCCACTTCCCCAGAAGCAGACGAGGGCAAGCGGATGGAGCCTGTTGTTGTGGTGGGCCGGACCTGTGTTGGGGACTTTTGTCATGTCCCTGTCACTGTGGAGGGGGTGCCCTGCTCCGCCCTGGTGGACACTGGGTCCACAGTAACCCTGGTGAGGCCAGATATTGTGCCAGGTTGGACTCAGTGTGAGCCTACAACTGTGCAGCTCCGCACAGTCACAGGTGAGCTGGCACCCATGAAAGGGAAGGGAATAATGACTCTGACAGTAGGGGGCAGGACTGTGCGTCATCCTGTGTGGGTGGCGGCTGTGCAGGACCCTTGTATCCTGGGGTTGGACTTTCTTAGGAGCACAGGCTGCCAGTTAGACCTAAATAGGGGCACACTGAGCTTCCAGGGAGGGACGGAAGTCACCATGGCCTCCCTAATGTCACATTCACTCAACCCAACAAACCCTTTACTCCAACAGTTAAAGCAGCAGAGACTCATGGCTGCGCCCCTCCCCCACAGCTGTGTGTGACTTTTCCCCAGTCCCCCTGTCACCTACGGCGGTGTGTTACATTCCCCCAGCTACCTCCATGACACAGCCCTCTGTGAGCCCGGGCCGCACCCCCAGCCCAGCTACCCCAGATGGGAGAGGAGAGGACACTGTCTGCAGTGAGGGAGATATGGGGAGGAACTGTGTTGGTCTTGACCCCGAGCAGCAGGAACGGCTGTGGCAGTTGCTGTTTGAATTCAGAGACAGCTTTGCGTTGAGTGAGGAAGAGGTGGGTCAGACCCATCTGGTGCAGCATGAGATCGACACAGGTGATGCTCGACCCATCAAGATGCGTCCCCGCCGTATCCCGCTGGCACGCCAGGAGGCGGCAGACAAGGCTGTGTTGGAGATGCAGCGGGCAGACTTCATTGAGCCCTCAGACAGCCCCTGGGCGGCGCCAGTCGTCATGGTTCCGAAGAAGGGGGGCAAGCTGAGGTTCTGTGCGGACTACAGGTGGCTGAATGAGGTAACCAGGAAGGACTCATACCCCATACCACGTATCGATGAGTCGCTGGACCTGGTTAGGGGGTCCTCCTGGTTCTCCTCACTAGACCTCCGCAGCGGCTACTGGCAGGTGCCCTCTCCCCAGAGGCCAGAGCCAAAACTGCGTTCTCCACTAACAGAGGACACTGGCAGTTCAAGGTCCTGTGCTTTGGCCTGTGCAACGCTCCAGCTACTTTTGAGCGTTTGATGGACAGGGTGCTGGATGGCATCCCCGACAGTAGTGTCTGGTATACCTCGATGACATCCTGGCCCATGGCAGCTCCTTCCAGTCAGCCCTGGGGGCGCTACGGCGTGTGCTGGAGAGGGTGGCTGCCGCAGGTCTGAAGCTCCACCCCGAGAAGTGCCACTTCATGAGGAGAGAGGTGTCCTTCTTGGGCCACCGAGTGGGGAAGGAGGGGATCAGCACCATGGAGGACAAGGTAGGGGCTGTCAGAGACTGGCCCACCCCCACCGACAGCTGAAGAGCTTCCTGGGCCTGGCCTCGTACTACAGGAGGTTTGTACGGGGCTTCTCAAGCGTTGCTGCTCCACTGAACCGCCTGCTGCCGAAGGACAAGGCTTTCACTTGGACAGTGGAGTGTGAGGAGGCGTTCAACACCCTCAAACGTGCACTGATCGAGGCCCCCGTGCTCGCCCCCCCCCTGACCTCACCTTGCCCTTTATCCTGGACACAGACGCGAGCAATGTGGGCATGGGTGGGGTGCTGGCCCAGGTGGGGCCAGAGGGGGAGAGAGTGGTGGCGTACTTCAGCAAAACATTTGACAAACATGAGCGCCGCTACTGTGTCACCCTGCGGGAGCTCTTGGCTGTTGTGGCTTCCGTCAAACACTTCAAGTACTACCTGGGTGGTCTGCTCTTTACTGTAAGGACTGACCACTCTGCTCTCCAGTGGCTCATGTCTTTCAGAGAGCCAGAGGGGCAGGTGGCACGCTGGTTGGAGGAGCTTCAGCCGTATGACTTCACGGTGGTGTACAGGGCAGGGGCACGCCACTCCAACGCCGACGCCATGTCCCGTCGGCCCTGTACTGCAGACGGCTGCCGCCACTGTGAACGGAGAGAGGGACGGGAGAGAGAGCTGCGGGCAGAGGAGGGTGTCTGTGCCACAGTGTGTCGGGCGAGCGGGCCTGTCTGCTGTGAGCTGCAGACTGTCGACGTGGCTGAATGGCGGCAGCAGCAGGGACGGGACACAGACCTACAGCCAGTGCTACAGTGGGTAGAGGCGCAGGTGAGGCCACCATGGGAAGAGGTGACAGCGCTCTCACTCGCGACCAAAGGGTTGTGGTCGAAGTTTGAGAGACTGCGGCTGGCTGATGGCGTGCTACAGCGGGCATGGAAGGAGTCAGCTACGGGAGAGGAGAGGTGGCAGGTGGTGGTCCCAAAAGCATTGCGGGAGGCTGTGCTCCAGAGTACTCATGGGGGGGTGGGGACTGGATACTTTGGGGTCACAAAAACACTGTGCCGTCTCCGTCAGGGCTTCTACTACTGGGGGCAGCACAAGAGGGATGTGGAGGACTTTTGTCGCCGCTGTGACAACTGCACAGCGAGAAAGGGCCCCCCAGGCCGCTCTCATGCTCAGCTCCAACAGTTCCCAGTGGGGGCTCCCATGGAGAGGGTGGGAGTGGATGTAGTTGGGCCGTTCCCCACCACAGACAGTGGAAACCGCTGGGTGCTCACGGCCATGGACTATTTCACAAAATGGCCCGAGGCCTATGCTCGGCCTGACCAGGAGGCAGAGACCATCGTCGACGCCCTGACAGTGGGGATGTTCAGCAGGTTTGGAGCTGCAGAGTCCATCCACAGCGACCAAGGCAGAAACTTTGAGTCCCGTGTGTTCGCCACCATGTGTGAGAGGCTGGGTATGCACAAGACCCGCACTACTCCTCTCCATCCTCAAAGTGATGGCCTTGTGGAGCGCTTCAACAAAACGCTTGGACAGCAGCTGGCCATCGTCTCTTCCAAACACCAGCGTGACTGGGACAAGCACCTGCCTATGGTCCTCATGGCGTGCCGCTCCGCTGTCCAAGACTCCACCTCCTGCACGCCTGCCCTCCTCATGCTGGGGGAGAGATCCGCACCCCTGCGGAGATGGCGTTTGGTCGGCCCCTGGATAGCCCTCATGTTCCTCCGGGGCCGGAGTATGCCCGGAGACTCCAGGACCGCCTGGAGACAGCCCACACCTTCGCCAGAGAGCAGCTGGTGAATGCAGGTGTGAGGCAGAAAAGGAACTATGACGTGCACACCCGGGAAGGCACTTTGTGGCTGGGGAGCTGGTCTGGGTCTACAGCCCCTAAGGAAAAAAAGGCAGATGCCCCAAGTTGGACAGTCACTGGGTGGGACCCTGCAGTGTCCTGGAGAGGGTAGGGGAGGTTGTGTACCGGGTGCAGCTTCCTCCCAGGGGGAGAAAGGTGGCACTGCACCGGGACAGGTTAGCCCCATACAGAGGGGCCTCTTCTCCCCAAACCCCAGGAACCCCCACAATTCCCCTCTCTGGCAATGACATTCTCCAGGCACCCACCCTCAGGTGCCGCAGACAAGGCTCCAGACAGCCCACTCCCCCTGTCTCCCCCCGTGTCACCGCGTGGTTCCCCAGAACCACGGACTGTATTACCCGTTCCCGCTTCCTTGTCCCCCATATCCCTGCCTTCATCCCCTGGTTCCCAGAGGGGCACTCTGCGACCATCACGGCCACGCAGGCAAAGGAGACCTCCGGGTCGCTTCAGAGACTTTGTTTGTTCCCTCGGGGACGAGGGACTTTGTGGTGGGGGGCTGTGTAGCGACCCGCACAGACAGCTGTGTGTTATGTGCTAGGCTAGGAGGTGGTTGTGTTGTACTGACCAGTACCCGGTGTTCGCGGGGTCCGACATGTCAATCAACCTGCTATCTGCCAATCACGGGAATGCCTGGAATGTTCTGATGCCGGGCATCCTGGTGGTTGGCGGAGTGGCGTGGAGGGGGGTTGGGCATTGGAAGTTAAGACCAGGTTCAGCCTTTGTTCTCTCTCTCTTACGTCTGGGCTTCACAAGAGAAGGTCACGATTGGCTTGTGGGTTATCTGTCATCTATTTGGCGTGTGCTACGGCCCAAACAGTAGCCTGTGTAAAGTTGGTTCAATAAACCGTCAATTCGCAAACTCAAGCCTCTGTCTGGACAATTGTTCATTTATGATCTAGTCAGGTCATTACAGTATGTATGACAAATAAGTATATAACATACTCAATTTATGTCACAAATAGTACGGTTATGCTGAAAACATCTACTATTTTGGTTTTAGCGGTTTTGCTTTCCTGTTGATAGAACACTAACATCAAAACGCTGGTGTAATTGAGCTTAAATTTAGATTTAAGCCATTGTGCCAACTCACAATAGCATCTCTGAATTCTTTATTAGATTCGCTTTTTCCATCAGCAGGGAGTCACTGCCCAATTTTATTCGTGATTAGATTTTCTTTCATAATCAAGCCGAATTGGTAGAATGCTCTTGCGTTTCTTTCAGTGCCTCTATGGCGTCGCTATAGTTTACCTCTTCTATTCCTACTTTTACGGGAGTGTCAGAAACAAAGGATGACATTTCAATGGTTATATTTCTGCGCCTCTCTCTAAAGTGTCCACAGTGTTTAGATTTCCTCACTCACGGCTCTAATATATGCCAATTTGAACCGTTTTCCAATGTAGTGATACCCATTTCTCCGGAGAGTAGTTACATTGGTTGCTCAACTAAAAGTTTTGAGATTATGCTGTGGGATTTAGAGGTGGGGGTTTAGTACGTTACCCCACGTCATTGGGGGAGTTGGAGCACTGATTATGCTTTTGGGTCCCAAGGCGCTAAATGTGTCTCTACCTGACAATGAGTGGGCGATATAAACCAAATAGAAACTGATCATCGTGCACGACTTCCAAATTGAATGTCAATTTACTGAATGATGAGGATGAAGAAGGTGATTGAATTTAGATACATGTCTTGACTGAATAGAAGCAAGTGATGTCTGCTAAATAATTGATGGAGCAGTCATATAGCCTCGGCACCTATATAAAGCTGAGTAACTCAGTCATATAGCCTCGGCACCTATATAAAGCTGAGTAACTCACTCATTCATGGCTTTGGATCAAAATAAATAAGTACCAACATTCTTTCTGATAGTCTTTATAAAGAATTTTTTTGGTTTTCCTGACCTGAATGCATGTATTATAGTCTCTAAAAGGAAAAATATTATCACTGTCTCTTGAGCATGTCATTTTCCAGATTTGCCCTAAAGAAGAATGTCGCTAAGATATTAATTTAGAATCCTCCAATTCTCTAAATGTAATTATTGGCGGAGAGCCATATAGATTGCAAAAGAGATGAGAAGAGATTTTCGATGGCACATGGTTTATGAATTGACACACAATTTTTCTTTCCCCCTAACATTCAAATGCATTCGCTCAGAACTTTAAACATTTTTTATTTTATTTCACCTTTATTTAACCAAGTAAGCTAGTTGAGAACAAGTTCTCATTTACAACTGCGACCTGGCCAAGATAAAGCAAAGCAGTGCGACACAAACAACAACACAGAGTTACACATGGAATAAACAAGCGTACAGTCAATAACACATTAGAAAAAAAGAAAGTCTATTTACAGCGTAGATAACATTTGCATAATAAAGCATTTAAAGGCTGATATTAGGGTCTCCCGAGTGGCGCAGTGGTCTAAGGCACGACCCGGGAGACCCAGTTCACAATTGGCCCAGCGTCATCCGGGTTAGGGGAGGGTTTGGCCAGTAGGGATGTCCTTGTCCCATCGCACACTAGTGACTCCTGTGGTGGGCCGGGTGCAGTGCACCCTGACACGGTCACCAAGTGTATGGTGTTTCATCCGACACATTGGTGCGGCTAGCTTCCGGGTTAAGTGGGCAGTGTGTCAAGAAGCAGGGTGGCTTGGTAGGGTCGTGTTTTGCAGCTATGAGACAAGGGTATAACTACCAGTTGGATAAGACAAAATTGGGGAGAAAAGGGGGCAAAAAAATGGATAATGCTCTATACTTTCTGGATGACTGAGTTTTGAAATCAGTGGAATGCCGATGAAGCAGAGTATAAAAGCTAAGGAGATGGAGAAAATTCTAGCTTTTGATTGCAAATACTGTATACAGAGGGAGTTGAAAAGAGAACACACAGAAGGCTGTTGTATAAAACACCTGTCTCCGGATTACATTTTCAAACTAAGGGCAAGCATGGCATCCATGACAGAGAGGGAGAAGTGTCCATGTATACGGGTAAGAAAGTCTAGCTAGCTACATTTTAAGATGTTATATGTTCCTAATCTTGTCAGAAAGTCATTTTCATTGCAAGTTAAAGCGTACTGTTAGCTAGCTAGCTAATGTCAGCTGGTTGGCTCACTAGCTAACGTTACTTGTATGATCTGGGTAGTAATATTATTCATAACGCATTGTTAGTTATAGCCCAAGCTAGCTAACATTGACCCTAGTTGGTTGGTCTTTTTATTAGCTAGCTAGCCTGCTACATGTCTAAACAAAAGACTCCACTATGCAAGTAACCATTTCACTGTACTGTTTACACTTTCTGTGTCCTGTGCAAATGACAAATACACTTAGATTTTATTTGATATACGGTACTGTGTGTTTACAAGAGATGGTAATGTGAAGAAAAACATGACCTGCACCAAAGTCAAATTAGGATATAAAGTTAGGCCAACGATACAGTGTCCAAGTTCTAAAATTCTCTGGAAGAATGCCCTGCTTTTATTTCGTCACACTCACAACCAATTAGCTGTAATTAGCTCGCGATTAACTTGTAAAGAAGTATCTTGTTGTGAGTTTATTTCCCTGTAATAATAAATACAAATTAGCTAAAGTTGTTATGGCTGCAATCCCCCTAATGGGATCGAGATGACAACTACCAGTGAAAATAGAGGGCGCCAAATTCAAACCACAGATATCTCATAATTACAATTCCTAAAACATACATGTGTTTTATATCATTTTAAATGTAATCTTGTTGTTAATCCCACCAAAGTGTCCGATTTCAAATATACTTTTCAGCAAAAGCACTACAAACGATTATGTTAGGTCTCCACCAAACCACAATAAGCACAGCCATTTTCCAGCTAAATATAGCATTCACAAAAAGAAGAAATAGATCAAATAAAATAAAATGAATCACTAACCTTGAATTATCTTCATCAGATGGCACTCATAGGACTTCATGTTACACAATATATGCATGTTTTGTTTGATAAAGTTCATATAAAAAAAATCAGAGTTTACATTGACGTATTAGATTCACTAGTTCCAAAAACATCAAGTGATTTTGCATAGCCACATCGTTTCAACAGAAATACTCATCATAAATGTAGATGATAATACAAGTGGAATTATAGATGTACCTCTCCTTAATGCAACCGCTGTGTCAGATTTCCCAAAAAATTTGCGGAAAAATCAACCTATGCAATAATCTGAGACGGAGCTCAGAATATTAGCCAAATTAGCCTCCATGTTGGAGTCAAAAGAAACCAGAAAATACATGATAAATGTTTCTTTACCTTTGATGAACTTCATCAGAATGCAGTCCTAGGAATCCCAGATCCACAATAAATGCTTGATTTGTTCGAAAATGTCCGTTATTTCTGTCCAATTAGCTACTTTGGTTAGCGCGTTTGGTAAACAATTCCAAAGTCACAAAGCGCGTCCACTATAACGTGACGAAATGTCCAAAAGTTCTGTAACAGTCAGTAGAAACATGTCAAACGATGTGCTGAATCAATCTTTAGAATGTTGTTTACATATATCTTGAATAACATTCCAACCGGAGAATTAGAATGACTTCAGATGACCGGTGGAACGGAGGTCCTTCCCCTGTGAACGCGCATAGTGAAAGCATAGTGAAAGCATGGTCAACTCGTGGCAGTGGTGAGATTTCCTGTCTCATTCGACCCCCCTTCACATTAGAGTCATCAGACAAAGTTCTATTGACTGTTGACATCTAGTGGAAGGCGTAGGAAGTGAAAACTCATCCATATCTCGCTGTAATTTCAATGAGAGCTTGGTTGAAAATCTGCCACCCCAAGAAAAAATCCAAACAGGAAGTGGAATTTCTCAGGTTTTTGCCTGCAATATGAGTTCTGTTATACTCACAGACATAATTCAAACCGTTTTAGAAACTTCAGAGTGTGTTCTATCCAATACTAATAATAATATGCATATATTAGCAACTGAGACTGAGGAGCTGGCCGTTTACGATGGGCACCTTTTCATCCAAGTTACTCAATACTGCCCCTGCAGCCATAAAAAGTTAAGACGTTGTCAGCTATATGATGTGGTCATTATTTGAACTGGCATTATTTGAACTTAACGTTAGCTAGCTAGCTAACAAGCTAGAAACAAACAAAAACATTGTTTAGAATGTTGCTTTTAGTTTTCTGGTTTGCTAGTTGGTTAACTTTAGCTACAGAAGTCAGGGTGTGACGAGGGTGGTTTGTGTAGTTTTTGTATTGTCTAGGGGTTGTTGTATATCTAGGTGTTTATATGTCTATGGTTGCCTAGATTGGTTCCTAATCAGAGGCAGCTGTTTATCGTTGTCTCTGATTGGGGACCAAATTTATGTAGCCATATTCCTTGGGTATTTTGTGGGTTATTGTCTATGTGTAGTTGCCTGTCAGTACTCGTGTCTCATAGCGTCACGTTCGTTTTGTTGTTTTGTATAGTTTGTTCAGTGTTTATTCTTCATTAAAAGAAGTATGTATTCTTATCACGCTGCGCCCTGGTCTCCTCGTTATGACGAACGTGACAGATTCATGCAGGGTAGTAACATTATGAGTTGATATTATGGTTAATAGTTTAGCTAGCTAGTCAGCTATATGACATGGTCATTATTTGAACTGGCTAGCCAGCTAACTTAACTAACAAGCTAGAAATGAACCAAAACATTGTTTACAAAGTTGCTTTTAGTTGCCTGGATTACTAGATTGACATTTACTAAATTCATTTTCATTTTGGTGTTAAAATCCACCAGTTATGTTATTTTGGACCACCATGTTTTTGTGTTTATACTTATTCATAAGGACAGCAACAAGTTTGATATCAGACATCAAGAGAATGTTAATGATGTCACTGCGACAACTGTCTACAGACATGTCAACATAGTATATACCAGCCTTAAGTCTTGAAACCTTTGGTTGTTTAGTACACTACCATACTCACTCTGTTTAGCACATGGCCTCACATGTGAATCCTTAAAGAGATGGGTGGGACTAAGGCTTAAGAGGGTGTGAAAGATTCTGAATGGGTGTAGACAAAGAATAGCTCTCCAGTAGGTGTACCAAAACATTCAGGGGCCATATTCTCAAAAGCGGGGTTACAAGTTTATCAACTTTCAAAGCAGAAGTACTTACTTTTTTAATTTTCTGGTTCTGAGTCTTCTTTTATCCAATGTAAAAAACACAATTACTAATTTTGCTACACGAGCGAATCGAGCTGGTCGGTCAGATATCACATAAGCATTCTAGGCCTAGGCCTATTTGGTTAGCCTTCCTCTGAATATTTTGCAACTTGTTCCTGTTATAAAAAAATCAATTTGAGTGGTTGCCAAATAAACAACAGGCCTACCTACAGCTGGAACCAGTCTTTCATCCAACTATCCACATTTTGAAGCGAGATTGTTCATTGATGTCATACTTACAAGTTCTCAGTGGAACTAGAGTTGGCATCTGTTTCATTGTCGAGACCAGACGGCACAGATTGTCTGGGGAATTCTACCTGGCACCCACGTAGGCTAGGCTACAGATGGTTTATCACACAGTAAATGACTCAGAAAATGATAAATGTGTCCAAATCACCTAAAGGTCATCTCGCTTTACAAATGGAATATCTTCCTTATCGGGTTGTTCTACGAAATTGGTGGCTTTTAGACAAGCCAATTTAAAAATATTTTTTAACAAACTCAGATAATAGTTAAAGGCACAGTCAACTTAGTGTATGTAAACTTCTGACCCACTGGAATTGTGATACAGTGAATTACAAGTGAAATAATCTGTCTGTAAACAATTGTTGGAAAAATTACCTGTGTCATGCACAAAGTAGATGTCCTAACCGACTTCTCAAAACTATAGTTTGTTAACAAGAAATTTGTGGAGTAGTTGAAAAATGAGTTTTAATGACTCCAACCTAAGTGTATGTACGTGATGTGGCTGACTTTCCCTTAAGAATCCCTGCCACATATGGCTCGTGTCTGAGCCGTTGGATTCCAACTCCACTTTGTCCTTGTACTATCATTTTGACTCTTTGATTGCTTTACAGAAGTCATAACTGGTCTGTTTCAAAAACAATCTTGAAGCATAGATTCCGATTGGTCAGACCTACTGTGTTGCCGCCATCTTAGATATTCTATATTTTCTGCCGATTGTCACTGGTTTTGCCATCAATGGTGTTACTGTTCCTGCTGGTTTTAATTGAAAATTCTGAAGATTTGTCGTTGGTGTTACTGGACACGGGTGTTTTTTTTAAAGGGTTGGATCAGCTAAATATTGGGGAAAGAATATTGGTTCCATCAATGTAATTGTCTGCATCATTTCCAATCCCCCATATATTTTTTGGGTAAATATATATATCCATTCACACATGCATACATATACACATATATACATACACATACCTATATAGACATACTGTAAATACTTTTTAAAAGAATTATACCTCTATTAGTATTCCCCGCAAACCTTACCACCAATCCCCCAATTGGAGTAAACTAATAAACACTTCAGGGTTTACTTTCAATTTATACATCTTATACACATTTTACATTCAGTCTATTTTACAATAGTTATTTTTTGTTTTTTTAGTCCTTCCTCTATTTCTGATGTCCATCCAGTTTGATTTCTATTTGTAACTGTGCTATTTCACAAAAATTCTGATCATATATACATTTTACAGACCCCTTATGTTCTACATGTTTTATCTTGCTATTAGTCCCACTAGACACTGGTGTTACTGTCACTGTTATCATAGAAAACATGTGTACTAAGAAATAATATTTCATAATATTATCATTCACCTTTTCTGTCTTTGATTATATATGCAAATTAAATAGTCAAGTTACATTGTGGAAAGTCTGAGTTGTCATGAAAATATAACTAACCCCAGTGTCAAATAGGCAGCAATATATATTTTTAATGTAATGTAGTACAAATATCAAAATACATCAAGCTGTCAGATATGATCTACATTGTCATTATGTCATGGCTTTAGAAGCTTCTGTTAGGCTAAGTGACATAATTTGAGACAATTGGAGGTGTACCTGTGGATGTATTTCAAGGCCTACCTTCAAAATCAGTGCCTCTTTGCTTGACATCATGGGAAAATCAAAAGAAATCAGCATTTTCTGCAGGAGAGACTGGTGCACTTCACAAAATAGATGGCATCATGAGAAGGAACATTATGTGGATATGTTGAAGCAACATCTAAAGACATCAGTCAGGAAGTTGTTTTTTAGAGTGAAGTACATCGAAAAAATCAAGAGAAAACTGCAAGACTCAATAGAAGACAAAACAAGGAACAAACCAAAAAGACAGGCTTTTAAAGAAGTAACTATTTTTCATAAAATTGTACAGTTATCTTAGCTAGCTGAATTGCTAGCTGAATTGTTTACTTGTTGCTAAGCAGTTGCTAGGGACTCTCCTGGAAGAAGCTAGCTAGCTTACAAATAATAACAACAAAAAATATCTAGTTAACAGAAGAAAGGAAGACAAAATAAGGACAGAAGAAAAAGGAAAAGAAAAAGGACAACAAAGTGAAACCTCTAAAGAAACAAGAGACCATAATACAAGAAACAGCACTATAGAGAGATAGAACAACAACAACGCAGCCACTGCCAGCTAGCCTACTTCAGCAGTACTGTATCATTTGAATTATTTTAGTCAATAAGATTCCTGCTACGTAAGCTTAACTTTCTGAACATTCGAGACGTGTAGTCCACTTGTCATTCCAATCTCCTTTGCATTAGCGTAGCCTCTTCTGTAGCCTGTCAACTATGTGTCTGTCTATCCCTGTTCTCTCCTCTCTGCACAGACCATACAAACGCTCCACACCGCGTGGCCGCGGCCACTCTAATCTGGTGGTCCCAGCGCGCACGACCCACGTGGAGTTCCAGGTCTCCGGTAGCCTCTGGAACTGCCGATCTGCGGCCAACAAGGCAGAGTTCATCTCAGCCTATGCCTCCCTCCAGTCCCTCGACTTCTTGGCACTGACGGAAACATGGATCACCACAGATAACACTGCTACTCCTACTGCTCTCTCTTCGTCCGCCCACGTGTTCTCGCACACCCCGAGAGCTTCTGGTCAGCGGGGTGGTGGAACCGGGATCCTCATCTCTCCCAAGTGGTCATTCTCTTTCTCCCCTTACCCATCTGTCTATCGCCTCCTTTGAATTCCATGCTGTCACAGTTACCAGCCCTTTCAAGCTTAACATCCTTATCATTTATCGCCCTCCAGGTTCCTCGGAGAGTTCATCAATGAGCTTGATGCCTTGATAAGCTCCTTTCCTGAGGACGGCTCACCTCTCACAGTTCTGGGCGACTTTAACCTCCCCACGTCTACCTTTGACTCATTCCTCTCTGCCTCCTTCTTTCCACTCCTCTCCTCTTTGACCTCACCCTCTCACCTTCCCCTCTACTCACAAGGCAGGCAATACGCTCGACCTCATCTTTACTAGATGCTGTTCTTCCACTAACCTCACTGCAACTCCTCCAAGTCTCCGACCACTACCTTGTATCCTTTTCCCTCTTGCTCTCATCCAACACTTCCCACACTGCCCCTACTCGGATGGTATCGCGCCGTCCCAATCTTCGCTCTCTCTCCCCCGCTACTCTCTCCTCTTCCATCCTATCATCTCTTCCCTCTGCTCAAACCTTCTCCAACCTATCTCCTGATTCTGCCTCCTCAACCCTCCTCTCCTCCCTTTCTGCATCCCTTGATTCTCTATGTCCCCTATCCTCCAGGCCGGCTCGGTCCTCCCTCCTGCTCCGTGGCTCGATGACTCATTGCGAGCTCACAGAACAGGGCTCCGGGCAGCCGAGCGGAAATGGAGGAAAACTCGCCTCCCTGCGGACCTGGCATCCTTTCACTCCCTCCTCTCTACATTTTCCTCTTCTGTCTCTGCTGCTAAAGCCACTTTCTACCACTCTAAATTCCAAGCATCTGCCTCTAACCCTAGGAAGCTCTTTGCCACCTTCTCCTCCCTCCTGAATCCTCCCCCCTCCTCCTCTCTGCAGATGACTTCGTCAACCATTTTGAAAAGAAGGTCGACGACATCCGATCCTCGCTTGCTAAGTCAAACGACACCGCTGGTTCTGCTCACACTGCCCTACCCTGTGCTCTGACCTCTTTCTCCCTCTCTCTCCAGATGAAATCTCGCGTCTTGTGACGGCCGGCCGCCCAACAACCTGCCCGCTTGACCCTATTCCCTCCTCTCTTCTCCAGACCATTTCCGGAGACCTTCTCCCTTACCTCACCTCGCTCATCAACTCATCCCTGACCGCTGGCTACGTCCCTTCTGTCTTCAAGAGAGCGAGAGTTGCACCCCTTCTGAAAAAACCTACACTCGATCCCTCCGATGTCAACAACTACAGACCAGTATCCCTTCTTTCTTTTCTCTCCAAAACTCTTGAACGTGCCGTCCTTGGCCAGCTCTCCCGCTATCTCTCTCAGAATGACCTTCTTGATCCAAATCAGTCAGGTTTCAAGACTAGTCATTCAACTGAGACTGCTCTTCTCTGTATCACGGAGGCCCTCCGCACTGCTAAAGCTAACTCTCTCTCCTCTGCTCTCATCCTTCTAGACCTATCGGCTGCCTTCGATACTGTGAACCATCAGATCCTCCTCTTCACCCTCTCCGAGTTGGGCATCTCCGGCGCGGCCCACGCTTGATTGCGTCCTACCTGACAGGTCGCTCCTACCAGGTGGCGTGGCGAGAATCTGTCTCCTCACCACGCGCTCTCACCACTGGCGTCCCCCAGGGCTCTGTTCTACGCCCTCTCCTATTCTCGCTATACACCAAGTCACTTGGCTCTGTCATAACCTCACATGGTCTCTCCTATCATTGCTATGCAGACGACACACAATTAATCTTCTCCTTTCCCCCTTCTGATGACCAGGTGGCGAAACGCATCTCTGCATGTCTGGCAGACATATCAGTGTGGATGACGGATCACCACCTCAAGCTGAACCTCGGCAAGACGGAGCTGCTCTTCCTCCCGGGAAGGACTGCCCATTCCATGATCTCGCCATCACGGTTGACAACTCCATTGTGTCCTCCTCCCAGAGCGCTAAGAACCTTGGCGTGATCCTGGACAACACCCTGTCGTTCTCAACTAACATCAAGGCGGTGGCCTGTTCTTGTAGGTTCATGCTCTACAACATCCGCAGAGTAAGACCCTGCCTCACACAGGAAGCAGCGCAGGTCCTAATCCAGGCACTTGTCATCTCCCGTCTGGATTACTGCAACTCGCTGTTGGCTGGGCTCCCTGCCTGTGCCATTAAACCCCTACAACTCATCCAGAACGCCGCAGCCCGTCTGGTGTTCAACCTTCCCAAGTTCTCTCACGTCACCCCGCTCCTCCGCTCTCTCCACTGGCTTCCAGTTGAAGCTCGCATCCGCTACAAGACCATGGTGCTTGCCTACGGAGCTGTGAGGGGAACGGCACCTCAGTACCTCCAGGCTCTGATCAGGCCCTACACCCAAACAAGGGCACTGCGTTCATCCACCTCTGGCCTGCTCGCCTCCCTACCACTGAGGAAGTACAGTTCCCGCGCAGCCCAGTCAAAACTGTTCGCTGCTCTGGCCCCCCAATGGTGGAACAAACTCCCTCACGATGCCAGGACAGCGGAGTCAATCACCACCTTCCGGAGACACCTGAAACCCCACCTCTTTCAGGAATACCTAGGATAGGATAAAGTAATCCTTCTCACCCCCCTTAAAAGATTTAGATGCACTATTGTAAAGTGGCTGTTCCACTGGATGTCTTAAGGTGAACGCACCAATTTGTAAGTCGCTCTGGATAAGAGCGTCTGCTAAATGACTTAAATGTAAAATGTAAAATGTAAAGTTAAAGCTTGGTCGCAAATGGGTCTTCCAAATGGACAATGACCCCAAGCATACTTCCAAAGTTGTGGCAAAATAGCTTAATGACAACAAAGTCAAGGTATTGGAGTTGCCATTGCAAAGCCCTGACCTCAATCCTATAGAAGATTTGTGGGCAGAACTGAAAAAGTGTGTGCGAGCAAGGAGGCCTACAAACCTAACTCAGTTACACCAGCTCTGTCAGGAGAAATTGGCCAAAATTCACCCAACTTATTGTGGGAAGCTTGTGGAAGGCTACGTGAAACGTATGAGTTAAACAATTTAAAGGCAATGTTACCAAATACTAATTGAGTGTATGTAAGCTTCTGACCCACTGGGAATGTGATGAAATAAATAAAAGCTGAAATAAATGATTCTCTCTACTATTATTCTGACATTTCACATTCTTAAAATAAAGTGTGAAAAACTGAATTTAAATGTATTTGGCTTAAGGTGTATGTAAATGTCCGACTTCAACTGTATTTCTAGATATCTGACATTTTATTAGATATAAGGAGTAGACATGCTCCAGATACGCATGTCCTTCATTTCATATACGGAGCTAGGATATTCTCCATAATGGGACAGTTTCTACATGCATCCAATCCGGACCTCAGAAATCTCCCTGCTATTGTGTGAGTCCAGGGAGATACACTACATGTCCAAAAGTCTGTGGACACACATCTCATTCAAAAATCATGGTCATTAACATGGAGTTGGTCCCCCCTTTGCTGCTATAACAGCTTTCACTCTTCTTGGAAGGCTTTCCACTAGATGTTAGAACATTGCTGCGGGCACTTGCTTCCATTCAGCCACAAAAGCATTCGTGAGGTCGGGCACTGATGTTGGGTGATTACGCTTGGCTCACAGAAGGCGTTCCAATTCATCGCAAAGGTGTTCGATGGAGTTGAGGTCAGTGCTCTGTGCAGGCCAGTCTAGTTCTTCTACATCAATCTCGACAAACCATCAAATACTGTGTATACCACACACCATATTCCGGACTCAGACATGGCTCGTTCTGATATTTCGTCATTTTTAATTTTGGATTATGTGCATGTTGTTTTGTATTGTTTTCTAGGTATTATTACTGCATGGTTGGAGCTAGAACCACAAGCATTTAGCTGCACCTGCATAACATCTGCCAATATGTGTACGCGACCAATTAACTTTTATTTTGATTTGATTAAATGGTAAATAAATCACTTAATCATGTGATTTGATCAATTATTTCTTCAAAAAAATAATTCTCCCCTTACAACTATATAACACTAGTGAGACATCTTAAGGCTCCACAGGAAATGACCAAATGAATCATAAAATTGTTAACATATGAAGACAGAGTTCAGACTCACCACATGCTTTTCAAAACCGCCCACCTGCAATGAACCTTTGACCCAGTAAGAGGTTGGCAAGGATGTTGCATATTTTTGAAATTGTGTTTTTTATAACCAGTGACATGAAATCCCTGTAAATGATTTATAATATTTAGTTGAAGTAATCCACTTAATAACAACAGTATAATACTTTCCTATGTATGGGTGAAAAAAATACATTTTGTTTAACTCAAAATATGTCACTTAACCACGACTCCTGACCCGAGGGAATAGCTATTTTCATGGTACTGACCATGTTCTACGATATATATATAAAATAGTTGGCAAAATAGCTGTCTTTATATATCTTTTAAAGTGTTTTTCCAGGTAGTTAAGGCAGGGAACAGGAAAGCCACCATGTTCTTAGAATGACCCAATTAAGAAATTGTTAAATACCTTTTGGAAAAAAGGAGGACAATTCAGGAGGATGTCAATGTATTAAATTATTAGCTCCCTTCGTAGGCTACTGATGGAGTTTTTTGTCTTCCTTTTGAAAATCAAACTAAGATTAAGCATAATTTCCCAACATTCTCCAGGGATGCAAATTTCAGGCTAATGTCAAGCAAGAGCTTTTATGACAATGAAGGTGGCACACACAAGCAATCATGTCACTCACCCCGCCATACCACACCTGCAAAAATTAGACATTTATTCTTAAAGTGATGACTTATCTTATAATTAGTTTAGTCCAAATAGCTTCATCCTACTCATAACCCCCAAAAACAGATATAAATCATATAAATGTAAGTATTAAATTAATGTGCAAGCCTGAAGGAGACCTAGGACCTAATACATGCATTGAGCCAAGATGACAACTATATACACTGAGTATACCCCCCCTTGTCCTCAGAACAGCCTAAATTTGTCAGGGCGTAGACTCTACAATGTGTAAAAAGCGTTACACAGGGATGCTGGCCCATTTTGACTCCAATGCTTCCCACTGTTGTGCCTACAGTCCTACAGTTGTGCCTGGAGAGGCTTTGGGGGGTGGACCATTTTTGATACACACGGGAAACTGTTCAATGTGAAAAAGCCCAGCAGCATTGCAGTCTTTGACACAAACCGGTGAGCCTGGCACTTACTACCATACCCCTTTCAAAGGCACACATCTTTTTTCTTACCCATTCACCCTCTGAACGGCACACAATGCACAATCCATGTCGCAATTGTTTCAAGACTTAAATATTAGTCTTTAACCTGTCTCCTCCCTTTCATCGACTCTGATTGGTGGATGTAACAAGTGACATAAATAAAGGTTCATAGCTTTCACCTGGATTCCCGTAAATGAAACCCATGAATGTCAGATATAAATCAGGAACTTCATGTCAGATTTTAATATATTTCATTGCAATGAGAGTCCAGTGTATGCTTCTCTGAACCTCTTTAACCTCCAGCTAATGGGAGTGAAAGTGAGAAGGAGAGAGAGAGAGAGAGAGAGAGAGAGAGAGAGAGAGAGAGAGAGAGAGAGAGAGAGAGAGAGTAAGCCAAAATCAGAATTCTCCCCTTTTCTCCTGCTTGTAATTTTTGGTATGATGATTAAAACAGTGTTTTCCAGTCCTGGGGATCCAAAGGGATGCAATTTGGTCACACTTGATTTGGACAGTCGGGAAAGTCATTCTGTTTTATTTATTGAACCAGTCAAGTCAGTTAAGAACAAATTCTTATTTACAATGACTGCCTACACCAGCCAAACCCGGACAACGCTGGGCCAATTGCGCGCCACACTATGAGACTCCCAATCACGGCCAGTTGTGATACAGCTAGGATTTGAACCTGGGTGGCTGTAGTGACTCCTCTAGCACTGAGATGCAGTGCCTTAGACCACCACGCCACTCGGGAGACCAGGTTTAGAAAAAGGCGTCAGCTGGCGCCTGCTTGCATACTCCCTTAAAATACCTTTGATTGATTAACAAGAATATGCCTCAATAGTACTGTTTGTCCATCTTGAGATGCCTCAAAATAGTTAATTAATCTAAGATAACTCTGTAATAAGTGTTTATCTTTTTGTAGAGGAGATCTTAGTCGTGCAATTTTACTCGTGCAAAATCTAACTAAGATGTTTGGTACGGTATTTCTCAAGTGAAAAAATGTGCATGAAAATGGATTTGTCTCTAGTTGAATGACAACAAATACTTCCTTAAAGAATCCCTACGGTTGACCAATCACCAACTAAGGAGGTGAAGACTTTTTTTGTTGTCACAAACAGACGAAGAGGGTTAAGGTTAAGGGTAAGGATGGTGGTTAAGGTTAAGGTAAGGGCTAAGGTTAGGATTAGTAGATAGTTGATTGAAATGTTACTGTTATAGTCTATAGATAGTCTGTAGAGCATCTACAGATGGACTATGCAAATAAAGTGTGACCTGATTTTTTTTAGTTGCTCTAGCACCAACTAACACACCTGATTTAACTAATACGCTCATCATTGAGCCCAAATCAGGTGTATTGCAGTACAGTAGTGATAGGGCAAAACCAGAAATGTCTACATTTTGATTCCCCAGTTCCAGGATTGGGAAACACTGACATAAAACACGAAAGAGAGATCTAATCTGCCCCCTTTACTCTCTGACGTGATGGATATTACTGCATCTGAAAGATGTGTCAATCCCTTTTGTCGACTTCTCTCTGGTTTGCGTACAAAGATTAGAGAGAAACTGATAAGGGCACATGGAGCGAGGGACAGAGTGGTGGAGGGACAGAGAGAGCGAGAGACTGAGGGAGATAGATGTGTGGAGACATGAATAGCTTGCAGGTGTTTGGTGGAGAGCAGAGCGAGCGAATGGGGAGAGAGATAGAGAGATGGAGCAGTAGGTTGTTTTTCCCCACGCTGTCATTATGATTTATGGGTGCTGGGTTTGAGCCCTCAAGTAGATATATCACTGTATATGTGATGAAGGTGATCATGTTGAAGCTGAAAGGGTAAGTAACAAAGGATGATGGCGGTGCATGTCTGTATGCAGTACGGCTGAAGGATCTGAGAAAAAAATTGAATAATAAATCCATTAGGTTCTAATCTATGGATTTCACCTGACTGGGAATACAGATATGCAGCTGATGGTCACATATATCTTTAAAAAAGATAAGGGGCGTGGATCAGAAAACCAGTATCTGGTGTGACCACCATTTGCCTCATAGAGTTGATCAGGCTGTTGATTATTGATTGTTTCCTGTGGAACGTTGTCCCTAAACAAATTCATTTAGGATATACATGTATGAAGACTTTTGCTAAAAGTAAGATTTTTATTGTCATTATTTTAACAATCATCATTCTTAGTTCAGTTGACATGTTTTTTTTAATTTATTCTTGTCAAAGGTAAACACAATTCTTGTTGTCTCCAACGTTAGTAAATGCTTTTTAAAAATCCTAACATAAACTAACATTACTGAAGCACACACTCACTCTCACTTTTCTCTCTCTCTCTCTCTCTCTCTCTCTCTCTCACTCTCTCACTCTCTCTCTCTCTCTCTCTCTCTCTCTCTCTCTCTCTCTCTCTCTCTCTCTCTCTCTCTCTCTCTCTCTCTCTCTCTCTCTCTCTCTCTCTCTCTCTCTCAGACACGCTTGCATATTCAGATCCTACAAACAAGTCCTTCAACGAATACCAAAAGTCTAAAATGCACACATACTCAAAAGCGCGGACAATCACACTCCTAATACATACATAACTCACACAAATGTGCAAGGATATGCCTTTTCTCTCTCACACACACACACACACACACACACACACACACACACACACACACACACACACACACACACACACACACACACACACACACACACACACACATACATTCTGTCCCTACCTGTATGCATATAAAGTCACATTACAAGTCACTAACCTCATTTCTTGTGTCAAAATGTTTAACTTCAGCACTTAAGGGGTGACGTCTTTTATCCGGTATCACCTGTACCGTGCTGTTGCCATACATTTTACGGTTAAATGTGATGCTTTATAACAAGTGAGAAGAAGAGTTTACATCTCTCCTCAATAGTCTTAACCGGCACATATCCATGTACTGGACTTAACAGAAGCAAATGCTTTAGCAAAACAAAATTAGAGTTTGGCACAGTAGCTTAATGAAAAAAATACTTGAAAATGTACATAAATAAACAAGCAAATCAATAAGTAACGTGCTTTAAAAAATGAAAATGTTAATAAACCATACAGCATTGTCATCGATAATGCAATCCTGATATTGTCCGACTTTATAGTATAAAACAGTACATCAGAGGACTGCTGTCTGTTTGCACATTCACACATGTTTACAAAATGGCGGCTAAAGTAATCTGTGACACAAATCACAGTCAGGCACCTGTGGCACTCTGGCGACTGTATTGGGTCGTTACCACGGTGGCTGGGATTGAAATAATGACCAGCCCTGATTCAGGAACCTTTAAAAGTGATGGGATTTTTTTTTAAATAAATCAGGTCTGGATTTATAGGGAATTTGTTGTTGTGAAATGTTTCATATTGTAATTTGTGGCATTAGAAACCACTCTGTTAACTATTGATAAAATGTTGGTACCTGGAACCCATTCAAAGTGTTGGGTAAACAGATGTGTGCTTCTGGAAATGCTCTAAAAGCAAAGGTCCAGAGTCTCAGATCTAGGACAGATCTAGGACCAGTTCTTGGAGGGCACCGTCTATTTTGGCCTTTGGACCTTTCTATGCACCACAAAGCCAAGGTCAGAGAATATCTGGAGGAGATGGATAACGGTACTCGAAAGCCTTATAGAGATTTTCTCAAAATATTTCCAGTCAACACCACCAATGACAGTAAAAGATGGGTTAACATCCGGTAGAATGGCAGCAGTGTAGAGAAATGGCTGCAAGTATATGGCATAGCACAGTACAGCGAATCTCGGGCAGAGTCCAGCATGGTCCACAGTACTGCAGCACAGCCAAGTCCAGCTGAGTCCAGTCCTCAAAGCCCATTTGAGGCCTACAGTCCCCAGTCTATTGGTCACGCTCAGTGGAGCCCAGTCCATCCTACTCCACAGAGCTCAAAGGTTCTCCATATTGGGACTAGCTGAAGGCAATGTCATGTGAGTTCCTTAGCAGATGGACAGGCAGCCATACTCCTGTATGGTTGTGTACATCCCATTACAATCCCACTGCACATGTCCTACTTTAACTGCATATGTGTAGCCAGAGGCAGCCTAGGTATGATGGAAGTATCATGTCTATAAGTCTGAATGCCATTTTCTCCTATTGGTCCTTGTGGTGGCATACCAAATGCATGAAATGCGGTGGCACATATGTACATAGTGTATGTCTGACAACGCATGAACCCAAAGACATCATGTCGCACAAACTGTGTACCAACGGTGATTAGAGGTGAGTTGAAATAGACTTGAAAAAGGGAAAGGAAAGTGAAAGGGGATACCTAGTCAGTTGCACAACTGAATTGTGTCTTCGCATTTAACCCCAACCCTGACTCAGAGAGGTGCAGGGGGCTGCCTTAATCTACGTCATCGGTACCTGGGGATCAGTTGGGTTAGGGGATTAACTGCCTTGCTCAAGGGCAAAACAACAGATTTTAAAGGCCTCTCCTTAAGTGAGTACGATCCGAGAGTAAATACTGTTTTTTATGGTTGTGTCGAATTGATTGTAATTCTGGCTTTTTTTGGGGTTGAATTATGTGTCATTTCCTTGGTTTACTCCCACTTTCTAATTGAACCCAGGGTTAGTGAATACAGAGCCCTTCAGGCCAAGCGGTCCAGGTATCCATGTGATGTCACTCGGGGAGACAGTTGTTAGGACACCAGAAGGGCGGAGATGAGCAATGTTGCCACGGTGAGCAGAAGGCGATCGCGTGATGGGCTGCTGCCACTGACGCTCTTCTCCAGTTTGGGAATTTCAGGGTTAAATTCATCTGGGTGGGTGGGGTGAGAGAGAGAGAGAGAGAGAGAGAGAGAGAGAGAGAGAGAGAGAGACCATCAAATGACACATTAACTCAATCAATCTACAGCCGATGTTGTGCAATGCATACAAATAATACAGAGAACAAACATAGAGCAATTTAATACAAATCACCAATTATCATCAGCGCTGCTACATATGATGCCCTATTCCCACTTGGGAGGAGGAATAAACACACTTTGTTGTTCATTTTTTAAGTGTATGGATCTTTTTATTCTACCGATTTAGCTTCATCTAGCAGGATTTGCAATTAAATTAAATTGCTATAGAACAAACCTAGTGATTAGGCACAAGCGTACATTAGCTGGAGGGTAAGAGAAAGAGAGAGAACAGGGAAAAATACATCTCATTCTCAATGTAAGCCTGGGATGTCTGAGAAGAATCCTGAGCCTCCCTATAGGCCCCTATGGGGACAGACAGTGAAGAGTTAACATGATTAGAGAGACACATACAAGGTGTGACACTGATACACCGAGAATTCGAGTATAGACACAGAAGAATGACACTTGGCACCTGTCTCATTCCACTTTTTGTGGAAATGTCTGGAATTTTGTTTTCGTTGACTCAAGAGAAGGAACAGCATCCAACTCGACTGGTTTGACTGTGCTTCTGCCACGTCAAAGCCATTCATCGAAACATGTCTGTCGGCTACGACGATGACACATAGCCCTGACATCCACACCAGTGACGTGGGTAAATAAAGTCATATGGTAAAGTGATAGGGCCTGAGTGCCTGTGGTAAACAGATTGTTCCAGCTGAAAGGTAGATTTACCCATAGAGTTAGATAGAGATAGGATATAACCCCTTTTAGCATGGACATTGCCATTGAGGGCTTCCACCATTTTAATGTAGTCAACTGGGTGGGGATTCTTATGGGTGTGGAGCGATCAGCCAATGATCAGAGCATTGTCTTCTTCTTCAAATTGGATGGCCTATGGTTACGAAATGGCTTTAAGCTTTTTCACCGCCATCTAGTGGTCACAATAAATGAATGGCACAAAAGATTTGATTCAGGTCTCTAAGCACTGCAGGTGGAGGTAAATCAACAATATTAGCTTTATGCTGTTTTC